>NC_092819.1:153697868-154043701 GCF_023375885.2 Dermacentor andersoni | reverse complement strand
TAATATGTCTAAATAGTCTAAATAGATGCAGTCAACCTCACTGCCACGATCAAGTATGAAGTTAACATAAAACAGTTGTAAAATTTATTAGCTGTGTTTCACAAGAAAAGTGTTTTCTAAAACCATGCTGCGCATGAGTAAAAAAGGATGATGACTCAAGAACGTTTGCTAGGGATGACAAGATGTAATGTTCCATTACCTTGCAAGGAATGCTGGTTAGTCATACTGGCCGATAGTTGAGTGATAGGTGCTTGTCGCATGAGTTATGGAGTGGAACCACCTTAGCCAATTTCCAGTCGTCTGGAAGGTCACAAGTTTGAAGGGATTGCTCAAATATTTTCGATAGTATGATGGAAGAATATACTTTAGTGTTTTTCAGGATTTTAGTGCTGATATTATCGTGACCACATGAAGAGGATAACTTTAAACGATCTATGATACTTATAATGCCTTCAAAGTCAAAACGAATGGAATCCATAGGAAATATGATAGCGGGAGTATAGTCTGGTGGGGATACGCTGAAAGGGACAGAAAATGCATTAGCAAAAGTCTCGTTAAGTACATTAGCACTATCACTGTTAGGGATGGGATTTGATTGAGAATCCAGGAGAGAGATTGATGGCTGATCTGACCCATTAACAACGTTCCAGAATTTTTAGTATCAGTTAAAAGAAATGATGGCAGTGTGACATCAAAGAAATGTTGTTTAGTATCTTTTAACGATTTTTTATAAGTCCCAACAGCGTCTCTTAGAGCTGACTAACGCTCCGATCTTCCGGACGACCTCGCCCTGACATATAATCCCCTTTCTGTTCCCGAGGTGTTTTAAGGAACGAGTGAACCATGGGGATCTACGATTAGTCGTGATAATTTTACGAGGGACGTGCAATTCGATTAATTCATGCAGTTTTTCTTTAAACATGCACCAGTTGTCGTTAACAGACCGTTCGGAAAATGCCAGGACAAAATCGCCGAGAAAAAACCGGAGGCCATCATTAATTGAAGAAAAATTTGCTTTAGCATAATTGTAAATGGTTTTCGTTTTATTTGGCGTTTTATTCGACGGTAAATTCAACGTGATGTGCAGTAAACAATGATCACTTAGGCCTGGGAAGTATTTTGCCTCAGAAACAAAATCTGGGGTGCTCGTTAGCAAAAGGTCTAATACGTTAGAACTGGTAGCTGTCGTCCTTGTCGGCTGGGTAACCATTTGTGTTAGCGAGAAGAAGGAGCAGAGGGCTGAAAAACTTGTCGACTCGGAAGATCCGTCACCGTCCACTGCATGGCTAGACCAGTTAATGTTCGGGAAGTTGAAATCACCAAAAATAAAAATAGGACGAGCAGGAAACTTTATTTGAATTATGTTCAGAATATCATGAAGGTCGTTAGAAAAGCCGACGGGCGTAGATGGTGCGCGGTAGCATGCACAAAATAGAGCTTTATGGTTAATTGTTACCTGTAGACATTTGAACTCTAGTGTAGTATCAACACTAACTTCAAAGCATTCTAGATTGTCGGACATAGCGATTAATACACCACCGCCGCGACCAAAAGAACGGTCACAGCGAAATACACGGTAACACTTTTCCGTTGAAAATATTTCATTATTATGCACAGTTTCATTGAGTCAAGTTTGTGTTAGTACAGTGATGTCAGCTGCTGTAGTATCGGCCGTCCAAGATAAACTATCACGATTGCCAATGACACTACGTATATTAGTAAAAAGAACTGAGACGTTATGTGGTGCCTGCGCAGGTCGGTGCTCATGTTCGTTGAGCTATCTAGGAGACAAAGGGCCAGAGTTGGTTACAACACGTTTTTCATCTTTTTCTTGAACGCTATCAGGTATAGGGCAGTAGGTATAGTATTTTTTCTTCAGAATGAGCTTGTTAAAACGAAGACTAAACGGTTCACCGGGCTCAGTCTGATTCGCGAATTCAGCAAGCTTCTTCCGTGCATGCCTGGTGTCCGGAGCAAATCTTCATTAATCGAGAAATCGGACTCTTTTAGCTTGCTTTTTGCTCCCATGACCTGTTCTTTAGTTTTGTAGTGCGTGAATTTCACAAGTATTGGTCGCTTTTTCCCCATTACAGCCTTACCGATCCTGTGCGCGCGTTCAATGTCCAGTTCGGCTAAGGTTAAGGACATGTTCTTTTGAACAATACCTCTTATTTTTTCCTCGGATTCTGCCCATGTTTCATTGGGTCCATCTGGAACATTATAAAAAACCATATTGTTTCGGCGAGACCTATCCTCAAGGTCGTTTAAACGGATTTTTAGTATCTCATTTTGAGCTAGTGCTCTTTCAGCATTTTCGCTCACTGTGGTCATGTCCTCGCGAACTGCGTCGAGCAACTTCAATTTATGTTCAACAGCGTTAAGGCGGCCGGAGATTTCTGTAATGTTTTTACTCAGTTCCTTCTGATTTGCTGTAAGGCTTTGCAGGGAATCAATTATGCGTGCCTGTCCTTGTTCTATGTTGGCGGAACGGTCCCGAAGATCATGAAGCAGCGTTAAACCTGGACCTGGAATCGGCCCGGGATTCAGCTCGACATCCCCGGGCAGCAACATTTTCATCACGCAGAAACACTCATGCACATGGTTCAAAAGCAGCTGTGGGCATGGGAACACGACAAGGAACGCGTTATCTGAGCGTTTAGAAGATGTGTAACAAACCTGGAACAGGCAGAACCGGAAGATATTTGTCAGCCGCATTGTGGCGCTGTTCCCATGCCCACTGAACTGCTGCGGACGGTGCCAGTGGTTTAAGTAGAGCGGGGGCGTTGATGTCGATGGTGATGCAGTAGACCATCCAGGGAGAGTAACAGGAACTGGCGCTGGCGTGGCAACTCATGGGTCGGCGGAGAATGCGTCACTTGGCGCTGGGTTTTCAGTGCGCAGCACGTGTGGCAAAGCGCCATTGCAGCACCGATAAGGCGCCGCAGCGGTGCTTGGGCTGAATGCTGTCACGAGCTGGAACAGGCAGAAGCGGAAGATATTTGTCAGCCGCATTGTAGCGTTGTTCGCATGCCCACTGAACTGCTGCGGACGGTGCCAGTAGTTTAAGTAGAGCGGGGGCGTTGATGTCGATGGTGATGCAGTAGACCATCCAGGGAGAGTAACAGGAACTGGCGCTGGCGTGGCAACTCATGGGTCGGCGGAGAATGCGTCACTTGGCGCTGGGTTTTCAGTGCGCAGCACGTGTGGCAAAGCGCCATTGCAGCACCGATAAGGCGCCGCAGCGGTGCTTGGGCTGAATGCTGTCACGAGCTGGAACAGGCAGAAGCGGAAGATATTTGTCAGCCGCATTGTAGCGTTGTTCGCATGCCCACTGAACTGCTGCGGATGGTGCCAGTAGTTTAAGTAGAGCGGGGGCGTTGATGTCGACGGTGATGCAGTAGACCATCCAGGGAGAGTAACAGGAACTGGCGCTGGCGTGGCAACTCATAGGTCGGCGGAGAATGCGTCACTTGGCGCTGGGTTTTCAGTGCGCAGCACGCGTGGCAAAGCGCCATTGCAGCACCGATAAGGCGCCGCAGCGGTGCTTGGGCTGAATGCTGTCACGAGCTGGAACAGGCAGAAGCGGAAGATATTTGTCAGCCGCATTGTAGCGTTGTTCGCATGCCCACTGAACTGCTGCGGACGGTGCCAGTAGTTTAAGTAGAGCGGGGGCCTTGATGTCGATGGTGATGCAGTAGACCATCCAGGGAGAGTAACAGGAACTGGCGCTGGTGTGGCAACTCATGGGTCGGCGGAGAATGCGTCACTTGGCGCTGGGTTTTCAGTGCGCAGCACGTGTGGCAAAGCGCCATTGCAGCACCGATAAGGCGCCGCAGCGGTGCTTGGGCTGAATGCTGTCACGAGCTGGAACAGGCAGAAGCGGAAGATATTTGTCAGCCGCATTGTAGCGTTGTTCGCATGCCCACTGACTGTTCGCATGCCCACTGACGGGCCAAATATCAAATATGGCGGGCCCCAAGGCAGCATTTTAGGTCCACCTTTCTTTAACGTGTACAATAACAATATTCTCGGTATCGGTACAAGCTCAAAATTTATTATGTATGTGGATCACAGCACTATCTTGCCCTCTGGTCATGATGAAAAAAACCTAGCGTCAAGTCGTAATCACCGCCTTGATAAACTAGCGATTTTGTCCCTTTGTAACTGTCGTAATACTAACCCAATTAAAACTAAGGTACTTTTTTCCCTGCCCAAAAGAAAGTAATTAACTTGGAACAGTATATTTAGTGTGACGGACAGAAAATTGATATTGTCAATGAGCGTAAAATCCTTGGCGTTACATTTAGGTCGTGTCTCAGTTGGGATACCCACGCTGACAGTTTGTGCAACTCACTTTCAATGAGTACGGGAGCGCTGTGGCGTTGTCATGCCATTATTCCAGTGTAAGCAAAACGTCAAATTTATTCCGCGCTATTTGCTTCACATAATAATTATTGCAGTTTGACATGGTTTACTACAACACCAAGAAATATGACTCAGATTCATTTATTAGAAAAGAAAGTTATTCGCAACATCGCAAATGTTGATTAGTTATTTTAGACAGAACTTTATTTTCAGTCATACAACGTTCTGAGATTGTGCATGTATGAATTTCGTGTTCTGCGCTCATTCTAGTATCTTCATCCCTTTTGAAGCATTGCATTACTTCAGTTGCACTGGTTCCACAACCTAGTGATATCCGCACACGCAGCACTGACTAATACGAAATTTCCATACTTTCTATCAGTTGCAGTCCTTGAAACATAACCTTCCGGTAATCGTTAATAGTAAACAAAGATATAGCGAAGACCGCATTACCTATTTTTAATTTACTTATTTGGGCGGGCATAAATTAATGTTCTTCTTCAGCTACGTTCCTGCTACTTATCCTGCTATTATTTGTCTGTCAATTTGTAGTCTTTTATACAAAGAGTAATTTCACATTGAATTGTTTAGTCTTATTGCATATGTAATGAATTATCCTTGATTTGTTATTTAAATCCTGTGTTACATACTGATAAGTTTCTTCTATTTATCTATTTTATTTATTTATTCATTCAATACTGTCAATCCCGTCAGGGATCGTAACAGAAAGTGCATTCAAAAAAGTACACTGACATACAAACATGACAATAATACCGGTTTGGAAATACACATTAATATACAGAATAAACTTATACTTCAGTAGCAGTAAAAAAATATACAATCAGGTTCACGCTGCAAGATTTGGGTTGGGCAGATAAATGTGTTAAAATGCAAAACAAAGGTAGTAACCAAGTGATACTGACAGTAAACAAAAATAATTACTGAGATGTAAGTAGATCGTTTTTAACAAGCGTGATAAAAGCAGTTAGTGATGAACTATTAACAGAGCCCACGTTCAAAGCGTTCCAATCGCGTATAGTCTGTGGAAAGAATGAGTACCTGAAAGTGTCAGTGCGGAATGAATACTCGTTTAGTGTGTGTGGGGGGTTATGACGTGTTTTCCTCGTTTGAGATTTTGTTATGTATCGTGAGGTACCCAGATTTAGTTGATTATTTATGAGTTGGTAAATGGTTTTAAGGCGCGCTAGTTTTGCTCTGTTTTGGAGGGTTAGCATCCCGGCTTGTTTGAGTAGTTCTGTCGGTGAGTCTGATAGCCTATGTTTGTTAAAAATGTATCTGAGTGCCTTTCTCTGAACGCCTTCAAGTTTTTTGATCAGCTTGTTAGTGAAGGGAAACCAAACTACGTTAGCATACTCTAGTACCGGTCTGACAAGTGTTTTATATGCTAGTAACTTTATATCATATGGTGCTAGTCTGAGGCGTCTATTAATGAAAAATAACTGTTTTAGTGCGGTTGCCGTGACTTTGTTAACGTGAGCATTCCATCTGAGGTCAGAGGTTAGTATTATGCCTAAGTTTTTGTATTCACAGACAGAAGCGAGAGGGATGTTGTTTAGTGTGTACTGAAAGAGTGATCTATGTTTTTTCCTAGTTACAGATAATACAACAGATTTATTAACGTTAATAGTCATCTGCCAATCTTCACACCATTTGGTTACTGATGCTATGGCGTTATTTAAAGCTATATGGTCGGCGACAGAGTTGATTTCCTGATATAGCACGCAGTCATCGGCAAAAAGTCTAATGTTGTTAAATATGTTAGCAGGAAGGTCGTTTATAAAAATTAGGAATAACACTGGGGCTAAGACGCTTCCTTGTGGTACACCTGATGTGACATCAGCTATTACGGATTTCTCGTTGTTAATTTCGACAAACTGAGTACGGTTAGTGAGGTAATCAGTAATCCAGTCTAAAATTGGGCCAGTTCACAAAGTTATTTCAAGCTTCCTAATAAGTTTTGGGTGTGACACACGGTCGAAGCTTTCGAAAAGTCTAGGAAAATAAGGCCAATTTGTTTCTGGTGATCAATAGAGGTGGTTACGTCATGCACGAGTTGAATTAGTTGAGTCACGGTAGAAAGTCCCTTTCGAAAGCCATGCTGGAAAGGCGTTAGAATTTGGTTATCTTCTAGATAGGTTGGTATGTGCTTTAAGATGATGTGTTCAAGTAGCTTGCATATTGTGCTGGTTAGTGAGATTGGTCTGAAGTTTGAAGGATCTGATTTGCTTCCTGATATATGTATTGGTGTTATTTTCGCTGTTTTCCATTCTTTAGGAAGGGTGCAGGATGACAGGGATTTGTTAAAGAGTATTACTAAAAACTTCGCAATCCACTCGGCATATCTGCGCAGGAATGTGTTAGAAATGTTATCAGGCCCCGATTCTTTTTTAGTGTCTAAATTTAGCAGTAGGTTTAAGACTCCAGTTTCAGTCACAGTAAGGGGCCCTAGTTGCTTGCCGGTGCAGGGGCTATTGCGGGGTGCATTTCCATCGTATAACAATTTTTGCCATATGTTGGAGCTCGCCGCACCTTGTGCTTTTTCGCGGGACAGACTGAGTACCGCACTCATATTGACACGTGTGCTTATCTTTATCGGGCAACCACGTTTCGCCGCCTAACAAATGTTATCACACAGCGCAGGACACGCCTGTATGTATCCGAGGTTTCTGGAAAGTTATCGATGCTTCTATTCGCTGTCTGTTGTCGCCGAACCTTATGTTATCTGATTTCATCACCTGACGCGACTGGTGTAGAACTTTATGGAAGGCACGCGGGTCCCAACGAGTCTGGAACATTCGACGATTGATGTATATAAGCGGACGCTCTTGACCCGTTGATCAGATTTTCGACGATCGCCGACCGTGTTCGCCGCTATCGTTGTGCTATAAGTATAGCCGGATTTTGTGGGCACAGGTTCGCCCAATAAAAGTTAGTTTTGTCTTTCACAGTATTGCTACTGTGTTCTTAACGTCACCACCACGGGACAATATTGATGTTTCCGAGTTTTGGTACAGCAAGTTGGAGTGAGCATCATAAGTTTTAAGATTCTTAGAAAATCCTGACTGAATACAAGCTGAAATGCTGGCTTTCATATTCGCAGGCCCCAGCCCAGACAGCTGATCCTCAACCAGGCCCTTCCGGGACACAGGTAGTGAGACATTAAAATTTGTTCTTGGTTGCTGGCGCAGTATTTTAGACGCTACTGTGTGCTGTGCTAGGAGCCATGACGGAACGCTACGAAAATCGCAGAAGCAGATTTTTGTGCCTTTCTAGGAGAGTAACTGCGCACTTGCATTGCCGCTTTGGTGTGGCTGTCTGCTTCGACCTAGGTGCCTCTTGAGGCTAGTTTCGTTGACAAATTCCTTTTAGTGTCGAGTTCTAGCACAAACATCGGAGCTCTTTAATGCCTCGCCAATGATTCATACGTTATGTCCACCAGAGACTTGGCTTGCACAGGTCAAGTTGATTTGAGAGCTATTCTATTGACGCTAGTGGCGTTTCTTTTTTTTTATTTGATTGTCTATAGACACCTGCCCAGCGTGAAAGGGCTGCGATAATGTCAAGGTTTCCCCGGTACACGTGAGAGGCAATGCGTCTGCCTGTATGTAGCACTGTGTAGCACCTACTTGTTCAACAACTGGGTGTGTTTCCGCTACTCGTGTACGTGCCTGTACCGAAGCTAATGCCGTGTGTCGAGCTTGTGCAGTTCATATTCATTCGCTTTATGCTGCGACGACCGAACGTAAGGCGCGTGACATAGTGATTGAATAACCGGAGCGTCATGAAGAAAAGTGGGTGATTAACGCGAAGAATCTCAACTATTCTCGTCGTCGTGGCACTGGAATCTCTGTATGCAGTTCTACGGTTTTATGACAACCTGGCGCCACTGCCTCTCGAACGCCAACGTCACGATGAAAGCTGTACCCTATTTTTAAACGAAACATATGCAAGCACGAAAGTCACACATAGAAATGGTCTCCATCAATGAGCACCATACTTACGTGGGCCTTGTCTGCTGCAACGCGAGTGTAAAACGCTTTGGTTCTCTCTTGCGAATCTGCCATTTATTTATTGCTGCTGCTGGATGATTAAATCAGCTGTTGGCCAATATATTTCAAGAACCGAACTACACTTCGCGAACATTTCCATTACATTGATTGTTTTCTTAGAATCTGCGGGAAAAGAAAGAATAAACTGGAACACGACTAGGCAGACACGAGCGCAGACTTTTAGCAGGTATATGACTGCAAGACGCATGAATATATAAATATACATATGTGGACGCAGAGTGCAGAAACCCGAGCAATTCCCTTCGCGTCGCCAAAAAGAAACGAAGCACGCAGCATATGTTTTGAATGATCACTTTTTCATTCATCCGAACATGTGCTATGGGTCTCGGCTTATCGTTTTCCCCGATACTAGAGTTAGGTTATATATAAAGTGCGTATTCGAGTTATACCCCTGTTGATAACTTGCGCTTGGGGCTGCCTACCTACTTCCCTCTTACTTTATGCTCAGTTTCTAAATAAATATTAGGCAGCAAACTAGCTTTAATATCATTTGTTCTGCACAACCTTATTCTGCCGACACGACGAATGGCCTACTCAGATTCAAAGCCTACTGAGAAGTCAAAATGATTTATACTTCTCATGAACAGCTTGTCCTCGCAAAATATATCTGCGTTATGTTTGCAGCGCCTAACAAAAGCATGGACTGGCAAAGCTACGCACTCTGTGTAGCTTTGTCAGTAGCTTTGCATGCTACATATTTAGTGCGATATGACAGTGGACTCCCTACTCACTCCATGGCTTCATACCCTTGTTCACGATAGCGCAATTGAAAAAAAAAAAAACAGTCTGAACTAGAATCGAGAAGGCTACCGTCGCGCAAATTTACCCATGCACAAGCTTACCCCTGCATCCATAACAATACTGCATCCATAACAATCCTCCATACTAATCCATGCCTCCATCAAAGCCACCCCCCCCCCCAAATCCATAACATAAAACAAAACTGCTTCAATAGGGCGGGTAGCCACAAAACTTGGCCAATACATGTCAAATGCCTTGCGAATGCCTCACCGCAGTAACTACACGGCCAACTGTCCTGGTGGGACTCGAGCAGCGGCCGACGCAGTGCAGCAACATGAAGTGAAAAAATATCATTACGCTTTAATTATAAAGGGACTGACAAGTGACCAGAATATGTTGCGAGACGTTGATTGAAACAAAATGATCATGATTTATATTGACAGAATCCAGTACGCTACCCGGGATTAAGGTAGGCATAATTTTAAACTGGCAAGGAAAGTCTCAAACCCCATTAAGTGGCGAGGCCTGGTGGTGAAATCATGGTACTTCCTTGCAATGTGGTATATGAGATTACTGTGTACTTACTGAACATACTTCATTCGACGATCTCTAGTACAGCAAGATCGAAGAGAAAATATCGACGCCGCAAGGGCTCTTTTGCCTTCGATGTGCGACACCGTATACCTTAACCATCGCACCAGGACTAACGCGCGTAAACGCCGGCACACGACATTACTCGTGATTCACTAGGAAAAGTGATGTACTGCTGTGGCATTTTGTCGGATTTCGGGTAAATTCGGCTATCGTAGCTAGAGGTGTAAGTATGCCGACCGGCGCGTCGCTGGCGCAGTTCACCGCTTCTCTGCATCATGACGCAATATTGGCGCTGAGGTGAGTATAACAGTTCTGCTGTGCGCGTCGCCTGCTACAGGTGGTAAACTGCGCACAAAACATAAATCCCCTACTGGAATATTCACATGTTGTATGTTTGTGTCACTTTGAAAGGCGAAGAGTTCCCGGTCTCTGTTAGAGGTTGAAAGTTTGTGAGAGATGTGAAATGTTTCGAGTCAGGAAAAATGACCCAGGAGATTAGCGGCGGCATTGATCCACCAATAAAGACCGCCAATGACACTTTCGGCTTCGCTCTGATCTGCAAGTCGGGTTTTAAATATGTGAGAAATGGGCCTAAAATAGCTTTTTTTTTCGGTGCCGAAAGACCCTCGTCTTTTTTATGAAATGGGAACTGGCCCTTTGTCGAGCCGACATCCAACTGCAGCCGACATCAATTGCGCGTTAGCGACACTTTAAAGAACATTCATTCAGCGCGATTTCAACCATGTGATCAACAGAGAGGTTGCTTTGATTCGAAGAGAGTTTCTACGACTTACCAACGATGGGAATGCTATCACGAAATTCTGCCAGTTGCTCCGTGCTGCAAGAGGGAAAAGTGACTGTAGGTTGATGTTCTTTATAGTACGCAACATAGCAAGGAAGTTCCCACAAAAAACCAAGCGCTCCGTTTGCTTAGGTACATTACTGAATCAGGGTCAGCTTCTCGTCCCGACTCGTCACTTACGCTGCACACGAGTAGGTCAGGGCCGTCGTTCCCTTCCGAAGCACTAAAGAAACTAGTAGCAGCGCTAGAAGACGCTTGCACACCCTGGTCGTGTCTAAACAAGTTGCGAAGAAACAGTATCGCCGACTTTACATCGTTTCCTCAGATGATTCCTCCTTATTTGACCGGCTGTGAGCGACACGAGAAGCACCTCGCAAACAACTTTTGTGAACTTCTGTTCAATTACATGACTTAGTTTTTTGTCAAGGGCACGAACCTGGCGTGCGAAAGCAACAGGGACAAGAGCAAGCACTTGCAGCTGAGGCGTGTGCTGTGAATAATGTCGTGAACCAACCTTGCGGCCTTGCTGGCGCTAGGCTCTTTATGTTGGAGTGTATGCTGGCTAAAGTTTCGAGACGTTTTCTTGTATTTTAAATATATTCATGAATCTAGTCCAAGGCGTACTCCTTAATTTTATTGCAATGAAAAAGTGAGCCATACGCATTACCAACACAGTTCTTCCCGTAAGAAGTTAAATACCTCAGCTGATGTAGGGATAAAACACAATAGCTGGGTTTCTCGAAGTTATAATATCAGAACTCGTTAAATATCGCATAAACAGGTTTCCATACGCCGCATAAGGCCATTGCAGTATGATTTTATGCATGGAACAAAATGCATCTGCGTTTTAAATGCAATAGGATGGAACGCCGCGTTTATACCACTGATGTGACCAGTCGCCAAGCTAGAAAATTTCTTCAGCATTTCTTCTTTTCTGACTAAATGACAGTAACAGATTCGCCGCCCTCGCTTTGGCTTCACCGCTCAGAACGGTATAATAACGTATACAACAAAGCGAAAAATCGGATACAGCGATACCATCAATCACGCTGGTCGTCTGCACAGCGCAGCCTACCGTATTTACATGACTGTAAGCTGACCCCCTCCCCCCCCCCCCTATCGCGTGTAACAGAGGGAAAAAAGTAAAAGGATACCCGAAGGCGCATTCGATAACGTAATTTTATTGGTAGCTGACATGGTCACTGGACTACTCGTCTTCACTCATGCCATCGTCCTCACTAGTGTTTATTTATTTATTTATTCAGTTTACCCTACAGGCTCGGAGGAGCATTGAGTAGGGGGGGTTACAGAAAAATGACAAATAATTAACGCAAAGAAGGGAACTGCATAGTAAGAGAAACAAATACGTTTGTACATTGGAAAAAAAGGAACACTGTTAACCATTAGAAAAATACATACAAATTCAAGGAAATACAATGGAAAACAAAGTCCAAAAACAATACAAAGGCGAATACAATACAAAGTCGTACAAAAAAGTCAAAGGAACATGTGAAGTTCCAAATGTTCACGAAATTTCGCAGGATCTTTTATTGAGACAATATTATTTGGAAGGCTGTTCCATAGTGCGATGGCGCGCGGTAATGCAGATTTATTGAATGACTGTGTGCGGCCAAAAATGCGCCTGGAACTGAGATGATTATGAAGTCGAGTAGATGTGCGAGAAGGAGTTTCAAGCGACAGGCGGCTGGACCATGAGTTATAGTAGTATTTATGAAAGAGGCATAGGAGAGCAACGGAGCGGCGGGAATCCAAGTCCGGCAGGAGAGCATCGCGTTTAATTTGGGTAATGCTACATTGACGACTGTAGTTAGAAGTTATAAAGCGGGCAGCACGATTTTGGATGGATTCCAATTTATCTATTAGGTATTGTTGATGAGGAGACCAGATCGAAGAAGCGTATTCAAGTTGAGGGCGTACAAAAGTTTGGTAGGCCTGTTGACGGATGGTAGATGGCGAGAGGTGCAGATGACGACGTAAAAACCCTAAAGTTCTGTTAGCTTTAGCGCATATTTTCTCGATGTGAAAGCTCCAGGCTAGGTTAGTAGAAAAATGAACGCCAAGATATTTGTAAGTAGAGTCACGGGGAACTTCCGATGAGCAGATTTTGTAAGGGAAATTAGGATATGATTTCGTACGAGTGAAGGAAAGAACGCAGCACTTAGATGTGTTAAGTGTCATTTGCCAACGGTCGCACCACTGATTAACTAGCTGAAGGTCATTTTGCAAAATTAGGTGATCATTATGACAGTTAATTGTTCTGTAAATGACGCAATCATCCGCAAAAAGTCGTATGCAGGAGGAAATGTTGCTCGTTAAATCATTTATAAAGATTAGGAAAAGAAGAGGGCCTAGCACACTACCCTGGGGTACACCTGATGTTACAACAGACGTGGAGGAGTTAAAGTTATTCACAAATACCAACTGGTGCCGATTAGATAAGAAATTGCGAAGCCAAGATAATGTTAATGAGTCAATCTTAAGAGCACTTAATTTAGGTATTAGACGACAGTGAGCCACTCTGTCAAATGCTTTTGCATAGTCGAGAAAGATGCAATCAATCATTTTGCTGTAATTCATGCCATAATGTAAATCTGATGTAAATTCCAAAAGTTGGGTGTCACAAGACAACGCTTTACGGAAACCATGTTGATTTTGAAAGAAAAAGTTATTAGATTCAAGATGGTGGGATAAATGGGAGGCAATGATGTGCTCGAGAAGCTTACAACAAATGCATGTTAGTGAAATGGGGCGGTAGTTACCAGGTGAGTGCCTGTTTCCATCTTTGAATATAGGAATAACTTTGGCTATCTTCCAGTCAGCAGGTAGAAGACCTGTTGATAAAGACTGCTGAAAGATGTAGCACAAAATCTGACTGGATATAGCTGACGTGTTCTTTAGAATTTTAGAATTAATATTGTCAATGCCACATGATGTAGACACCTTTAGATCGCGTATTAGTTTTGAAATGCCTTCAACACTAATATTTATAGGGGACATGAAGCGATAATGAAGGTCGGAGACACAGGGAATGGAAGAGCAGTCTTCATTGGTGAACACAGAGCTAAAGAACGAATTGAAAGTTGAAGCACACTCAGATGCAGGGACAGGAACATTGTCAGTGTCATGTAATGTTACTGTATTACTGCCACGATCAGTAGAGATAGCTTGCCAAAACTTTCTAGGGTTAGTGTGTAGAAGTGAGGACAGATCTTTGGAAAAATACTTCTTTTTGGCTTCACATATTGCTACGCAGTAAGATTTTAAACAATCCTTATATTTAGACCATGCCGAGGGACACGATAGCCGTTTAGCAGAAGCGTATAACCTTTTCTTTTTATTTCGGAGTGATCTAAGTGATTTATTAAACCATGGGTTACGTTTGTCATTAGATATAGTGAGTAGTGGCACATATTTGTCTACTAGGAGTGAAATAATATTTCTAAATGAATTCCAATTCACTTCAACAGAATTATTTGTAAATGATGGAAGAAACGTTTCCTGAAGGAAAACCTCAAGTTCATTGTTCATTTGTTCGTAATTTGCTTTGTTATAATCCCTTATAATCTTACGTTCAGCACCAGCGAATTTCAGTGGAATATAAATTGAGAACTGCAGTAGGTTATGGTCGCTAAATCCATCAAGTTGTATGACAGGGCTTATGCTATGTGGCTCTGTTGTGAGAATAAGATCTAATATGTTAGTACCGCGGGTAGGCTCAGAAACAATTTGCGTAAGATTGAACTCTAAACACAGCTCAATAAAATCACCTGAATCAGTGCTCGATGAAGACAAGCGAGACCAATTAATATCAGGGAAATTAAAATCCCCAAATAGGTATATTTTATTAGTGGGAAACTGTTCAAGAGCCCTGATAATACTTTTATGAAGATGAGACACGAACAAGCGGTCAGTGGCAGGTGGGCGATAACACACGCCCATCAGTAACTTCCCGTATAATGTAGGACAAGCCACCCAAACTACCTCAAGAGCAGTGTCAGTGTCAACGAGAAAAGAAGGAATAGTTTTATTGATGGCCACCAACACGCCGCCCCCCTTTTTATGTGAACGATCATGGCGATAAATGGCGTACTGATTAGAAGTATGAAATAACTCGGAGTCACCTACATCTGCATTAAGCCAGGTCTCGGTTAACAATACAACATCAGACATGCTATCTTCAAGATATGATTCAAGCATGACACGTTTTGGCAACAGACTGCGGATGTTGGCAAATGATACTGAAAGTGAAGGTGCGCGTGTAGTTGATAGCCGCTGGACTTTAGCACCGCGCACATCGGCAACTAGCTATCGAGCAGGCACTACGGAATCAGAACAACTATCGTAAATATACGTGGTATTATTGATACGAAGTTTGTCAACATTCAATTTGTAGGGACAATTACGTTCTCTCGCGAATTGAAGCAATTTCTTACGTGCCTGTCGAGTAGCTAGTGAAAAATCTTCTCTAATAGAGATCCCAGTATTTTTCAGCTTATGTGCGCTAGTGAGAATTTCCTGCTTATCCTTAAATAACGTAAACTTGGCAATTATTGGTCTTGATTTATTTGAAGCAAATTTTCCCAGCCGGTGCACACGTTCAAACTGAGAACTGGCAGTTGTGATATCCAACTTATCTGAGCATAGGGCAATAATTTTTCTTTCTGTAGTCGACCAACTCTCTTTATCCTCGTCGGGGATTCCAAAGAACAACAGATTGCACCGTCGCATTCTGTTCTCAGCTTCGTCACACCTTGACGTTACTGCCCTAAGTTGATCGGCAAATGAGCCACTAGCATGATCAGAGCTGTTAGACAGTGAGGTGGCATGTGAAACAAGCTTTGCCTCCAAAGTGACCACTCTCTCGGTCAAGCTTTTAATTTCTTTATCGGTAGCATCATGCTTTTCGCTCAGCCTCTTAATTTCACCGATTAATGTATTCTGACCAGCTTCTAGCCTACGCACAGTTTCAAGAACAATGTTAAGTGTTTGTTCGACGGTAGGGCCGGGATTTGATTCAATATCACCCGACAGCAACAACAACAGACATGCAGAATTTTTGCGCAAGAATGAAAAGAACAGTAGCCAACGCCGCATCTTATCATACAGTTCGGTCCTGCACGACACCGCAACAAGGCAGTAATGGCTGCATTTTATACAGGATGCATCTTTGAAGTAACCAACCTGGAAAAACAGCAACGGTAAGCGTCCCATCCTTTCAGCGGCGTCGTGCCCAACCGAAGTGGTGCCTTGCTGGCCTTTATATCCCGCTTCATAGCTTGCGAGGGCGTCAGTGAAGGGACCATGTTGCCAGCCACCAGTAGAAGAAGGAACCGAACTTGGCCATCCTTGCACTTTTGGAAACCGGGACAGGAATGCTTGATCAGCCCAGCGCGGCCAAGGTTCGAGAACCCGCGGAGATAAGGCACCGAGGAACGTAATCTGGAAAAACAGCAACGGTAAGCGTCCCATCCTTTCAGCGGCGTCGTGCCCAACCGAAGTGGTGCCTTGCTGGCCTTTATATCCCGCTTCATAGCTTGCGAGGGCGTCAGTGAAGGGACCATGTTGCCAGCCACCAGTAGAAGAAGGAACCGAACTTGGCCATCCTTGCACTTTTGGAAACCGGGACAGGAATGCTTGATCAGCCCAGCGCGGCCAAGGTTCGAGAACCCGCGGAGATAAGGCACCGAGGAACGTAATCTGGAAAAACTGCCATTGTCATCGCTGCTACGGTCCCACAGCGCGTCGTCGTCCAGCGAAATTCCCCATTTGGCAAACGACAGCACCCAGACATATTGTCGAACAGCAGCCCACGCCGAATGCACCCAACCACAGGCAGCCGTCAGGTAGGCTCTTTTGACCTGTCCGGTGGGCGTAAGTTCGCGGTCGTGTTGAATTGAATCGTACCGATACTTAGGTGTTGTTATCACCGACATCGGTTATCACCGATGATGATGACGTTTTCCGATGAAGGCACATTTGGATTGCGCTGTAGCCAACTCAATCGCCTATAGTATCAGGATGCACGCTTAAATTCTTTAGGCGGTGTTGCCGCGCACGTGTTTTTGGGTACACCCTAGGTGCTCGAGGTAGATGATGACGGGCTGGTCTCATCATCATCACCGACAAACTCAACTGGTCTGAACACACCACGAAATTAGTGGCAGAGACATCCAAAACACTCGGTTTCATTAAGCGTGCCCTTTCTTTATCCTCCAGTTATATCAGAAAACTCGCCTATGAGGCGTACGTTAGGCCGAAACTTGAATATGCCAGCGCAATATGGAGTCCTCACCAGCAATATCTAATTGAATCACTTGAAAACATTCAGAATCAGGCGGATTGCTTCATCGTTTCCGAATATAATAGACGGGTTAGCATTAGTGCCATTAAATCATCCATTAATCTTGAATCGTTAGCTCATCGAAGGAAGATTTCATGGCTATTCCTGTTTGAAAATCTATACTATAATCGCCCTGACCTGAAAACCTCCCTTTTAGTGCCACCTGTACGGACATCACGTCGTCTTTTCAATTCTATGATTGTACAACGCATAACTGGTTCGACAAACACATTTAATAAGTCTTTCTTACCATTGGCGATTGAAGAATGGAACTCGATTCCAGAACCATTAATCAATGAACGTGACAGCTCAAAATTCAGGCATCAAATATCGGCTCACTTTGCCAAATAATCTCGTAATCGGTAAACATTTCCTGCTTTTCTCATATCCAACGCGTATTTCACTTTGTGGCTCTTCCCTAAGATGGAACATAACCTATATGTAACACTTTCTGCTTTGACTTGTGTGTATATATATGTGTATTGAATTGTATTTTTGTATTGAATTGAATGTAGTATTGAATTGAATGTTATATTGAATTGTATTGTAACCTTTTTATTCAATTGCAAACATATGCGGAGATCAACTGTATGGGTGTTATTTTCGTCTTTTTTTTCCATCTCTGCCTTCAACCACGGTTCCATAACAATGTATAACGTTACTTTGCCGGTCTGCCTTTTTATTTCGCTTTATAATTATACGACCATGTGAATACTTCTCTTGTTAACCCCCCCCCCCCCTTATGTAATGCCCAATCCAGGGCCCTTAAGGGATAATAAATGATGAGGATGATGATGAAGCCACTCGTACTCACGGCGGCGCAGGTCTTTAAAAGGCGAAGATCCGTGCTTGTTTAGGGATAATGTCGCACTTCACTGGCAGGGACCGATCACGCATTTCAGCGACATGCAGCGCAGGCTTGGCCTACAGCTCCGGAAAGCGTCCAGACTTCGGCCCGAGAGAAATTCTTCACTTGCCGTCCCTGGTGAAAATTTTGCTTCGCTGCAGCCGCCACTCTGAAACATCGAACTTGTGGCAACGTGCGCAGTGACTTGTTTCTTCCGCGTAAAAGAAGGCAGCCCTCTTGAACGCTCCTGTGAACGAGCGCCGAATGTTTAATGGGCCTGAAGCACTCATGACGACTGAGGAGGCATGGAAGTAGCACGTTGCCAGCACTTACGTAGAACGCGTCAAACTAAGAGCTACAGGAAGGAGAAACACGTGAGTGATGTCTGCTCTTCCATGAACTATCGATACTCCCCGCAAGCACCGCAGTTCTGAAGGTGTCGCTACGAATGGAACCGCGGCACTTCCATCAACTATGGAATCCCCCCCCCATGGGTGTTGCATGCGCTGTAAAACATTAAAAACGTTGAAAACTTTGAAAACTCCTTCCGAAAAGCAAACAAATGCGCGGGATAGCGAAAAGGCACGAAAAGCTCCCCTGATATCTCTTTCGATTCGCTTTTGTTGGCGAGCCATGTTTTGGTTTCGATTGTAAGTCGACCCTCCCCCCGCCCCGCTTCAGATTTCCTAATAAAAAGAATAGGTCGATTTACAATCGTGTAAATACAGTACGTTGCGCGCAGCTGAACCGTTACACTGTCTGCAGCGCCGCTTCTGCGTCGTGATGCACAGAAGTTGTTAACCCAGTGTTTCTTGAACATGCCTTGCCAGATAGCAACCTAGCGGTTATCAGACCTTCATTCACTTGCCCTGGTTAAAGCTTTGCTGTACATGATATAAGTGAAGCTGAAATCTGTCGAACATTTATGGGTTCATAGAACAGCTAGGCTTTTGATTATGTTATTGAATACATTGCGCCTGTGTTCCCTTACATATTTAATCTTGCTGTCCAATTAGCTCAGTTTACTGATCCAATGAAAAGACCCAAGGTGTCTTTTACTTGCAAAGGGGGGCAATAAAAACGAGGCTGACAAATTATGGGTGATACCTGTGATACAAATTTTTCAAAAGGCTTAGAAAAGATAGTGCTTCCTCGATTAACCAACTTCTTCTAAAAAATTACTCTACTTTCCGACGCCCAGTTTTGCTTTAGGAAAGGGGATTCAACTGAAACGGCTTTGGTACCTTAAAAGGGAGCATGCTACAGACCATTGAAAATAAACTAATAAACCGAGGTCATTTCAACGAGTATGCTAATTCCTATGGTTCACTAAATCATAGTATACTTATACAAATATTCTCACATTACGGGATTCGTGGTAGGCAGCTCGAATTAGTCCATATTCGCTTTGTGTGTATCGGTAATTACCATTCATCTCCCCTCCTTATTTATTTATTTCAGATACCCTTATGGCCCACAGGGCATTATTGAGGGGAGTGGTACACACATTGCAATAAATTTGTACAAAAGGAGACAACGCATATATATAAAACATATATGTACCGGAACAAATACATAATTCGCAACCCGGAACACGAAGCGAGTTCAAAATTATACAATTTCCAAGAAACGCTAAATCACGCACAAAAAGTTGAAAATTGAAAAGCGCCACCATTAGCACAAACATGAACACAGCAAATATGGGGGAAAATACAGAAGCATGCGCATGATAACGAGGAAAATGGAAATGGAACCAAAGCTATGGCAAGCAATAATGTGTTGATAATTTATTCTTAAATATATCAAAATCTTTCGAAAGTGCAATATCCCATGGTAGCTGGTTCCCGTCCAACGATGTTTCTGGAATGAAATAATTCCTGCAGGTTGTTGTACGGCACTGTGAAACACCAACTTTGCATGGATGATCTAAGCGGGATGAAACATATGTTGGCGGCGTGAGTAATGTATCTTTAAGGGTGGAATTCATGTGGTAAATTTTAAAAAAGAGACACAGGCGTGATATTTTTCTGCGCGTTGAGAGAGGGGTTAGTGACAATGTGTTTTTCATTTCTGTGACACTGGAC
Organism: Dermacentor andersoni; assembly: GCF_023375885.2. Taxonomy (NCBI): domain Eukaryota; kingdom Metazoa; phylum Arthropoda; class Arachnida; order Ixodida; family Ixodidae; genus Dermacentor; species Dermacentor andersoni. The sequence goes on along the minus strand of NC_092819.1, from coordinate 154,023,816 downwards.
AAACGATCATAGTTACGGAAGATGAAACGTGCTGCTCTGTTCTGTACGGCTTCGAGGGCGTCAATAAGAGAGTTAGTGAAAGGGTACCATACTGAGTTAGCATATTCTAATTTGGAGCGGACAAGCGATTTGTACAGAAGAAGTTTAACAGGTGTCGGGGCTAAGGAAAAATTCCGTTTCAGATATCCAAGCATGCGGTTAGCGGACGCGATGATAGAAATGATATGTGCCTTCCAAGCTAGGTTTGACGTTATAATGACACCGAGGTATTTCTAAGATGTTACCGGTGTTAGCAGGGAAGAACAAATAGTGTAGGGAGCGGGGCACGGATTGACGCGACGCGAAAAACGCATTACTTTGCATTTAGTATCTTTAAGTGTCATATTCCATTGTGAACACCAGTTAGATATAGTAGCTAAGTCTTCCTGGAGTAGTACGGTGTCATTACTATTTTTTTTATTTCCCGGTAAACCACACAGTCATCGGCAAAAAGTCCACTGTAGATGTTACGTTGTTTGGCAAGTCATTAATATGTCTAAATAGTCTAAATAGATGCAGTCAACCTCACTGCCACGATCAAGTATGAAGTTAACATAAAACAGTTGTAAAATTTATTAGCTGTGTTTCACAAGAAAAGTGTTTTCTAAAACCATGCTGCGCATGAGTAAAAAAGGATGATGACTCAAGAACGTTTGCTAGGGATGACAAGATGTAATGTTCCATTACCTTGCAAGGAATGCTGGTTAGTCATACTGGCCGATAGTTGAGTGATAGGTGCTTGTCGCATGAGTTATGGAGTGGAACCACCTTAGCCAATTTCCAGTCGTCTGGAAGGTCACAAGTTTGAAGGGATTGCTCAAATATTTTCGATAGTATGATGGAAGAATATACTTTAGTGTTTTTCAGGATTTTAGTGCTGATATTATCGGGACCACATGAAGAGGATAACTTTAAACGATCTATGATACTTATAATGCCTTCAAAGTCAAAACGAATGGAATCCATAGGAAATATGATAGCGGGAGTATAGTCTGGTGGGGATGCGCTGAAAGGGACAGAAAATGCATTAGCAAAAGTCTCGTTAAGTACATTAGCACTATCACTGTTAGGGATGGGATTTGATTGAGAATCCAGGAGAGAGATTGATGGCTGATCTGACCCATTAACAACGTTCCAGAATTTTTAGTATCAGTTAAAAGAAATGATGGCAGTGTGACATCAAAGAAATGTTGTTTAGTATCTTTTAACGATTTTTTATAAGTCCCAACAGCGTCTCTTAGAGCTGACTAACGCTCCGATCTTCCGGACGACCTCGCCCTGACATATAATCCCCTTTCTGTTCCCGAGGTGTTTTAAGGAACGAGTGAACCATGGGGATCTACGATTAGTCGTGATAATTTTACGAGGGACGTGCAATTCGATTAATTCATGCAGTTTTTCTTTAAACATGCACCAGTTGTCGTTAACAGACCGTTCGGAAAATGCCAGGACAAAATCGCCGAGAAAAAACCGGAGGCCATCATTAATTGAAGAAAAATTTGCTTTAGCATAATTGTAAATGGTTTTCGTTTTATTTGGCGTTTTATTCGACGGTAAATTCAACGTGATGTGCAGTAAACAATGATCACTTAGGCCTGGGAAGTATTTTGCCTCAGAAACAAAATCTGGGGTGCTCGTTAGCAAAAGGTCTAATACGTTAGAACTGGTAGCTGTCGTCCTTGTCGGCTGGGTAACCATTTGTGTTAGCGAGAAGAAGGAGCAGAGGGCTGAAAAACTTGTCGACTCGGAAGATCCGTCACCGTCCACTGCATGGCTAGACCAGTTAATGTTCGGGAAGTTGAAATCACCAAAAATAAAAATAGGACGAGCAGGAAACTTTATTTGAATTATGTTCAGAATATCATGAAGGTCGTTAGAAAAGCCGACGGGCGTAGATGGTGCGCGGTAGCATGCACAAAATAGAGCTTTATGGTTAATTGTTACCTGTACACATTTGAACTCTAGTGTAGTATCAACACTAACTTCAAAGCATTCTAGATTGTCGGACATAGCGATTAATACACCACCGCCGCGACCAAAAGAACGGTCACAGCGAAATACACGGTAACACTTTTCCGTTGAAAATATTTCATTATTATGCACAGTTTCATTGAGTCAAGTTTGTGTTAGTACAGTGATGTCAGCTGCTGTAGTATCGGCCGTCCAAGATAAACTATCACGATTGCCAATGACACTACGTATATTAGTAAAAAGAACTGAGACGTTATGTGGTGCCTGCGCAGGTCGGTGCTCATGTTCGTTGAGCTATCTAGGAGACAAAGGGCCAGAGTTGGTTACAACACGTTTTTCATCTTTTTCTTGAACGCTATCAGGTATAGGGCAGTAGGTATAGTATTTTTTCTTCAGAATGAGCTTGTTAAAACGAAGACTAAACGGTTCACCGGGCTCAGTCTGATTCGCGAATTCAGCAAGCTTCTTCCGTGCATGCCTGGTGTCCGGAGCAAATCTTCATTAATCGAGAAATCGGACTCTTTTAGCTTGCTTTTTGCTCCCATGACCTGTTCTTTAGTTTTGTAGTGCGTGAATTTCACAAGTATTGGTCGCTTTTTCCCCATTACAGCCTTACCGATCCTGTGCGCGCGTTCAATGTCCAGTTCGGCTAAGGTTAAGGACATGTTCTTTTGAACAATACCTCTTATTTTTTCCTCGGATTCTGCCCATGTTTCATTGGGTCCATCTGGAACATTATAAAAAACCATATTGTTTCGGCGAGACCTATCCTCAAGGTCGTTTAAACGGATTTTTAGTATCTCATTTTGAGCTAGTGCTCTTTCAGCATTTTCGCTCACTGTGGTCATGTCCTCGCGAACTGCGTCGAGCAACTTCAATTTATGTTCAACAGCGTTAAGGCGGCCGGAGATTTCTGTAATGTTTTTACTCAGTTCCTTCTGATTTGCTGTAAGGCTTTGCAGGGAATCAATTATGCGTGCCTGTCCTTGTTCTATGTTGGCGGAACGGTCCCGAAGATCATGAAGCAGCGTTAAACCTGGACCTGGAATCGGCCCGGGATTCAGCTCGACATCCCCGGGCAGCAATATTTTCATCACGCAGAAACACTCATGCACATGGTTCAAAAGCAGCTGTGGGCATGGGAACACGACAAGGAACGCGTTATCTGAGCGTTTAGAAGATGTGTAACAAACCTGGAACAGGCAGAACCGGAAGATATTTGTCAGCCGCATTGTGGCGCTGTTCCCATGCCCACTGAACTGCTGCGGACGGTGCCAGTGGTTTAAGTAGAGCGGGGGCGTTGATGTCGATGGTGATGCAGTAGACCATCCAGGGAGAGTAACAGGAACTGGCGCTGGCGTGGCAACTCATGGGTCGGCGGAGAATGCGTCACTTGGCGCTGGGTTTTCAGTGCGCAGCACGTGTGGCAAAGCGCCATTGCAGCACCGATAAGGCGCCGCAGCGGTGCTTGGGCTGAATGCTGTCACGAGCTGGAACAGGCAGAAGCGGAAGATATTTGTCAGCCGCATTGTAGCGTTGTTCGCATGCCCACTGAACTGCTGCGGACGGTGCCAGTAGTTTAAGTAGAGCGGGGGCGTTGATGTCGATGGTGATGCAGTAGACCATCCAGGGAGAGTAACAGGAACTGGCGCTGGCGTGGCAACTCATGGGTCGGCGGAGAATGCGTCACTTGGCGCTGGGTTTTCAGTGCGCAGCACGTGTGGCAAAGCGCCATTGCAGCACCGATAAGGCGCCGCAGCGGTGCTTGGGCTGAATGCTGTCACGAGCTGGAACAGGCAGAAGCGGAAGATATTTGTCAGCCGCATTGTAGCGTTGTTCGCATGCCCACTGAACTGCTGCGGATGGTGCCAGTAGTTTAAGTAGAGCGGGGGCGTTGATGTCGACGGTGATGCAGTAGACCATCCAGGGAGAGTAACAGGAACTGGCGCTGGCGTGGCAACTCATAGGTCGGCGGAGAATGCGTCACTTGGCGCTGGGTTTTCAGTGCGCAGCACGCGTGGCAAAGCGCCATTGCAGCACCGATAAGGCGCCGCAACGGTGCTTGGGCTGAATGCTGTCACGAGCTGGAACAGGCAGAAGCGGAAGATATTTGTCAGCCGCATTGTAGCGTTGTTCGCATGCCCACTGAACTGCTGCGGACGGTGCCAGTAGTTTAAGTAGAGCGGGGGCCTTGATGTCGATGGTGATGCAGTAGACCATCCAGGGAGAGTAACAGGAACTGGCGCTGGTGTGGCAACTCATGGGTCGGCGGAGAATGCGTCACTTGGCGCTGGGTTTTCAGTGCGCAGCACGTGTGGCAAAGCGCCATTGCAGCACCGATAAGGCGCCGCAGCGGTGCTTGGGCTGAATGCTGTCACGAGCTGGAACAGGCAGAAGCGGAAGATATTTGTCAGCCGCATTGTAGCGTTGTTCGCATGCCCACTGAACTGCTGCGGACGGTGCCAGTAGTTTAAGTAGAGCGGGGGCCTTGATGTCGATGGTGATGCAGTAGACCATCCAGGGAGAGTAACAGGAACTGGCGCTGGCGTGGCAACTCATAGGTCGGCGGAGAATGCGTCACTTGGCGCTGGGTTTTCAGTGCGCAGCACGTGTGGCAAAGCGCCATTGCAGCACCGATAAGGCGCCGCAGCGGTGCTTGGGCTGAATGCTGTCACGAGCTGGAACAGGCAGAAGCGGAAGATATTTGTCAGCCGCATTGTAGCGTTGTTCGCATGCCCACTGAACTGCTGCGGACGGTGCCAGTAGTTTAAGTAGAGCGGGGGCCTTGATGTCGATGGTGATGCAGTAGACCATCCAGGGAGAGTAACAGGAACTGGCGCTGGTGTGGCAACTCATGGGTCGGCGGAGAATGCGTCACTTGGCGCTGGGTTTTCAGTGCGCAGCACGTGTGGCAAAGCGCCATTGCAGCACCGATAAGGCGCCGCAGCGGTGCTTGGGCTGAATGCTGTCACGAGCTGGAACAGGCAGAAGCGGAAGATATTTGTCAGCCGCATTGTAGCGTTGTTCGCATGCCCACTGACTGTTCGCATGCCCACTGACGGGCCAAATATCAAATATGGCGGGCCCCAAGGCAGCATTTTAGGTCCACCTTTCTTTAACGTGTACAATAACAATATTCTCGGTATCGGTACAAGCTCAAAATTTATTATGTATGTGGATCACAGCACTATCTTGCCCTCTGGTCATGATGAAAAAAACCTAGCGTCAAGTCGTAATCACCGCCTTGATAAACTAGCGATTTTGTCCCTTTGTAACTGTCGTAATACTAACCCAATTAAAACTAAGGTACTTTTTTCCCTGCCCAAAAGAAAGTAATTAACTTGGAACAGTATATTTAGTGTGACGGACAGAAAATTGATATTGTCAATGAGCGTAAAATCCTTGGCGTTACATTTAGGTCGTGTCTCAGTTGGGATACCCACGCTGACAGTTTGTGCAACTCACTTTCAATGAGTACGGGAGCGCTGTGGCGTTGTCATGCCATTAATCCAGTGTAAGCAAAACGTCAAATTTATTCCGCGCTATTTGCTTCACATAATAATTATTGCAGTTTGACATGGTTTACTACAACACCAAGAAATATGACTCAGATTCATTTATTAGAAAAGAAAGTTATTCGCAACATCGCAAATGTTGATTAGTTATTTTAGACAGAACTTTATTTTCAGTCATACAACGTTCTGAGATTGTGCATGTATGAATTTCGTGTTCTGCGCTCATTCTAGTATCTTCATCCCTTTTGAAGCATTGCATTACTTCAGTTGCACTGGTTCCACAACCTAGTGATATCCGCACACGCAGCACTGACTAATACGAAATTTCCATACTTTCTATCAGTTGCAGTCCTTGAAACATAACCTTCCGGTAATCGTTAATAGTAAACAAAGATATAGCGAAGACCGCATTACCTATTTTTAATTTACTTATTTGGGCGGGCATAAATTAATGTTCTTCTTCAGCTACGTTCCTGCTACTTATCCTGCTATTATTTGTCTGTCAATTTGTAGTCTTTTATACAAAGAGTAATTTCACATTGAATTGTTTAGTCTTATTGCATATGTAATGAATTATCCTTGATTTGTTATTTAAATCCTGTGTTACATACTGATAAGTTTCTTCTATTTATCTATTTTATTTATTTATTCATTCAATACTGTCAATCCCGTCAGGGATCGTAACAGAAAGTGCATTCAAAAAAGTACACTGACATACAAACATGACAATAATACCGGTTTGGAAATACACATTAATATACAGAATAAACTTATACTTCAGTAGCAGTAAAAAAATATACAATCAGGTTCACGCTGCAAGATTTGGGTTGGGCAGATAAATGTGTTAAAATGCAAAACAAAGGTAGTAACCAAGTGATACTGACAGTAAACAAAAATAATTACTGAGATGTAAGTAGATCGTTTTTAACAAGCGTGATAAAAGCAGTTAGTGATGAACTATTAACAGAGCCCACGTTCAAAGCGTTCCAATCGCGTATAGTCTGTGGAAAGAATGAGTACCTGAAAGTGTCAGTGCGGAATGAATACTCGTTTAGTGTGTGTGGGGGGTTATGACGTGTTTTCCTCGTTTGAGATTTTGTTATGTATCGTGAGGTACCCAGATTTAGTTGATTATTTATGAGTTGGTAAATGGTTTTAAGGCGCGCTAGTTTTGCTCTGTTTTGGAGGGTTAGCATCCCGGCTTGTTTGAGTAGTTCTGTCGGTGAGTCTGATAGCCTATGTTTGTTAAAAATGTATCTGAGTGCCTTTCTCTGAACGCCTTCAAGTTTTTTGATCAGCTTGTTAGTGAAGGGAAACCAAACTACGTTAGCATACTCTAGTACCGGTCTGACAAGTGTTTTATATGCTAGTAACTTTATATCATATGGTGCTAGTCTGAGGCGTCTATTAATGAAAAATAACTGTTTTAGTGCGGTTGCCGTGACTTTGTTAACGTGAGCATTCCATCTGAGGTCAGAGGTTAGTATTATGCCTAAGTTTTTGTATTCACAGACAGAAGCGAGAGGGATGTTGTTTAGTGTGTACTGAAAGAGTGATCTATGTTTTTTCCTAGTTACAGATAATACAACAGATTTATTAACGTTAATAGTCACCTGCCAATCTTCACACCATTTGGTTACTGATGCTATGGCGTTATTTAAAGCTATATGGTCGGCGACAGAGTTAATTTCCCGATATAGCACGCAGTCATCGGCAAAAAGTCTAATGTTGTTAAATATGTTAGCAGGAAGGTCGTTTATAAAAATTAGGAATAACACTGGGGCTAAGACGCTTCCTTGTGGTACACCTGATGTGACATCAGCTATTACGGATTTCTCGTTGTTAATTTCGACAAACTGAGTACGGTTAGTGAGGTAATCAGTAATCCAGTCTAAAATTGGGCCAGTTCCCAAAGTTATTTCAAGCTTCCTAATAAGTTTTGGGTGTGACACACGGTCGAAGCTTTCGAAAAGTCTAGGAAAATAAGGCCAATTTGTTTCTGGTGATCAATAGAGGTGGTTACGTCATGCACGAGTTGAATTAGTTGAGTCACGGTAGAAAGTCCCTTTCGAAAGCCATGCTGGAAAGGCGTTAGAATTTGGTTATCTTCTAGATAGGTTGGTATGTGCTTTAAGATGATGTGTTCAAGTAGCTTGCATATTGTGCTGGTTAGTGAGATTGGTCTGAAGTTTGAAGGATCTGATTTGCTTCCTGATATATGTATTGGTGTTATTTTCGCTGTTTTCCATTCTTTAGGAAGGGTGCAGGATGACAGGGATTTGTTAAAGAGTATTACTAAAAACTTCGCAATCCACTCGGCATATCTGCGCAGGAATGTGTTAGAAATGTTATCAGGCCCCGATTCTTTTTTAGTGTCTAAATTTAGCAGTAGGTTTAAGACTCCAGTTTCAGTCACAGTAAGGGGCCCTAGTTGCTTGCCGGTGCAGGGGCTATTGCGGGGTGCATTTCCATCGTATAACAATTTTTGCCATATGTTGGAGCTCGCCGCACCTTGTGCTTTTTCGCGGGACAGACTGAGTACCGCACTCATATTGACACGTGTGCTTATCTTTATCGGGCAACCACGTTTCGCCGCCTAACAAATGTTATCACACAGCGCAGGACACGCCTGTATGTATCCGAGGTTTCTGGAAAGTTATCGATGCTTCTATTCGCTGTCTGTTGTCGCCGAACCTTATGTTATCTGATTTCATCACCTGACGCGACTGGTGTAGAACTTTATGGAAGGCACGCGGGTCCCAACGAGTCTGGAACATTCGACGATTGATGTATATAAGCGGACGCTCTTGACCCGTTGATCAGATTTTCGACGATCGCCGACCGTGTTCGCCGCTATCGTTGTGCTATAAGTATAGCCGGATTTTGTGGGCACAGGTTCGCCCAATAAAAGTTAGTTTTGTCTTTCACAGTATTGCTACTGTGTTCTTAACGTCACCACCACGGGACAATATTGATGTTTCCGAGTTTTGGTACAGCAAGTTGGAGTGAGCATCATAAGTTTTAAGATTCTTAGAAAATCCTGACTGAATACAAGCTGAAATGCTGGCTTTCATATTCGCAGGCACCAGCCCAGACAGCTGATCCTCAACCAGGCCCTTCCGGGACACAGGTAGTGAGACATTAAAATTTGTTCTTGGTTGCTGGCGCAGTATTTTAGACGCTACTGTGTGCTGTGCTAGGAGCCATGACGGAACGCTACGAAAATCGCAGAAGCAGATTTTTGTGCCTTTCTAGGAGAGTAACTGCGCACTTGCATTGCCGCTTTGGTGTGGCTGTCTGCTTCGACCTAGGTGCCTCTTGAGGCTAGTTTCGTTGACAAATTCCTTTTAGTGTCGAGTTCTAGCACAAACATCGGAGCTCTTTAATGCCTCGCCAATGATTCATACGTTATGTCCACCAGAGACTTGGCTTGCACAGGTCAAGTTGATTTGAGAGCTATTCTATTGACGCTAGTGGCGTTTCTTTTTTTTTATTTGATTGTCTATAGACACCTGCCCAGCGTGAAAGGGCTGCGATAATGTCAAGGTTTCCCCGGTACACGTGAGAGGCAATGCGTCTGCCTGTATGTAGCACTGTGTAGCACCTACTTGTTCAACAACTGGGTGTGTTTCCGCTACTCGTGTACGTGCCTGTACCGAAGCTAATGCCGTGTGTCGAGCTTGTGCAGTTCATATTCATTCGCTTTATGCTGCGACGACCGAACGTAAGGCGCGTGACATAGTGATTGAATAACCGGAGCGTCATGAAGAAAAGTGGGTGATTAACGCGAAGAATCTCAACTATTCTCGTCGTCGTGGCACTGGAATCTCTGTATGCAGTTCTACGGTTTTATGACAACCTGGCGCCACTGCCTCTCGAACGCCAACGTCACGATGAAAGCTGTACCCTATTTTTAAACGAAACATATGCAAGCACGAAAGTCACACATAGAAATGGTCTCCATCAATGAGCACCATACTTACGTGGGCCTTGTCTGCTGCAACGCGAGTGTAAAACGCTTTGGTTCTCTCTTGCGAATCTGCCATTTATTTATTGCTGCTGCTGGATGATTAAATCAGCTGTTGGCCAATATATTTCAAGAACCGAACTACACTTCGCGAACATTTCCATTACATTGATTGTTTTCTTAGAATCTGCGGGAAAAGAAAGAATAAACTGGAACACGACTAGGCAGACACGAGCGCAGACTTTTAGCAGGTATATGACTGCAAGACGCATGAATATATAAATATACATATGTGGACGCAGAGTGCAGAAACCCGAGCAATTCCCTTCGCGTCGCCAAAAAGAAACGAAGCACGCAGCATATGTTTTGAATGATCACTTTTTCATTCATCCGAACATGTGCTATGGGTCTCGGCTTATCGTTTTCCCCGATACTAGAGTTAGGTTATATATAAAGTGCGTATTCGAGTTATACCCCTGTTGATAACTTGCGCTTGGGGCTGCCTACCTACTTCCCTCTTACTTTATGCTCAGTTTCTAAATAAATATTAGGCAGCAAACTAGCTTTAATATCATTTGTTCTGCACAACCTTATTCTGCCGACACGACGAATGGCCTACTCAGATTCAAAGCCTACTGAGAAGTCAAAATGATTTATACTTCTCATGAACAGCTTGTCCTCGCAAAATATATCTGCGTTATGTTTGCAGCGCCTAACAAAAGCATGGACTGGCAAAGCTACGCACTCTGTGTAGCTTTGTCAGTAGCTTTGCATGCTACATATTTAGTGCGATATGACAGTGGACTCCCTACTCACTCCATGGCTTCATACCCTTGTTCACGATAGCGCAATTGAAAAAAAAAAAAACAGTCTGAACTAGAATCGAGAAGGCTACCGTCGCGCAAATTTACCCATGCACAAGCTTACCCCTGCATCCATAACAATACTGCATCCATAACAATCCTCCATACTAATCCATGCCTCCATCAAAGCCACCCCCCCCCCCCCAAATCCATAACATAAAACAAAACTGCTTCAATAGGGCGGGTAGCCACAAAACTTGGCCAATACATGTCAAATGCCTTGCGAATGCCTCACCGCAGTAACTACACGGCCAACTGTCCTGGTGGGACTCGAGCAGCGGCCGACGCAGTGCAGCAACATGAAGTGAAAAAATATCATTACGCTTTAATTATAAAGGGACTGACAAGTGACCAGAATATGTTGCGAGACGTTGATTGAAACAAAATGATCATGATTTATATTGACAGAATCCAGTACGCTACCCGGGATTAAGGTAGGCATAATTTTAAACTGGCAAGGAAAGTCTCAAACCCCATTAAGTGGCGAGGCCTGGTGGTGAAATCATGGTACTTCCTTGCAATGTGGTATATGAGATTACTGTGTACTTACTGAACATACTTCATTCGACGATCTCTAGTACAGCAAGATCGAAGAGAAAATATCGACGCCGCAAGGGCTCTTTTGCCTTCGATGTGCGACACCGTATACCTTAACCATCGCACCAGGACTAACGCGCGTAAACGCCGGCACACGACATTACTCGTGATTCACTAGGAAAAGTGATGTACTGCTGTGGCATTTTGTCGGATTTCGGGTAAATTCGGCTATCGTAGCTAGAGGTGTAAGTATGCCGACCGGCGCGTCGCTGGCGCAGTTCACCGCTTCTCTGCATCATGACGCAATATTGGCGCTGAGGTGAGTATAACAGTTCTGCTGTGCGCGTCGCCTGCTACAGGTGGTAAACTGCGCACAAAACATAAATCCCCTACTGGAATATTCACATGTTGTATGTTTGTGTCACTTTGAAAGGCGAAGAGTTCCCGGTCTCTGTTAGAGGTTGAAAGTTTGTGAGAGATGTGAAATGTTTCGAGTCAGGAAAAATGACCCAGGAGATTAGCGGCGGCATTGATCCACCAATAAAGACCGCCAATGACACTTTCGGCTTCGCTCTGATCTGCAAGTCGGGTTTTAAATATGTGAGAAATGGGCCTAAAATAGCTTTTTTTTTCGGTGCCGAAAGACCCTCGTCTTTTTTATGAAATGGGAACTGGCCCTTTGTCGAGCCGACATCCAACTGCAGCCGACATCAATTGCGCGTTAGCGACACTTTAAAGAACATTCATTCAGCGCGATTTCAACCATGTGATCAACAGAGAGGTTGCTTTGATTCGAAGAGAGTTTCTACGACTTACCAACGATGGGAATGCTATCACGAAATTCTGCCAGTTGCTCCGTGCTGCAAGAGGGAAAAGTGACTGTAGGTTGATGTTCTTTATAGTACGCAACATAGCAAGGAAGTTCCCACAAAAAACCAAGCGCTCCGTTTGCTTAGGTACATTACTGAATCAGGGTCAGCTTCTCGTCCCGACTCGTCACTTACGCTGCACACGAGTAGGTCAGGGCCGTCGTTCCCTTCCGAAGCACTAAAGAAACTAGTAGCAGCGCTAGAAGACGCTTGCACACCCTGGTCGTGTCTAAACAAGTTGCGAAGAAACAGTATCGCCGACTTTACATCGTTTCCTCAGATGATTCCTCCTTATTTGACCGGCTGTGAGCGACACGAGAAGCACCTCGCAAACAACTTTTGTGAACTTCTGTTCAATTACATGACTTAGTTTTTTGTCAAGGGCACGAACCTGGCGTGCGAAAGCAACAGGGACAAGAGCAAGCACTTGCAGCTGAGGCGTGTGCTGTGAATAATGTCGTGAACCAACCTTGCGGCCTTGCTGGCGCTAGGCTCTTTATGTTGGAGTGTATGCTGGCTAAAGTTTCGAGACGTTTTCTTGTATTTTAAATATATTCATGAATCTAGTCCAAGGCGTACTCCTTAATTTTATTGCAATGAAAAAGTGAGCCATACGCATTACCAACACAGTTCTTCCCGTAAGAAGTTAAATACCTCAGCTGATGTAGGGATAAAACACAATAGCTGGGTTTCTCGAAGTTATAATATCAGAACTCGTTAAATATCGCATAAACAGGTTTCCATACGCCGCATAAGGCCATTGCAGTATGATTTTATGCATGGAACAAAATGCATCTGCGTTTTAAATGCAATAGGATGGAACGCCGCGTTTATACCACTGATGTGACCAGTCGCCAAGCTAGAAAATTTCTTCAGCATTTCTTCTTTTCTGACTAAATGACAGTAACAGATTCGCCGCCCTCGCTTTGGCTTCACCGCTCAGAACGGTATAATAACGTATACAACAAAGCGAAAAATCGGATACAGCGATACCATCAATCACGCTGGTCGTCTGCACAGCGCAGCCTACCGTATTTACATGACTGTAAGCTGACCCCCTCCCCCCCCCCCCCTATCGCGTGTAACAGAGGGAAAAAAGTAAAAGGATACCCGAAGGCGCATTCGATAACGTAATTTTATTGGTAGCTGACATGGTCACTGGACTACTCGTCTTCACTCATGCCATCGTCCTCACTAGTGTTTATTTATTTATTTATTCAGTTTACCCTACAGGCTCGGAGGAGCATTGAGTAGGGGGGGTTACAGAAAAATGACAAATAATTAACGCAAAGAAGGGAACTGCATAGTAAGAGAAACAAATACGTTTGTACATTGGAAAAAAAGGAACACTGTTAACCATTAGAAAAATACATACAAATTCAAGGAAATACAATGGAAAACAAAGTCCAAAAACAATACAAAGGCGAATACAATACAAAGTCGTACAAAAAAGTCAAAGGAACATGTGAAGTTCCAAATGTTCACGAAATTTCGCAGGATCTTTTATTGAGACAATATTATTTGGAAGGCTGTTCCATAGTGCGATGGCGCGCGGTAATGCAGATTTATTGAATGACTGTGTGCGGCCAAAAATGCGCCTGGAACTGAGATGATTATGAAGTCGAGTAGATGTGCGAGAAGGAGTTTCAAGCGACAGGCGGCTGGACCATGAGTTATAGTAGTATTTATGAAAGAGGCATAGGAGAGCAACGGAGCGGCGGGAATCCAAGTCCGGCAGGAGAGCATCGCGTTTAATTTGGGTAATGCTACATTGACGACTGTAGTTAGAAGTTATAAAGCGGGCAGCACGATTTTGGATGGATTCCAATTTATCTATTAGGTATTGTTGATGAGGAGACCAGATCGAAGAAGCGTATTCAAGTTGAGGGCGTACAAAAGTTTGGTAGGCCTGTTGACGGATGGTAGATGGCGAGAGGTGCAGATGACGACGTAAAAACCCTAAAGTTCTGTTAGCTTTAGCGCATATTTTCTCGATGTGAAAGCTCCAGGCTAGGTTAGTAGAAAAATGAACGCCAAGATATTTGTAAGTAGAGTCACGGGGAACTTCCGATGAGCAGATTTTGTAAGGGAAATTAGGATATGATTTCGTACGAGTGAAGGAAAGAACGCAGCACTTAGATGTGTTAAGTGTCATTTGCCAACGGTCGCACCACTGATTAACTAGCTGAAGGTCATTTTGCAAAATTAGGTGATCATTATGACAGTTAATTGTTCTGTAAATGACGCAATCATCCGCAAAAAGTCGTATGCAGGAGGAAATGTTGCTCGTTAAATCATTTATAAAGATTAGGAAAAGAAGAGGGCCTAGCACACTACCCTGGGGTACACCTGATGTTACAACAGACGTGGAGGAGTTAAAGTTATTCACAAATACCAACTGGTGCCGATTAGATAAGAAATTGCGAAGCCAAGATAATGTTAATGAGTCAAACTTAAGAGCACTTAATTTAGGTATTAGACGACAGTGAGCCACTCTGTCAAATGCTTTTGCATAGTCGAGAAAGATGCAATCAATCATTTTGCTGTAATTCATGCCATAATGTAAATCTGATGTAAATTCCAAAAGTTGGGTGTCACAAGACAACGCTTTACGGAAACCATGTTGATTTTGAAAGAAAAAGTTATTAGATTCAAGATGGTGGGATAAATGGGAGGCAATGATGTGCTCGAGAAGCTTACAACAAATGCATGTTAGTGAAATGGGGCGGTAGTTACCAGGTGAGTGCCTGTTTCCATCTTTGAATATAGGAATAACTTTGGCTATCTTCCAGTCAGCAGGTAGAAGACCTGTTGATAAAGACTGCTGAAAGATGTAGCACAAAATCTGACTGGATATAGCTGACGTGTTCTTTAGAATTTTAGAATTAATATTGTCAATGCCACATGATGTAGACACCTTTAGATCGCGTATTAGTTTTGAAATGCCTTCAACACTAATATTTATAGGGGACATGAAGCGATAATGAAGGTCGGAGACACAGGGAATGGAAGAGCAGTCTTCATTGGTGAACACAGAGCTAAAGAACGAATTGAAAGTTGAAGCACACTCAGATGCAGGGACAGGAACATTGTCAGTGTCATGTAATGTTACTGTATTACTGCCACGATCAGTAGAGATAGCTTGCCAAAACTTTCTAGGGTTAGTGTGTAGAAGTGAGGACAGATCTTTGGAAAAATACTTCTTTTTGGCTTCACATATTGCTACGCAGTAAGATTTTAAACAATCCTTATATTTAGACCATGCCGAGGGACACGATAGCCGTTTAGCAGAAGCGTATAACCTTTTCTTTTTATTTCGGAGTGATCTAAGTGATTTATTAAACCATGGGTTACGTTTGTCATTAGATATAGTGAGTAGTGGCACATATTTGTCTACTAGGAGTGAAATAATATTTCTAAATGAATTCCAATTCACTTCAACAGAATTATTTGTAAATGATGGAAGAAACGTTTCCTGAAGGAAAACCTCAAGTTCATTGTTCATTTGTTCGTAATTTGCTTTGTTATAATCCCTTATAATCTTACGTTCAGCACCAGCGAATTTCAGTGGAATATAAATTGAGAACTGCAGTAGGTTATGGTCGCTAAATCCATCAAGTTGTATGACAGGGCTTATGCTATGTGGCTCTGTTGTGAGAATAAGATCTAATATGTTAGTACCGCGGGTAGGCTCAGAAACAATTTGCGTAAGATTGAACTCTAAACACAGCTCAATAAAATCACCTGAATCAGTGCTCGATGAAGACAAGCGAGACCAATTAATATCAGGGAAATTAAAATCCCCAAATAGGTATATTTTATTAGTGGGAAACTGTTCAAGAGCCCTGATAATACTTTTATGAAGATGAGACACGAACAAGCGGTCAGTGGCAGGTGGGCGATAACACACGCCCATCAGTAACTTCCCGTATAATGTAGGACAAGCCACCCAAACTACCTCAAGAGCAGTGTCAGTGTCAACGAGAAAAGAAGGAATAGTTTTATTGATGGCCACCAACACGCCGCCCCCCTTTTTATGTGAACGATCATGGCGATAAATGGCGTACTGATTAGAAGTATGAAATAACTCGGAGTCACCTACATCTGCATTAAGCCAGGTCTCGGTTAACAATACAACATCAGACATGCTATCTTCAAGATATGATTCAAGCATGACACGTTTTGGCAACAGACTGCGGATGTTGGCAAATGATACTGAAAGTGAAGGTGCGCGTGTAGTTGATAGCCGCTGGACTTTAGCACCGCGCACATCGGCAACTAGCTATCGAGCAGGCACTACGGAATCAGAACAACTATCGTAAATATACGTGGTATTATTGATACGAAGTTTGTCAACATTCAATTTGTAGGGACAATTACGTTCTCTCGCGAATTGAAGCAATTTCTTACGTGCCTGTCGAGTAGCTAGTGAAAAATCTTCTCTAATAGAGATCCCAGTATTTTTCAGCTTATGTGCGCTAGTGAGAATTTCCTGCTTATCCTTAAATAACGTAAACTTGGCAATTATTGGTCTTGATTTATTTGAAGCAAATTTTCCCAGCCGGTGCACACGTTCAAACTGAGAACTGGCAGTTGTGATATCCAACTTATCTGAGCATAGGGCAATAATTTTTCTTTCTGTAGTCGACCAACTCTCTTTATCCTCGTCGGGGATTCCAAAGAACAACAGATTGCACCGTCGCATTCTGTTCTCAGCTTCGTCACACCTTGACGTTACTGCCCTAAGTTGATCGGCAAATGAGCCACTAGCATGATCAGAGCTGTTAGACAGTGAGGTGGCATGTGAAACAAGCTTTGCCTCCAAAGTGACCACTCTCTCGGTCAAGCTTTTAATTTCTTTATCGGTAGCATCATGCTTTTCGCTCAGCCTCTTAATTTCACCGATTAATGTATTCTGACCAGCTTCTAGCCTACGCACAGTTTCAAGAACAATGTTAAGTGTTTGTTCGACGGTAGGGCCGGGATTTGATTCAATATCACCCGACAGCAACAACAACAGACATGCAGAATTTTTGCGCAAGAATGAAAAGAACAGTAGCCAACGCCGCATCTTATCATACAGTTCGGTCCTGCACGACACCGCAACAAGGCAGTAATGGCTGCATTTTATACAGGATGCATCTTTGAAGTAACCAACCTGGAAAAACAGCAACGGTAAGCGTCCCATCCTTTCAGCGGCGTCGTGCCCAACCGAAGTGGTGCCTTGCTGGCCTTTATATCCCGCTTCATAGCTTGCGAGGGCGTCAGTGAAGGGACCATGTTGCCAGCCACCAGTAGAAGAAGGAACCGAACTTGGCCATCCTTGCACTTTTGGAAACCGGGACAGGAATGCTTGATCAGCCCAGCGCGGCCAAGGTTCGAGAACCCGCGGAGATAAGGCACCGAGGAACGTAATCTGGAAAAACTGCCATTGTCATCGCTGCTACGGTCCCACAGCGCGTCGTCGTCCAGCGAAATTCCCCATTTGGCAAACGACAGCACCCAGACATTGTCGAACAGCAGCCCACGCCGAATGCACCCAACCACAGGCAGCCGTCAGGTAGGCTCTTTTGACCTGTCCGGTGGGCGTAAGTTCGCGGTCGTGTTGAATTGAATCGTACCGATACTTAGGTGTTGTTATCACCGACATCGGTTATCACCGATGATGATGACGTTTTCCGATGAAGGCACATTTGGATTGCGCTGTAGCCAACTCAATCGCCTATAGTATCAGGATGCACGCTTAAATTCTTTAGGCGGTGTTGCCGCGCACGTGTTTTTGGGTACACCCTAGGTGCTCGAGGTAGATGATGACGGGCTGGTCTCATCATCATCACCGACAAACTCAACTGGTCTGAACACACCACGAAATTAGTGGCAGAGACATCCAAAACACTCGGTTTCATTAAGCGTGCCCTTTCTTTATCCTCCAGTTATATCAGAAAACTCGCCTATGAGGCGTACGTTAGGCCGAAACTTGAATATGCCAGCGCAATATGGAGTCCTCACCAGCAATATCTAATTGAATCACTTGAAAACATTCAGAATCGGGCGGATTGCTTCATCGTTTCCGAATATAATAGACGGGTTAGCATTAGTGCCATTAAATCATCCATTAATCTTGAATCGTTAGCTCATCGAAGGAAGATTTCATGGCTATTCCTGTTTGAAAATCTATACTATAATCGCCCTGACCTGAAAACCTCCCTTTTAGTGCCACCTGTACGGACATCACGTCGTCTTTTCAATTCTATGATTGTGCAACGCATAACTGGTTCGACAAACACATTTAATAAGTCTTTCTTACCATTGGCGATTGAAGAATGGAACTCGATTCCAGAACCATTAATCAATGAACGTGACAGCTCAAAATTCAGGCATCAAATATCGGCTCACTTTGCCAAATAATCTCGTAATCGGTAAACATTTCCTGCTTTTCTCATATCCAACGCGTATTTCACTTTGTGGCTCTTCCCTAAGATGGAACATAACCTATATGTAACACTTTCTGCTTTGACTTGTGTGTATATATATGTGTATTGAATTGTATTTTTGTATTGAATTGAATGTAGTATTGAATTGAATGTTATATTGAATTGTATTGTAACCTTTTTATTCAATTGCAAACATATGCGGAGATCAACTGTATGGGTGTTATTTTCGTCTTTTTTTTCCATCTCTGCCTTCAACCACGGTTCCATAACAATGTATAACGTTACTTTGCCGGTCTGCCTTTTTATTTCGCTTTATAATTATACGACCATGTGAATACTTCTCTTGTTAACCCCCCCCCCCTTATGTAATGCCCAATCCAGGGCCCTTAAGGGATAATAAATGATGAGGATGATGATGAAGCCACTCGTACTCACGGCGGCGCAGGTCTTTAAAAGGCGAAGATCCGTGCTTGTTTAGGGATAATGTCGCACTTCACTGGCAGGGACCGATCACGCATTTCAGCGACATGCAGCGCAGGCTTGGCCTACAGCTCCGGAAAGCGTCCAGACTTCGGCCCGAGAGAAATTCTTCACTTGCCGTCCCTGGTGAAAATTTTGCTTCGCTGCAGCCGCCACTCTGAAACATCGAACTTGTGGCAACGTGCGCAGTGACTTGTTTCTTCCGCGTAAAAGAAGGCAGCCCTCTTGAACGCTCCTGTGAACGAGCGCCGAATGTTTAATGGGCCTGAAGCACTCATGACGACTGAGGAGGCATGGAAGTAGCACGTTGCCAGCACTTACGTAGAACGCGTCAAACTAAGAGCTACAGGAAGGAGAAACACGTGAGTGATGTCTGCTCTTCCATGAACTATCGATACTCCCCGCAAGCACCGCAGTTCTGAAGGTGTCGCTACGAATGGAACCGCGGCACTTCCATCAACTATGGAATCCCCCCCCCCATGGGTGTTGCATGCGCTGTAAAACATTAAAAACGTTGAAAACTTTGAAAACTCCTTCCGAAAAGCAAACAAATGCGCGGGATAGCGAAAAGGCACGAAAAGCTCCCCTGATATCTCTTTCGATTCGCTTTTGTTGGCGAGCCATGTTTTGGTTTCGATTGTAAGTCGACCCTCCCCCCGCCCCGCTTCAGATTTCCTAATAAAAAGAATAGGTCGATTTACAATCGTGTAAATACAGTACGTTGCGCGCAGCTGAACCGTTACACTGTCTGCAGCGCCGCTTCTGCGTCGTGATGCACAGAAGTTGTTAACCCAGTGTTTCTTGAACATGCCTTGCCAGATAGCAACCTAGCGGTTATCAGACCTTCATTCACTTGCCCTGGTTAAAGCTTTGCTGTACATGATATAAGTGAAGCTGAAATCTGTCGAACATTTATGGGTTCATAGAACAGCTAGGCTTTTGATTATGTTATTGAATACATTGCGCCTGTGTTCCCTTACATATTTAATCTTGCTGTCCAATTAGCTCAGTTTACTGATCCAATGAAAAGACCCAAGGTGTCTTTTACTTGCAAAGGGGGGCAATAAAAACGAGGCTGACAAATTATGGGTGATACCTGTGATACAAATTTTTCAAAAGGCTTAGAAAAGATAGTGCTTCCTCGATTAACCAACTTCTTCTAAAAAATTACTCTACTTTCCGACGCCCAGTTTTGCTTTAGGAAAGGGGATTCAACTGAAACGGCTTTGGTACCTTAAAAGGGAGCATGCTACAGACCATTGAAAATAAACTAATAAACCGAGGTCATTTCATCGAGTATGCTAATTCCTATGGTTCACTAAATCATAGTATACTTATACAAATATTCTCACATTACGGGATTCGTGGTAGGCAGCTCGAATTAGTCCATATTCGCTTTGTGTGTATCGGTAATTACCATTCATCTCCCCTCCTTATTTATTTATTTCAGATACCCTTATGGCCCACAGGGCATTATTGAGGGGAGTGGTACACACATTGCAATAAATTTGTACAAAAGGAGACAACGCATATATATAAAACATATATGTACCGGAACAAATACATAATTCGCAACCCGGAACACGAAGCGAGTTCAAAATTATACAATTTCCAAGAAACGCTAAATCACGCACAAAAAGTTGAAAATTGAAAAGCGCCACCATTAGCACAAACATGAACACAGCAAATATGGGGGAAAATACAGAAGCATGCGCATGATAACGAGGAAAATGGAAATGGAACCAAAGCTATGGCAAGCAATAATGTGTTGATAATTTATTCTTAAATATATCAAAATCTTTCGAAAGTGCAATATCCCATGGTAGCTGGTTCCCGTCCAACGATGTTTCTGGAATGAAATAATTCCTGCAGGTTGTTGTACGGCACTGTGAAACACCAACTTTGCATGGATGATCTAAGCGGGATGAAACATATGTTGGCGGCGTGAGTAATGTATCTTTAAGGGTGGAATTCATGTGGTAAATTTTAAAAAAGAGACACAGGCGTGATATTTTTCTGCGCGTTGAGAGAGGGGTTAGTGACAATGTGTTTTTCATTTCTGTGACACTGGACAAACGATCATAGTTACGGAAGATGAAACGTGCTGCTCTGTTCTGTACGGCTTCGAGGGCGTCAATAAGAGAGTTAGTGAAAGGGTACCATACTGAGTTAGCATATTCTAATTTGGAGCGGACAAGCGATTTGTACAGAAGAAGTTTAACAGGTGTCGGGGCTAAGGAAAAATTCCGTTTCAGATATCCAAGCATGCGGTTAGCGGACGCGATGATAGAAATGATATGTGCCTTCCAAGCTAGGTTTGACGTTATAATGACACCGAGGTATTTCTAAGATGTTACCGGTGTTAGCAGGGAAGAACAAATAGTGTAGGGAGCGGGGCACGGATTGACGCGACGCGAAAAACGCATTACTTTGCATTTAGTATCTTTAAGTGTCATATTCCATTGTGAACACCAGTTAGATATAGTAGCTAAGTCTTCCTGGAGTAGTACGGTGTCATTACTATTTTTTTTATTTCCCGGTAAACCACACAGTCATCGGCAAAAAGTCCACTGTAGATGTTACGTTGTTTGGCAAGTCATTAATATGTCTAAATAGTCTAAATAGATGCAGTCAACCTCACTGCCACGATCAAGTATGAAGTTAACATAAAACAGTTGTAAAATTTATTAGCTGTGTTTCACAAGAAAAGTGTTTTCTAAAACCATGCTGCGCATGAGTAAAAAAGGATGATGACTCAAGAACGTTTGCTAGGGATGACAAGATGTAATGTTCCATTACCTTGCAAGGAATGCTGGTTAGTCATACTGGCCGATAGTTGAGTGATAGGTGCTTGTCGCATGAGTTATGGAGTGGAACCACCTTAGCCAATTTCCAGTCGTCTGGAAGGTCACAAGTTTGAAGGGATTGCTCAAATATTTTCGATAGTATGATGGAAGAATATACTTTAGTGTTTTTCAGGATTTTAGTGCTGATATTATCGGGACCACATGAAGAGGATAACTTTAAACGATCTATGATACTTATAATGCCTTCAAAGTCAAAACGAATGGAATCCATAGGAAATATGATAGCGGGAGTATAGTCTGGTGGGGATGCGCTGAAAGGGACAGAAAATGCATTAGCAAAAGTCTCGTTAAGTACATTAGCACTATCACTGTTAGGGATGGGATTTG
Organism: Dermacentor andersoni; assembly: GCF_023375885.2. Taxonomy (NCBI): domain Eukaryota; kingdom Metazoa; phylum Arthropoda; class Arachnida; order Ixodida; family Ixodidae; genus Dermacentor; species Dermacentor andersoni. The sequence goes on along the minus strand of NC_092819.1, from coordinate 154,001,947 downwards.
ATTGAGAATCCAGGAGAGAGATTGATGGCTGATCTGACCCATTAACAACGTTCCAGAATTTTTAGTATCAGTTAAAAGAAATGATGGCAGTGTGACATCAAAGAAATGTTGTTTAGTATCTTTTAACGATTTTTTATAAGTCCCAACAGCGTCTCTTAGAGCTGACTAACGCTCCGATCTTCCGGACGACCTCGCCCTGACATATAATCCCCTTTCTGTTCCCGAGGTGTTTTAAGGAACGAGTGAACCATGGGGATCTACGATTAGTCGTGATAATTTTACGAGGGACGTGCAATTCGATTAATTCATGCAGTTTTTCTTTAAACATGCACCAGTTGTCGTTAACAGACCGTTCGGAAAATGCCAGGACAAAATCGCCGAGAAAAAACCGGAGGCCATCATTAATTGAAGAAAAATTTGCTTTAGCATAATTGTAAATGGTTTTCGTTTTATTTGGCGTTTTATTCGACGGTAAATTCAACGTGATGTGCAGTAAACAATGATCACTTAGGCCTGGGAAGTATTTTGCCTCAGAAACAAAATCTGGGGTGCTCGTTAGCAAAAGGTCTAATACGTTAGAACTGGTAGCTGTCGTCCTTGTCGGCTGGGTAACCATTTGTGTTAGCGAGAAGAAGGAGCAGAGGGCTGAAAAACTTGTCGACTCGGAAGATCCGTCACCGTCCACTGCATGGCTAGACCAGTTAATGTTCGGGAAGTTGAAATCACCAAAAATAAAAATAGGACGAGCAGGAAACTTTATTTGAATTATGTTCAGAATATCATGAAGGTCGTTAGAAAAGCCGACGGGCGTAGATGGTGCGCGGTAGCATGCACAAAATAGAGCTTTATGGTTAATTGTTACCTGTACACATTTGAACTCTAGTGTAGTATCAACACTAACTTCAAAGCATTCTAGATTGTCGGACATAGCGATTAATACACCACCGCCGCGACCAAAAGAACGGTCACAGCGAAATACACGGTAACACTTTTCCGTTGAAAATATTTCATTATTATGCACAGTTTCATTGAGTCAAGTTTGTGTTAGTACAGTGATGTCAGCTGCTGTAGTATCGGCCGTCCAAGATAAACTATCACGATTGCCAATGACACTACGTATATTAGTAAAAAGAACTGAGACGTTATGTGGTGCCTGCGCAGGTCGGTGCTCATGTTCGTTGAGCTATCTAGGAGACAAAGGGCCAGAGTTGGTTACAACACGTTTTTCATCTTTTTCTTGAACGCTATCAGGTATAGGGCAGTAGGTATAGTATTTTTTCTTCAGAATGAGCTTGTTAAAACGAAGACTAAACGGTTCACCGGGCTCAGTCTGATTCGCGAATTCAACAAGCTTCTTCCGTGCATGCCTGGTGTCCGGAGCAAATCTTCATTAATCGAGAAATCGGACTCTTTTAGCTTGCTTTTTGCTCCCATGACCTGTTCTTTAGTTTTGTAGTGCGTGAATTTCACAAGTATTGGTCGCTTTTTCCCCATTACAGCCTTACCGATCCTGTGCGCGCGTTCAATGTCCAGTTCGGCTAAGGTTAAGGACATGTTCTTTTGAACAATACCTCTTATTTTTTCCTCGGATTCTGCCCATGTTTCATTGGGTCCATCTGGAACATTATAAAAAACCATATTGTTTCGGCGAGACCTATCCTCAAGGTCGTTTAAACGGATTTTTAGTATCTCATTTTGAGCTAGTGCTCTTTCAGCATTTTCGCTCACTGTGGTCATGTCCTCGCGAACTGCGTCGAGCAACTTCAATTTATGTTCAACAGCGTTAAGGCGGCCGGAGATTTCTGTAATGTTTTTACTCAGTTCCTTCTGATTTGCTGTAAGGCTTTGCAGGGAATCAATTATGCGTGCCTGTCCTTGTTCTATGTTGGCGGAACGGTCCCGAAGATCATGAAGCAGCGTTAAACCTGGACCTGGAATCGGCCCGGGATTCAGCTCGACATCCCCGGGCAGCAACATTTTCATCACGCAGAAACACTCATGCACATGGTTCAAAAGCAGCTGTGGGCATGGGAACACGACAAGGAACGCGTTATCTGAGCGTTTAGAAGATGTGTAACAAACCTGGAACAGGCAGAACCGGAAGATATTTGTCAGCCGCATTGTGGCGCTGTTCCCATGCCCACTGAACTGCTGCGGACGGTGCCAGTGGTTTAAGTAGAGCGGGGGCGTTGATGTCGATGGTGATGCAGTAGACCATCCAGGGAGAGTAACAGGAACTGGCGCTGGCGTGGCAACTCATGGGTCGGCGGAGAATGCGTCACTTGGCGCTGGGTTTTCAGTGCGCAGCACGTGTGGCAAAGCGCCATTGCAGCACCGATAAGGCGCCGCAGCGGTGCTTGGGCTGAATGCTGTCACGAGCTGGAACAGGCAGAAGCGGAAGATATTTGTCAGCCGCATTGTAGCGTTGTTCGCATGCCCACTGAACTGCTGCGGACGGTGCCAGTAGTTTAAGTAGAGCGGGGGCGTTGATGTCGATGGTGATGCAGTAGACCATCCAGGGAGAGTAACAGGAACTGGCGCTGGCGTGGCAACTCATGGGTCGGCGGAGAATGCGTCACTTGGCGCTGGGTTTTCAGTGCGCAGCACGTGTGGCAAAGCGCCATTGCAGCACCGATAAGGCGCCGCAGCGGTGCTTGGGCTGAATGCTGTCACGAGCTGGAACAGGCAGAAGCGGAAGATATTTGTCAGCCGCATTGTAGCGTTGTTCGCATGCCCACTGAACTGCTGCGGATGGTGCCAGTAGTTTAAGTAGAGCGGGGGCGTTGATGTCGACGGTGATGCAGTAGACCATCCAGGGAGAGTAACAGGAACTGGCGCTGGCGTGGCAACTCATAGGTCGGCGGAGAATGCGTCACTTGGCGCTGGGTTTTCAGTGCGCAGCACGTGTGGCAAAGCGCCATTGCAGCACCGATAAGGCGCCGCAGCGGTGCTTGGGCTGAATGCTGTCACGAGCTGGAACAGGCAGAAGCGGAAGATATTTGTCAGCCGCATTGTAGCGTTGTTCGCATGCCCACTGAACTGCTGCGGACGGTGCCAGTAGTTTAAGTAGAGCGGGGGCCTTGATGTCGATGGTGATGCAGTAGACCATCCAGGGAGAGTAACAGGAACTGGCGCTGGTGTGGCAACTCATGGGTCGGCGGAGAATGCGTCACTTGGCGCTGGGTTTTCAGTGCGCAGCACGTGTGGCAAAGCGCCATTGCAGCACCGATAAGGCGCCGCAGCGGTGCTTGGGCTGAATGCTGTCACGAGCTGGAACAGGCAGAAGCGGAAGATATTTGTCAGCCGCATTGTAGCGTTGTTCGCATGCCCACTGACTGTTCGCATGCCCACTGACGGGCCAAATATCAAATATGGCGGGCCCCAAGGCAGCATTTTAGGTCCACCTTTCTTTAACGTGTACAATAACAATATTCTCGGTATCGGTACAAGCTCAAAATTTATTATGTATGTGGATCACAGCACTATCTTGCCCTCTGGTCATGATGAAAAAAACCTAGCGTCAAGTCGTAATCACCGCCTTGATAAACTAGCGATTTTGTCCCTTTGTAACTGTCGTAATACTAACCCAATTAAAACTAAGGTACTTTTTTCCCTGCCCAAAAGAAAGTAATTAACTTGGAACAGTATATTTAGTGTGACGGACAGAAAATTGATATTGTCAATGAGCGTAAAATCCTTGGCGTTACATTTAGGTCGTGTCTCAGTTGGGATACCCACGCTGACAGTTTGTGCAACTCACTTTCAATGAGTACGGGAGCGCTGTGGCGTTGTCATGCCATTATTCCAGTGTAAGCAAAACGTCAAATTTATTCCGCGCTATTTGCTTCACATAATAATTATTGCAGTTTGACATGGTTTACTACAACACCAAGAAATATGACTCAGATTCATTTATTAGAAAAGAAAGTTATTCGCAACATCGCAAATGTTGATTAGTTATTTTAGACAGAACTTTATTTTCAGTCATACAACGTTCTGAGATTGTGCATGTATGAATTTCGTGTTCTGCGCTCATTCTAGTATCTTCATCCCTTTTGAAGCATTGCATTACTTCAGTTGCACTGGTTCCACAACCTAGTGATATCCGCACACGCAGCACTGACTAATACGAAATTTCCATACTTTCTATCAGTTGCAGTCCTTGAAACATAACCTTCCGGTAATCGTTAATAGTAAACAAAGATATAGCGAAGACCGCATTACCTATTTTTAATTTACTTATTTGGGCGGGCATAAATTAATGTTCTTCTTCAGCTACGTTCCTGCTACTTATCCTGCTATTATTTGTCTGTCAATTTGTAGTCTTTTATACAAAGAGTAATTTCACATTGAATTGTTTAGTCTTATTGCATATGTAATGAATTATCCTTGATTTGTTATTTAAATCCTGTGTTACATACTGATAAGTTTCTTCTATTTATCTATTTTATTTATTTATTCATTCAATACTGTCAATCCCGTCAGGGATCGTAACAGAAAGTGCATTCAAAAAAGTACACTGACATACAAACATGACAATAATACCGGTTTGGAAATACACATTAATATACAGAATAAACTTATACTTCAGTAGCAGTAAAAAAATATACAATCAGGTTCACGCTGCAAGATTTGGGTTGGGCAGATAAATGTGTTAAAATGCAAAACAAAGGTAGTAACCAAGTGATACTGACAGTAAACAAAAATAATTACTGAGATGTAAGTAGATCGTTTTTAACAAGCGTGATAAAAGCAGTTAGTGATGAACTATTAACAGAGCCCACGTTCAAAGCGTTCCAATCGCGTATAGTCTGTGGAAAGAATGAGTACCTGAAAGTGTCAGTGCGGAATGAATACTCGTTTAGTGTGTGTGGGGGGTTATGACGTGTTTTCCTCGTTTGAGATTTTGTTATGTATCGTGAGGTACCCAGATTTAGTTGATTATTTATGAGTTGGTAAATGGTTTTAAGGCGCGCTAGTTTTGCTCTGTTTTGGAGGGTTAGCATCCCGGCTTGTTTGAGTAGTTCTGTCGGTGAGTCTGATAGCCTATGTTTGTTAAAAATGTATCTGAGTGCCTTTCTCTGAACGCCTTCAAGTTTTTTGATCAGCTTGTTAGTGAAGGGAAACCAAACTACGTTAGCATACTCTAGTACCGGTCTGACAAGTGTTTTATATGCTAGTAACTTTATATCATATGGTGCTAGTCTGAGGCGTCTATTAATGAAAAATAACTGTTTTAGTGCGGTTGCCGTGACTTTGTTAACGTGAGCATTCCATCTGAGGTCAGAGGTTAGTATTATGCCTAAGTTTTTGTATTCACAGACAGAAGCGAGAGGGATGTTGTTTAGTGTGTACTGAAAGAGTGATCTATGTTTTTTCCTAGTTACAGATAATACAACAGATTTATTAACGTTAATAGTCATCTGCCAATCTTCACACCATTTGGTTACTGATGCTATGGCGTTATTTAAAGCTATATGGTCGGCGACAGAGTTGATTTCCTGATATAGCACGCAGTCATCGGCAAAAAGTCTAATGTTGTTAAATATGTTAGCAGGAAGGTCGTTTATAAAAATTAGGAATAACACTGGGGCTAAGACGCTTCCTTGTGGTACACCTGATGTGACATCAGCTATTACGGATTTCTCGTTGTTAATTTCGACAAACTGAGTACGGTTAGTGAGGTAATCAGTAATCCAGTCTAAAATTGGGCCAGTTCCCAAAGTTATTTCAAGCTTCCTAATAAGTTTTGGGTGTGACACACGGTCGAAGCTTTCGAAAAGTCAAGGAAAATAAGGCCAATTTGTTTCTGGTGATCAATAGAGGTGGTTACGTCATGCACGAGTTCAATTAGTTGAGTCACGGTAGAAAGTCCCTTTCGAAAGCCATGCTGGAAAGGCGTTAGAATTTGGTTATCTTCTAGATAGGTTGGTATGTGCTTTAAGATGGTGTGTTCAAGTAGCTTGCATATTGTGCTGGTTAGTGAGATTGGTCTGAAGTTTGAAGGATCTGATTTGCTTCCTGATATATGTATTGGTGTTATTTTCGCTGTTTTCCATTCTTTAGGAAGGGTGCAGGATGACAGGGATTTGTTAAAGAGTATTACTAAAAACTTCGCAATCCACTCGGCATATCTGCGCAGGAATGTGTTAGAAATGTTATCAGGCCCCGATTCTTTTTTAGTGTCTAAATTTAGCAGTAGGTTTAAGACTCCAGTTTCAGTCACAGTAAGGGGCCCTAGTTGCTTGCCGGTGCAGGGGCTATTGCGGGGTGCATTTCCATCGTCTGTAGTAAAAATGGAACAAAAGTAGTTATTTAGTGTGGTTGCAGTATTTAGATTTTCCTCCGAGGATGGATGACTGTCATTGTGTACTTTAGGATTTAAGTAACGCCAGAACTTCTGGGGAGAATCTTTTAGGAAGTTTGTTAGCGTATTTGAAAAATAGAAAGCTTTAGCTATTTTGATTTTAGATTTTAAATCGTTAGTGGCTAATGCTAATTTTTCGGCTGTTCGTTCTGATTGGTGGCGTTGTTGCGTTTTTTTCAGTCGCCGGACCTTCCGTTTGGCATGAATTACAGTTCGAGTAATCCAAGGATTATTCTTTCGCGTTATTTTAGTCTTAGTAGGAACGAAATTAGTAATACAATATGATAGAACATTTTTAAACCTATGCCATAGAATTTCCATATCGGTATTAGTGTCATCTGAGAGTTGATGGAACAATGATAGCTCTTCAGATAATGTGTAAGTATGCTAGTGTCGTCAGCTCGGCTGTAGTCAGGAAATGTTATTTTTCGGGATGAGGGTGTAGTGTAATGAAACGGGACGGAACACATTAATAGTTTGTGGTCAGACAGACCTTCAAGTACTTCTACATTCGCGTCATGATAAGGGAAATGATTGCTCAAAAACACTAAATCTAATATGTTAGAGCTAGTTCCTTGTACACGGGTAGGTTCTGTTACGATCTGCGTGAGGTTGAAAGAAAGCATCATATCGAAAACAATTTCCGCGCAAGGTGAATGATGTTGCAGTGTACTCCAGTCGATATCAGGAAGATTGAAGTCCCCTAGAAGTATTATTCTGGTGCTCTTAACATGACGTTGTATATAAGTACATAATAATTGAAATATGTCTGAATCAGAACAAGGGCTGAGATAAACGCATCCCACTATGATATCGCCACTAGAAAAACAGAGTTTGCAAAAAATCGCTTCCACCCCTTCAACTTCAGGCATTGTAAGGAAAGGGACTTTATCTTTTATTAACAAAGCCACGCCTCCACCACGTGTCGGTCTGTCCTTACGAATTAAAGCGTAGTTTGGGGGAGTTATTTCAAGATTGTTAATGTCTTTTGTTAGCCAGGTTTCCGCAATGGCTAAGAAGTCCGGCTCGAAACCCACTAGTAATGATTCAAGGTGACCGAGCTTGTTGACAATGCTACGCGCATTTATGTTCATGAAAGTTATTTGGGACGTTGCTGGCGGCGTGGGCGAAGGGTTCGTGCTTCTGTGTCCTGGTTTTTTGTTTGGTTTGAAGCACTTGTAACAAGGCACACGTCTTTTTTTACATCGTCCCAAAAATATAGCTCCCCGTTTATCTTTAGTTTGTCGTAAACCAGAGAGACTTTATCACCGGAATTTTTTTTTTTTTTTTGCTTTGCCGTATTTCCACAAGTTTCTTCTGATGTCGCGAACGCGGGGTGAAAAATCTTCACTGATGGCAAACGCAGTCCCCTTTAGTTTGTGACAATTTCGCAAAATTTTTGCTTTGTCCCTGAAATCTAGAAGCTTCAGTATTATTGGCCTTGTTTTGTTTTCTTGCGGCCTACCTAACCTGTGAATCCGTTCGACCGCGACTTCATCCAATTTCAAGGAATCTTTGACAACCTTTTTATTCACAGAGCGCTCCAGGGACTCGTTATTTTCATCTTCTTCTTCTGACATGCCATAGATTATGAGATTCGACCTTCTGGAGCGATTCTCGAGGTCGTCTAGCCTTAGTTCCAAGGATGACACCACCTGCTGCAAATTGGTTACCTGTTCCGTACATGAGGAAAGCTTGTCTTCTAGGAAACCTAATTGTTCTAATTTGTTGTCGATTGCTGTTAGTCGTTCTTCTTTTATTTCTTTTATATCCTCTGCAATCTGTTTCCGCTGTCGTGAAAGTTCCGCCATATCGGGTCCAGGGTTAGTTTCAACATCGCCGGCAAGCAATAGTAACTTTGTTACGTACACTACGTCAGACATTGTATCGAGAAGTACCGCAGGGCACGGCAGCATGACAAGACAACGCTCGCTAGAACGAAAGCATTTTCCAAAACGCTTTCTTACCTGCACGAGGAAGACAAGCGGATTATCCATCTGTGCGCAAGCCCAGCTGCCGTGCCCTTTGGGTTGCGAAGTCTCGTTGACAGCTTTTATAGTCCAGGTGGCCCGCAGCACCGCTTCACACGACTGGTAGACTGCACTGTTGCTGCCGCTAGGAGTGGACGATGGTACTTCACGGAAACCATCCGAAGATAGTAGTATCGTAGGCGCCGAACAACTGTCATTCTGGCGCAGAAGCAGATGGGCGGTTTGGAAGTGTTGACACGGTTGTTGGTTTCCCGCCGGTATCACCAGCAGGCTGGCGATGAACTGCACGAGGAAGACAAGCGGATTATTCATCTGTGCGCAAGCCCAGCTGCCGTGCCGTTTTTGTTACCATATATGTTACCATATATGCTAGTATTTTCTTTACAATACACTTAGATATACAGCATTGCATTATTTAGTACTCTAACACGTTTACTGTATTCTTTGTGTTATTCTTAGCATTATGTACGACATCGTATCCACCTTTACTGGACACAAGGGTTTAGTTCACGTGAGTGCCACGACGTGGCGTACCGACCTTAATGTTTTCAAACTTCCCGCGGTGACGCGTGATGGCGTAAACAAAACAAAAATGAAAGAATTAAAAGCTATTCCTGTGCATTGAACTTCGCCGCAATGCTTCCCCCCCCCCCCCCCCCCCCCCCGGCGTTATGAGTATTCTAGATAAAGCGTAGCCGCCCGTCGCCTGGAAATCACTCGTCATCCTAAGAGCGTTTAATCGCGACGAGTAATGGTTGATTCTGGGTTTTGATACGGTTCCTTTTTTTTTCTTGTTGTTCTTTTTCATTTTTTATGCTCCGGAGTAAACAAGCTAGGATAACCGTCAGAAGCACTCCCTGGCAGCTTTTCTTCAGTCGGCACACATTGTTAACGTCCGAACATCGCATAAAGGGCCGTTTATAGTCCGACGTAACGGGCGCGCTCGCGCGCGGTCGCGCACGCTACGTTACGTTGGCGAAAACAACTCCTTCCATAGACAAGAACGGCACCGAGAGCGGCGCTGCTGCGCCGGCGTTAAGAGCGCCGCATGAGAAGCAAAATTCTATTAGCGGGTGCTACCCCTCTCCCACTTCTCGTTCGCACCGCCTTGACTGCCTCCTGCACTGCGCGTGTTTGGGCACGTTTCGCGCCGCGCGCGGTGTGTGCCTACGTGTGTGCGCGTGGAGATTTCCTTCGAAGGGCGGTACACAGTCTGCTTCACATTTAGGGGAAAACTCGGAGCGCATTGCATCGCGATGCGGCGAGCGCTTGAGTCAGGCGGCGGCAGCAGCTCGCGCAGGTGCTCGAGGGGCGAAATCTTGAACGACGTCGTCTGCTACGGCGGCGCGCGCTGGCCGCATGTCGGGAAACGTTCTACGGTCAGTTGCAGGGCACCGATCTCATCGTTACGGCGTGAAATTAGCCGGTATTCTTTAATAAGCGTTGTGCGACGCCAACTGATACGCCTCGAAGGTAAGTTCATCGCTGCAGGGCAGTCATAGACGACGTACTGATTCCATACATTCGTGACGGCCCGTTTCTGGAAGGCGACTATATATTCTAACGCGATAGGTCGCCGATCCACACTGCTCGTGTTGTGCAACAACTGCTAGAAGAGCGCGCAGCCACTCTCTTGGAGTGGCCGCCTCAATCCCCGGGCGCCAACATCATTCAAAACGTTTGGGGCTCGTTGAAAGTATCGCTGGCGCACCACCCCCTCTATCAGTCACCCGAGGATAGGCTTCGATCCACCATCGTCAGCGACTGAGACGTGCTGCGAATGAACTCATCCCTGATCAAGTCATTCTGCACTTCACTGCCTTCCAGGATGAGCGCTGTCATCGCTGCCGCTGGGGACATGACGAGATACTAACTGAAGTTCCGAGCGTGACGTGTCCAATTCCCCGCCGGCGGGCAGAGTCTGTCTGGTGTAGCGAATGATTGCCGAGAAAAATCATTTCCAGCTCATTGTCTGCACCTAAAACATTCATTTAATCGTATCCGTTTGTTTCATCGTGTTCGACTCCCATAGTTATCATTGTTGAGTGCTTTGTTTTCCTTTCGAGTCAAACAAAGACTGAACACGTTGCGCGCACATCTTGGTGCGTCTTGTCGCTGCTTATTACGGTAGCACACACAGTGAAGAAATATACGTGCACTGCCCCTGACAGTAGCACGCTTCCCGACAATGCGGCCAGCGCGCGCCGCCGTAGCAGACGACGCAGATCACGACTCCGCCCCTCGAGCGTCTGCGCCTGCTCGAGCTGCTGCCACCGCACGACTCCATTGCTTGCCGCATCGCGATGCAATACCTTCCGAGTTTTCCCCTAAGTGTGAAACAGACTGCACACGCTTCTATTTGCCTTTAAGAAGTTCGGTACGCTTGACGATTATTTTTATGGCTGCAATTCGGCGAAAGGGCAGCGTCTGCTTAACCATGTAAGTGACGCTGAGCAGGTGATTGGAAACGACATCGTATGTACCGCCGGAAAAATCATCAGCACATACGATGCGGTACATACATACGGCACATACGAGCTAAAGTCATTTTTGCAGTTTCTCACAATATGTTTTCTACAAATCCGTGTTGTCTCTGATGGCGACAACAGACTTCCATCGACACTGTGCGGAAATAAACAATATATATCGCTGCATATATCACATGTAGGACATGCGCACACAACTTTAACTAGTGCGTCCCCTACAATATGGAATGGAAGCAGCAATGTAGACAGCTTGGCGATCTTTTAAGAGTGCTCAAGAGACGGAAGTTGAAAGTATTAGTAATCATTCCTGCTTCAGCAATGCCGGCGCGACCAAGAGCGGGCGTGTATCGTCCAGTAACTCGATCGATCGGTGCAGTGGTGAAGCGCGAATGAACTCCGGTCATGTTCAATGCATCGTGCACATATTCAATTTCTCGGCACGCGTGAACTTTGGCCACTGCTAGCGCATACAACAGGAGTGGTTTCCATTCTTGGACAGCGCACACATAAACGAAACACGAGAAAGACAGAACAAGCGCTCGTCGAACAACTTAAAGTTTTTATATGAATAAAAGGATTATGTACCGAGTAATTATTAAATTCATGTGGGTTAGATATAAAAACCGTCATAAGAGTGATCAATGAACGAGCTCGCTTCGTTTGCCAGTTGTTTACTTCGTCTGCTTTTTTCGTACCATTTTCTTGTGAATCGGCAGAATTTCACTGGTGGCATCAACCCTTTCGTGTTTACATTGCTGTCGTGACTGTTAACAACACCATAATAATTTCCGGTCATCCGAAGAGGCGCCGTCGCAAACAAGAGACGTTTTGCGCGCAGCGCGAACTGAACGCGGGCGCGACCGCTAAGCGAAGCGGCGGCGGAAACCTACACCCGTTGGAGATGAAATCGTTCCGCCAGGGGAGAAGCGAGCGCTGGCGTCTAGGATGAAACTTGGCGTGCGGTCGTCCATAGTCCGACGCACTGCAGCGCCGACGTAACCGGCGGCTGCCAGTGCGCCCCGACGGGCCTGGCGCAAATTTGGCTCCTGGGGCGCTATTCTGGACATTCCGCCATTTTCTTCGGTGCGTGACGAAGGCGCGACGCAAACAAAATGGCGCTGGTGGCCCAGTTTTGCTTACGTAACGTGACGCCAACTTGACGTTTCGCCTAAGAAACTGAAATGAAGGCACTGAATGTAGCATGATGAGTAAAGCAAAACAGTTTTCCTCCGCAGTAAAAATAAAGCAGGTATCTCAAAGCGTATGATTATTCCGTCGAAAAAGCTTCTCGCTTCCGTCGTCTGCTGCGTACAAGACGTCGTCTGCTTCAATAGCTAGGATGCGTGTCCCTGGAAAATGGAATGAGTCAGCGCATGTTGGCGCCAACGCGCTTGTTTTCTTGCTTGAGACAACATACGCGACCTACCAGTGGTGATGCGCGCCCGTTCTAGGTCACGTTATCGCTATTTCGTGAAACGCAAGTGACTCAGCCCGACTCGGCTGGCTGGCAAACGGCCGAATTTCACCGATAGCGTTGCGTGCGCCAGAGATATCCACTAGCGCGACGCAAGCGCCGGCGCTGCCATCTCTTGTTCATTTCGCTGGTTCTCGCACCGCGGGAGGAAACTTCAAGGCGCCGCCTTGCGTACATTTCTTTTTATAAATTAGAAAGAGGCCGTTGTCATAACTTTTAATTGTGCAAAAAGGCATTAATCTTGATTACAATACAAATGCAGCAGTGACACGTGGACAACCTTGACGAAAGTTTGCTATGTTCAACCAATATTATTTCGTATAAACGCGTTCTTTTAAAAAATGATGGCCCCAAACACAAATGCCAACACCACCCAAGAGCGATGCAAATACTATGAGCACGCGTTATGAACAAAAGATTTTCGTGGCACCAAACGACGGGGAAAATGTGGCGATACGCATTCCTCTCGGCTTCCATTGCATATGGCTGCTCATTAGCATAATTCGCGCGGCTCGTCGCAGCAAAAATTATGGCGGAAAATCTCAGCAATGGCGGCCCAGCGCAACGTCACGCATCGTCAAAATGACGCTTACGAAACAGCCCTTCCTGTGACGCACCTCACGAGATATTCCTTCAGCCAATCAGCAAGCTGGCATGGCGCATATCTTGAATCGCCACCACATATTCGCGCAATTGCACATGCATTGCACTGGTTGTGCATGCTACCGCTCACATTCTTTTTGAAGCGCTAACATCGCAATATAGCTGTCAAGGACCAAAAAAATGTATTAGTCCCTAAAATTTGCAGCTCCACGTCACGTTTCATCATCTTGATGAAAACGCAAAATTGCATTTTGCAATACTTCCGCTTCCCAACACAAATTTCAAAGCACGTGACCTCTCGACAGCCAATCAGATAGTAAACATGGCGGATAATGGCGGCCGTGCAGCCGCCATGCGTGTCCAGAATAGCGCACCTGCTCTATTCTCGCGCCGGCGCCGCCGACTGCGTCGACCCACAATGCATTGCGCGCGAAGAAAAAGGCGCCAACACAACTCCGCAGGCGGCTTTTGCGGACGGCGCGCGACTTGGCGAAGGTTCTGCGCATGCTCCGAAGATAGCAGCCGATGGCGCGCGCGTTGAAGTATAGACGGGGTGGCATCTCAGCTGGCGTAGCGCAACCGACGCAGCGTGACCGACCGCGAACGACGCTCGTCCGTGCGCCGATAACGTCGGACTATAAACGTGCCTATAGCGTCTACTAGAGACGCCGTCGTGGACGGATTTCGATTTTCACCTATCGAATTCGTTAAGTTGCTCACAATTATTTCACTAGTGACTCTGCAATGCGCACTCATGGGCTACCGCCGCAGCTGCAAATCTAGACGTGCTTTATATATACATAGATATGTTGGTATTTTCACCTTGACACAAATGTCACGACCCAATAATTGAGCAAACTGTCCCTGTGTCGTCGCAGGTTGTGAGACCGGGCTAGTTGGTATTCCATGCTGCAGTGTATAACGCATGAGTGGACACGGGGCAATAAAGAGGCGACAAGCATAAGTGCAAACTTCCAACCGGGCGCTTGTCCTGGTAGCATCTTTAGTGTTCCCTGTCCACTCTTGAGCTAGTCACTCCAGTCTGTGTCGTCGTCCATGCTATGCTAGCGTGCTATGGCCCAAGCTGCTCGCAATATTACGTCACATTTACCGGCCACCAGGCCAGGTACACCCTTGGGTATGACATATACAGTACTTGCAGTTAGTTTCCAAAGTAGTCTCCTATGACGGTTATCCACTTGCGTGAAGCAAGAACGCTATTTAAAATTACTGTGCAGTAATATATGCGGGATTTTTATGTTCTCCACATTCTCTACCATGTTGCCGTTTCGCCGCAATGTAAACTAACAGCTATCGAACGCCATAAAGGCTATCCACATACTCAAAGACCTCGCGCATAACTCCTGACACTTAGTTGTATTCAACAGTTGTGCGACTGGCCAGGACATCCTTAACGAATGTTACATAACACATCATAATGTTTTACTTGCCAAAACCACGATTTCATTCTGAGGCACGCCGTAGTTGACGATTAGGGAATAATTTAGACGACTTGGATTTTTTTAGGCGCCCCTGACCCTAAGTACACGGGTGTTTTCGCATTTCACACCCATTTAAATACGGCTGGCGTGGTTGGGATTCCATCCCGAGACCTCGTGATTAGCAGCCGAACCTAATAAAAGCTAAGGAACTACGGGGGGGGAAGGAATGTTAGCAGTTTGAGGAAGGTGAACCAGCACGTGAGACAATTTGTTCCCATCCTCATGGCACGAGAATCGGTGCCAGCTGTCGAAGAATGAAACCGTAGAATGCACTGTATTCAATGTGACGGAGTCTGCGTCTAATAATTCAGACCCGAATCACCCTGTAACTGACGACCATGCATATCGCTAATACGTGCAGTCGCTTGACAGCTGCCGAGCGCTGGCGCCGGCCACACGACCTACTTGACCTTTGTTCAATACTTGCCGACATTCTCGCCTTATTTCGCACCATTGCGTTTCAGCTGAACTGCTTAATTAGCTAATTTATTTGTACCAAAATTTGGCCACCCTGTAAACGTTATGGTTTCTTATTTTTAAGTCATCATTTATATTGGCTAATGCTGTGCTGAAATTTCAAGCGGTTTCACCTTTCCGAAAATGCCCGCTTTTTGTCGGCCTCTGTTCATATTTTGGAGGATCTTTATTAGACGTGGAAACCATTGCATGGCCCCCTGACCAAGGTCTTGTGCAAGCTCCTGAGGTCTTGTGCAAGCTTCTCCCGTCTTGCCGTTCATCAACCTCCTGATTTCCCTGTCAACTGTATCCAATTTTGACGACTCCAATCCCATGGAAATTGCCAACGATATAATATACATGGGATTAAAGCCATTTAAATCAATTCTACTGTGGATACGACAGCCGCTTTTTCTCACTGTGAATGGAAATATTGCGTTATTGAGCGCCATTCTTAAGCATATAAATTGATAGTAAAAAAATTATGCGGATCCAACCTATGTGCAAATCGATGTAAGCAAAGCTTTCTGTGTTTTTTGTCATTGTCATACGTAATCTCCACAGAGTAGTCAGGTACCCTCTAATGAAATGCTGTCAATGTTTGCCTAATTACGCCCGCCAGTGTGATGCAAGTAAACGTAACTTCAACTCATTTTCTCAGAAATAAACGCTGAATGAAACGCTGACGTCATCCTGAACAAGATCAACACGCGCCGTAGTGCTCGATCTTATGATGCCCCTATTCGTCAGCCTATATTCGTGATTTAGTTATTTTTCGGGGGGGGGGGGGGGCAGGGGCACTCTAGCCATTACGCTACCACTTCCCTCCACCAATTTCTGTTTGTCTGCCTTCCCACTTCTCGTTTTTGCTGCAGACGCAAACAGAACGGATGCAGAAACGAAAAAAAAGTAAAGATTGCTTAAGCCGCCAGCTGACACATGACTTTAACTTTGACAGGTTATTCTCATTGGAGCGCATGTAGGCTTGCGGCTGCGTGCAGATTGTGGGTCGCCTTAGTTTTATTGTAAATTTGCTTTCACCGACTCTTTGCAGCTAGAACTGAAACGCCGGACAAAAATTAGAGCTACCGTTGAATATTTTTCTAGGTTTAAACCAAAAACGCTCATTTACACAAATAGTGATATTTGAAAGAAATTTTCGAGGTCATGTTGTGTCAGTACGGGCCGGCACCGCGCATCGACGAAAGGGCATCACAGTGCCGATGCACGCGGCAGGTTACTGAATAAGCAAAACAGGAAACGACTGTTTATCAGTTCTGGTAGCATATCGTACACAGAAAACAAGGCACCCACCACCATGACATTTTTTTTTTACAACAGCGACACACAATGGCTGACTGATATACTTCCTAAAGGGGTTTAACGTTATTTTTCATCGCAGAACCGCCAACACAGTTTGCGTGGCGCGTATACCGCAGCCACGTACTGTAGCCGCGCTCCTTTTCCTCTAACAATATGGCCGCCGGCGGCTTCACGCGCTCCCGTAGGCGGCGCATTGCACTGTTACTCCAGAAATTTAAATACATAACCGTTTTGCGTAGAAACGATGGCATGATTGTTAACATATTGTTGGCTTGGATATGTTTGGCACGAGGCCCAAGACGGTACCTTGTCTTCTAACGCGTTCTTATGTTTGCGTTCGCGTCTCTGTCTTGAAGGGACGCGTACCGTATCACGCTGCAATGGTGCTTGCGTTGAGCGTATGTAAGGCGAGAAACGCGGTTCTAAAATATCTGTTCACTAACTTGTGCAGTGAACCCATGTTTATAGTATTAGCGCAATAGTAAGAGTCACGAGTATGGCAACCGTAACCGCAAGCGTCACGTTATGGTCGTAACTTGTCGCGACAGCGTAGTTGAAATCCACAGACCCTGCCACTAAGGAATACGTGGCGAGGCATGGGTGATGAATAATAAATTGCTAAGATTGGTTTTCAGTAAGCGTTTGTTACCAAGAACGGCGGGTGCTTATACTATACCGCAAAGGGCGGATGCAGGGCGGTGACTCCAATCATTTAATTGGCACATCACACATCTACATTGGAATTCAACTGGTTTCACCAACTATTCGCTTATATTCTCTCGACCCTAAACTGCGACTTTGCCTGCCACCCGAGCTCCAGCTTTTCCTCTTCGTCCCCCGCTTCTTCCCCAATCTGCTGAGATGTGCTTCCACTGATGCTGGCTCCTCCTTTTTCTCACAGGGCGGCCGCATTTCGATGGGGGCGAAATGCGAAAACACCCGTGTACTTAGATTTAGGTGCACGTTAAAGAACCCCAGGTGGTCTAAATTTCCGGAGTCCTCCACTACGGCGTGCCTCATAATCAGAAAGTGGTTTTGGCACGTAAAACCCCATAGATTATTATCCTTTTTCTCAATAAATGAAGGCATTTTTTACTGGAGAAAATAGCGTGTCTTTATCTCCATAACCACCCTATCTCTTACCTGGACTCTCCCATCGCAAAACAAAGCTGCTGTGTTGCAAATGGCTGGGCGTCACATACACAATTTTTTAGGAATGGTCAGTAGCATAGCGGGCAATATTCGATGCGTGACGAGGCACTATATAGAATGCCTTCTCTGCCATATCCACAATCAGTGCTCTGATTCCTGAGCTACTCTTAGCCGCTACTACGAAGTACGAAATGAAAGAGACCTAGCTTGCCTGGTCGCGGGCAGCTCTTTTTGGATTCGTGATGCGTCGATTTAAAATATATATATTTCATATCTAAGCTTAATGACAGCGTATAGGCGAGGTGAGTTACGGTAGCTCGTTAGTTTTGACTAAGGACGCTCTTCACGCAGCACTTTCGTCTTATGCGTGTTTGCGAACGGGAATGAAAGACAGCAGGTTAACACGCCTTCCTGAAATGAAACATGCGGAATAACTCTATTTGACTGTTAAACATATGTCGAGGGCCCCCGATACGAACCACCTGCAAGTCTGTATCAGCTTGCAAAGGGGAACTCAGATGAAAAGTTGTCAAGCGGATAGCCTCTTAATTATCATAAGGATATCTTTATCGACTTTCTTTACCATGAGGTGAAAGCCAACTAATAAGCATTAAAATTTTCTGTGTTATTAAAGCCTCCTGTTAATAAAAGGTTGATGTGCTTTACAGCCCCCTAAAATACAAAGTAAGGTATCAAAATAAATTGGTGCAGTAAATGTGCAAACGCAGACACAAGAAAAGGCCTGTTCCTTTTCCCAGTATTCACTCAATGAAGATGGAGCACCTCAATAATCTCACGTTGTAGTAATGTCAAGAACAAAACACTTCCAAAAGCTTGAGTCACGAATATAACTCATTCTAAGGTGAGCTTGCGCTGGAAAAGAAATAACACTCTAAGCGCAACGATGGCTGCTCGCAAAGTGCTTCCTTTGTTTCCGATCTACGGATCAACGCGTCGGTTCGTCAGATTGCAATGCTCGTACATTGCAGCGCGATCTCGGGTCCTCATATGTGATGGAGAATGTACGCTAGTATTCGCTTCGCGTGCGCAATCTGATAAGATAACGCTCTTTCGCTATTGAGCCCGTGACAACACACTGGATATTCGAAACGCATGCAAGCGCATCTTGAGCTAACTGATAACTTTGGAACTGTCGTTAGACGCTAAAAAAAAGCACACACCCCTCCCCAAGAAAAAAAAAGAGAGAGTACAGTTGCTTTCAATATTAACTGAAACATAGTGCTTGTTGTTGAAAACGCACCCCCAACACTGCACAGCGGCGCCACCATACAGGAAATTCAAGCACGAGCCATTTTCCAATTACTGGTATTTATCAAACCAACATATCGTGGCTCAATGTAGCCCTGTAGTCCAGGGGCCAGTTCCACCACGGGTACAGTGTCGGATCTGATATTTCATGTCAGCATTATTGTCACAAAATCAGAGTATTTTTTCTCTAGCTCTTATTGTTAAACAGCTAAAATACGTCCAGGGAAACCCTGATCTTAATATTTCAGCACTTTTTGTTCTAACGTACATATTCGTGCTGATCCATATGTTAGAATGTGCTGAAAATGTGCCCAATGCTTTCCTCCAGGCAGCCGTTTTTATTCATCATGATGCCAGGAAACCTAGCCTGATGCCACCAACGCTCAGAAACCTAATCAGGAGCGCGCACAATGTTCTCGCACACCTTGTGGGGTTTACCGTAGCGCTGAAGTGCTTCTTGTATAATGTATGAGAAGCGGTTGTAAAGGCAGACGTGCAAGGTTGGGCACATGTGCTTAATCTCATGAAGTTGATTTGTGCCAAGATAACCTGTCCAAGCTTTCACACTTACTTTATAAGAAGTCTACAGCGCCATCAATATGCCGGCTGCTTTTAACTGCACGAAACAAACTATTGAAACGATACAAACAACGTTAACATCATTTTATCATTCGAGTGTTCAGATTGGTAACCTCTAGATGCGGAGTAAGTTGAGAAGTTGTTTGCGTAATTAACAAAGCTACACTAATTAAATTTTCGGTAATGGTTCTTGCGTAGCTAAAGAAAATGAGCAGTTTGGAACCCGTTTTCGAGATTATGCAGCCAAGCGAAAAACTTTCGACTACACAAGCTTCTGTAAGAGCCATGCGAACTAAAATTTTGCAAGTAAACACTCTTGGAAGGCGTAACTGACGCAGAAAAAGAACATCTGTAAATCCACAGAAAGAACAGCACTTCACGACGGCACGCAAAGGAGGAACCACACACACACACTGCGCTAACAACTTCAAGCGCTGTTCTTTAGGTGATAATGAAGGAACTAGACCATCAGTCATTCCAAACCTGTAAAGTCAACCTGACCATATCTAGCCTTTTGTGATGCTGTCATCAATAGTATAGCCCCGTGAACATGTTCCCCGTGGCCGTATAGTCGCATTCCATTTTTATTCATGCTGTTTTCTCGAAGGGAAGCAGTTAAAAGCTTTACCCCCGTATTCACAAACGCACCACCACTCGACCCTCCCCTCGAAATGCTCCTTGAGTGCGGTTTTTCGTTTCACAAATCGCCCTCCACTCGAGACGCGCCTTGAGTGAAGGAAACCTCGAGCGTTTTACTCGAGAATGTCAAGGTAGCCTCACAGCTACCTTGAATCGCCCCTTGAGTGAAGTTAGTGCGTTAACATGGCAGCCATGTTATCTATCGCTCACCTCCTCAGCTTTTTGGGATGGACGCCAGTTGCCTTCGTAGCTTTCGTTTAGTTAACGATGCTACGCATTTTCGAAGGCTTCGTTTTTTGAATCGGTGCAATCTTCTGGAGCGCTTCGGCAACAGAACTATTCCACTGCGGCGCCGAGATAGATCGGCCGTCCTGTCAAGAAGACTGCGAGCTAGTGCAGTGACCGTCGTATTACTCCTGGCATGAGCAAGTTGTTGACCTGCATACAGGTATTCTTCGCGTGAGTGCTCCAAAACTACTATTGGCGCCAGAGCATACACGTGTTACTCACCGCTGATCGTTCAAGGCCGCATCAGTTCAAGCACGGTGCTATACATAACTGCGGCGGACTCCAAACCTATGCAAAGAAAACAACAACGAAGATGACTGCGATCAGTGCGTGTATTGCCTGTGTGCGTGTATTGCATGTGCAAGCGCCAGCAGTCTCCCGCGTTCGCACGGTTTGTACTCGGGTAGATGGTCACTGGCTACTCTAATTCAAGGACGGCGAAGCACACCGCAGCAAAGCGATCATCTCTATAAACGAGCAGGTGCGTTCACTTCAATTTTTTTCAATTTTTCTTGAATTTCATGCAGCTTGTTGCGCTAGGGAAAACAAATAATGTACTGTAATTTTACACGGACAGTGTGTAGTTGGTGGAATTTAAAGCCGTAACCAATAATTACGTGAGCCTTGCTTTAAAATATTCAGTTGAAATATATAGCTTACCATGCCTACGAACATCCGAGCCCAACAAGGAAGGGGCCAGTTATGAAACGGCATTCAGAACTATACCTCCATGTATACACAGGCGAATGGAATGTTTTATTTGAGTAAAAACACAATAACAATGCAACAGAGTATACCTGTTGCAAATCACACCATTTTTTATTGTGATAAGAAAGGATGTAGCAGTGCAGTGACAGCTCCTAGTACAGACATTGCTAGCAAGCGGTAGCAGATATATTTCGCATATCTTTGTTGCGAACATTCCAGCTCTGTAGACGGTTCATTATGGAAGTGGTAAATCACTGTATGTCGGTCTGGCTGCGCAAACGGCAAACCAGCTGAAAAATGTTTCTTTGCAAATATAAATAAATAGAGTCTGAGCTTATTACAGTAAAAAAAAATCCAGCTCTAAAATATAAAAGTCAAACAAATTTAACTGGTACGAAAAGTAAACTAAAGAAAACGAATACAGTACCTAAGTTTCTTTTCATGCGCCCTTAACATTATTGCATATTTATCACCAACCGCTTGTCTTATGCAGGAACCAGGCTGCCAACACAAGCACGCAGAGCAACTGCCTTTCCAAATGTGCTGTGTGTGATGCGCTTGCATTGGTGTGCAAGTGAAGAGCTCCAGTTAATGTGTCCTGCTGCACTGCAATAGTTGTCACAATATTCTGGCTAAGATGTATAACCTACCGCATCTGACATCCTATCAGCTAAAACATAAGCACTAAAAGCAGTTTGACTGCAAGCATTTGCCTTCATAGACACGTTGTAGCTCAACTGATTGTATGTTTATCCAGGTTTCTTTCTTCAGCCATATTTATTAAAATTGTATGTACCCCTTAGTTTTTTCTGGTCAATCCAAGTGCAATTTCTTTCTCTAAAACAACTTAACTAATAATATGATCGTCTTTTTGTACTTTGATAGTATGCAAATGCAGTGTGAACTCTGATCTTGCAAACAGAAGCAGTAGTATTGCTTACAAATATATTCTAGAACAAAACCCCACCTATACTCTAGTAGCCTGTCGGGTGTAGGCACCCGAACGCGTGTAAAGGTAAACCCTTGCAGAATATATGCTGTTTCTGCTCTGGTTCTAGCTTCAGCTTAAGATGAATTATGAGTGCCGCAACAATGAATTTCTTCCATTGGATAGGGATGACAGCTGGCTTCCATGGGGCTTGAAGAACTTCACCAATTGACCGAGGGACAAAACGCACGGTAGCAGCATGTCTTGTAGGATCCCAAATTAGGCCAAATGATGATGCAGACTGCCACAATGACGATCCTGAAAAATACAGTATAGAGTGCATCACTACCGCTACTTCAGAGAAGCTGCGATTAACCATAAAGTTATAAAATATTTCTTAATATACACTAGCCCATGCTAAAGTAGCTTCAGCATACTAAAGTGCTGGCTACGAATTCTACGAAACTGCCGCATCACAAATTGTGCGCAGTAAGACGCTCACACCGCAACCACAACGCATCATGAGCAACTGATGACTTCACACATCATAATCATGAATATATGGTCTTCAAAGCAAGTTTATATGATAGTTGAACAGGCATAAAATATGCATATCATTTCATTATGGTATAGCTGTTTCATGTTTATGGTTCGAAATAACAGTGTCCATTTCGCCACTTTGTGAAAGTAGGGAGTCGTAAAATCAATATTATTACAAAACTGATGAAAATAAGCTCAGACTAACTAGCGTCTATGTTAGTCGAGTACTTCTTGAGCACCTAGGTCGTTTCAGGGAAGCGGGCTGGTGCTATTCTAACAGGGCAGACACCATATCTATCGATGCTTTCAGGGTCTGCCACAAACCTTGTTGTGCAGCACAGCCATTGATTTTTTTCATCAGCTGGTCCTTCCAAACTCCATATCCTGCACCAGAATTCCAAAAATTTTATGTACACTGGGCGCTCACGCGCCAAGTAAGGTCAGTGTACCTAAGCAAGGGAAATGAAAAGACATAGCGGAACTAAAAAATTGTGGCCACACGGTGAACTGAACAAAGAATACGGGGGTTAGTGTCAATACGGCAGTGAACGTGTGCCGCCGAAAGCTTGCTTGGTCGCAGAAGCGATGCATGAAGGAATGATGGTGCAGATTTAGCGCGTCGCTGGCATCAAGACAATGCGCTGCCGCCGAGGGAAGGAAGACAACCAAAGTGAACAGCTTGGTAGCTGCTCACGGAGCCGTGCCGATGGTGGAGGTGCCATCATGACGAAATCTCAGGTGGCGATGTTGACTACTGACCCCCGTATTCTTAAACACGCCTTCATTCAACGCTTCTCTTCGACTCAGCCAAGTCGAGGCGACGGGACTTCCTTCACTCAAGGCGCCATTGCGTTTCATGAACACTACTCCACCTTTCCTCCGCCAAGGAACGCGTTGAAAATGCGCCCTTGACTCGAGTGAAGTGCACCGACCGAGAAAAGCGTCTGATATCGAGATTATTCCTAAATGTACTTATCAAAAATACAATTATTTTAGACAAATATGTGTTTCCGTCAATTCGTCTTCCTAATCAAGCGACTACATTGCGCAATCCACAACTTTAGCTCGGCAACGCTGCCACTGTGAGAATTCGACTGATAGATCAAGCGCGAGCTATGTTTGAGGTCTGGCAACAATCGCACCCCAACAGCTGAGAGCGTGGCGCATGGCTGAAAACCAAGAAAATTTGCGCGGCATTTGTCCGCTGCTCTTTGTTCCCTAGTACTTCAGTGGTGGTTCCCGTTGCGGATGCTAATCGCGGTTATTATGGATGATTTTGTCCATGTGTGTATGATGACCGAGCCGGATTGACTTCGAAGGAGGCCACAGATGTAACGGCCGATGGGCCACTTTGTTTGCCTTCAAGACCGAATGGTGCTGAGAGTTTGCTGAAAGCAACAGGACAGAAAATGTGGGTGAGTGAGCCATTTTTTCGTGGAAGCACAGTATGGTAATGCTGTTTTTGCGAGGTTGCTGTGGCGCTGTCGATAAGCCGTTTCCCATGCGCACAAGCATGATTGACTCCAGTTGCTCATGCTGCGGGCATTAGAACCTGAAACATCTTCGAGGCAGCATAAGCTTGTCCAATACTTTCTTTCTTTTTTGCCAATGGGAAGTTTGGGCAGATTCGGCACGACAATCTGTTGTTGGTTTCACTTTTTTAAACAAGAATGTAGAAGGTATGGATTGGCGCCTGCATCCAACGATCATTCCAGTATCGCGTATGAGATCGTTCAGTAGCGGAGAAGCAGTTATAGTATACATGTGGCAGAATGCGTATATGGTTGAGTGCATGGCTAGGACATGTAAAAAACAAGCGTTTTTTGAATCCCGTTCTGTTTTAAAAGCCGTGATGGTCAGTCGGTTTGCTCAAATTGTAACACATATGGTCAACGAACCAGCACTGCTACCTGCATTTCCAGTGCTTCCTCAATTCACATATACGCTACGCAATGTTTTAATCTTCCGAAAATTCACTTCTCAATAGTCTATCCCCGGCATTTGTTTTTTTGTCTTAACTTTTTCAGTGTGCTATGTGGTACCAACTGATGCAGATTCCATAAACTGCGCTTTTAAGTTCACGCAAAGGCCACATTTTTTTAGTTGTGCTACCTCTTTTATTTCCGTTGCTTGGGTATGCTGAATTTACTTAGCGCGCGAACGCCCTCTCTACATAAATTTTTTGTGGCATTCTGATGCAGGATGCGCGACTAGGAAGGAGTAGCTGATGAAAAAATCAGTCGGTGCTGCGCCGCAAGGCTTGTGGCAGACCTGAAAGCATCGACAGATACGGTGCCTGCCTGCTGGAATTGCACCAGCCCGCTTCCCTGAAAGAACCTAGGTGCTCATGAAGTACTGGACTAACCGACCCGGTAATTAGTCTCTGCTTATTTTCATCAAATTTGTAATAATGTTAAGTCTCCCAACATTCACAAAGTGGCGAAATGGACACCGTGTTATTTCGAACCGCAAACATGAAACAGCTATACCATAATGAAATGAAAGGCATATTTTATTCCTGTTCAACTGTCATATAAGCTTGTTTTGGAGAGCATATATTCATGATTATGATGTGCGAAGTCAGCAGTTGCCCATGATGTGTTGCAATTGCGATGTCAGCTTTTTACTGCCCACAATTTGTAGCCAGCACTTTAGTATGCTGAAGCTACTTTAGCACGAGCTAGTGTACATTAAGAAATATTCCATAATTTTATGGTTAATCGCAGCTTGTCTGAAGTAATGGTAGTGATGCACTCTATACCATATTTTTCAGGATCGTCATTGTGACAGTCTGCAACATCAATTGGCCTAATTAGGGATCCTACAAGACATGCTGCTACCCTGAATTTTGTTCCTTGGTCAATTACTGAAGTTCTGCAAGCCCTATGGAAGCCAGCTGTCATCCCTATCTAATGGAAGAAATTTATTGTTCCGACCCTCAAAATTCATCTTAAGCTGAAGCTAAAAGCAGAGCAGAAACAGCATGCATTCTGCAAGGATTTACCATTAAAGGCCGTCGGGTGCCTACACCGACATGCTACTGTCTAGAATACAGATGGAGTTTTATTGTAGAATATATTTGTAAGCAATACTACTGCATCTGTTTGCAAGATCAGAGTTCACACTGTATTTGCATACTATCAAAGTACAAAAAGACGAGCATATTATTAGTTAAATTGTTTTAGAGAAAAAAAAATTGCACCTGGATTGACCAGAAATTACTAAGGGGTACATACAATTTTACTAAATATGGCTGAAGAAAGAAACCTGGATAAACATACAATCAGTTGAGCTACAACGTGTCTATGAAGGCAAATGCTTGCAGTCAAACTGCTTTTAGTGCTTATGTTTTAGCTGATAGGATGTCAGATGCGGTAGGTTATACATCTTAGCCAGAATATTGTGACAACTATTGTAGTGCAGCAGGACACATTAACTGGAGCTCTTCACTTGCACACCAATGCAAGCGCATCACACACAGCACACTTGGAAAGGCAGTTGCTCTGCTTGCTTGTGTTGGCAGCCTGGTTCCTGCATAAGACAAGGGGTTGGTGATAAATATACAATGATGTTAAGGGCGCATGAAAAGAAGCTTAGGTACTGTATTCGTTTTCCTTAGTTTACTTTTCATACCAGTTAAATTTGTTTGACTTTTATGTTGTAGAGCTCGATTTTTTTACTGTAATAAGCTCAGACTCTATTTATTTTTATTTGCAAAGAAACATTTTTCAGCTGGTTTGCCGTTTGCGCAGCCAGACCGACATACAGCGATCTAACACTTCCATAATGAACCGTCTACAGAGCTGGAATGTTCGCAACAATGATATGTGGGATATATCTGCTACCGCTTGCTAGCAATGTCTGTACTAGGAGCTGTCACTGCACTGCTACACTTTTTTTATCACAATAAAAATAATGTGATGTGCAAAAAGTATACTCGTATCCAACTTTTCTGGGCAGGAGGGAGTTCGCGTGAGTGCCACCACGTGGCGTACTGACCTTAAACTTTTCAAACTTCCCGCGGTGACGCGTGATGACGTCTACCAAAAAATAAAGAAAAAAATAAAAGCTATCCCAGCGCATTGAACTTCGCCACAATGTTTGTCCCGCCGGCGTTATCAGCGTTCTTGATAAAGCGTATTCGCTCGTCGCCTGGAAACTACTCGTCATCCTAAGAGCGTTTGGTCGCGACGAGCAATGGTTGATTCTGGGCTTTGATGGGGTTCTTTTTCTTTCTTCTCTTTTTTCTTTTCCTTTTCTTTTTCTTTTTTTTCATGATACGGAGTAAAGAAGCTAGCCTAAACTTCATAAGCACTTCGGGGCAGCCTTTCTTCAGTCGACACACATTGTTAACGTCCGAACATCGCACAGCGCCTACTAGAGACGCCGTCGTGGACGGATTTTGATTTTCCCCTATCGAATTCGTTACGGTGCACACAATTGTTTCACTAGTGACTCTGCAATGCGCACTCATGGGCTACCACCGCAGCTGCAAATTTAGATGTGCTTAAGTATTAAGACATATACATGGATATGTTGGTTTTTCACCTTGAAACTCAAGTCACGACACAAGAGTTGAGCAAACTGTCCCTATGTCGTCGCAGGGTGTGAGAGCGGGCTAGTTGGTATTCCATATTAAAGTGACTAGCGCAAGAGTGGACGAGGGACACTAAAGAGGCGACAAGGAGAAGCGCAAACTTCCAACTGGGCGCTTGTCGTTGTAGCATCTTTAGTGTCCCCTGTCCACTCTTGTGCTAGTCACTTCAATCTGTGTCGTCGTCCGTTAGCATGCTATAGCCGAAGCTGCTCGCAATATTACGTCACCATTTACTGGCCACCAGGCCAAGTACACCCTTGGGCACGACATATACAGTACTTGCAGTTAGTTTCCAAAGTAGTCCCCTATGGCGGTTATCCACGTGCGTGAAGCAAGAATGCTATTTAAAATTATTGTGCAGTAATATATGCAGGATTTGTATGTTCTTTACATTCTCTACCATGTTGCCGTTGCGCCTTTATTATATAGACGCAATGTAGACTAGCAGCTATCGAACGCATAAAGGCTATCCACATACTCAAAGACCTCGCGCACAACTCCTGACACTTAGTTGTATTCAACATCCTTAACGAATGTTAAATAACACATTATGAAGTTTTACTTGCCAAAACCACGATTTCATTATTAGGCACGCCGTAGTGGAGGGTTCGGGAATAATTTAGGCCACTTGGAATTTTTTAACGTGCGCCTAACCCTAAGTACACGGTTGTTTTCGCATTTCACACCCATTGAAGTACGGCTGCCGTGGTTGGGATTCGATCCTGAGACCTCGTGATTAGCAGCCGAACCCAATAAAAGCTAAGCAACTACGGAGGCGAAGGAATTTGTGCAGTAGAAGGAAGGTGACAGCCGGCACGTGAAACAATGTGTCCTCATCCGCATTGCGCGAGAATCGGTACCATCTGTCGAAGAATGACACCGTAGAATGCACTGTATTCAATGTGATGCAGTCCGCGTCCAATATTTCACACCCGAATCATACTGTAACTACTGACGACCAGGCATCTCGCTATTACGTGCAGTCGCTTGACAACTGCCGAGCGTTGGCGTCGGCCACAGGACCTACTTGACCTTTGTTCAACACTTGCCGACATTCTCGCCTTATTTCGCACCATTGCGTTTCAGCTGAACTGCTTCAACAGCCAATTTATCTGCGCCAAAATTTGGCTGCCCTGTGAACGTTATGGTTTCTTATTTTTAAGTCA
Organism: Dermacentor andersoni; assembly: GCF_023375885.2. Lineage (NCBI taxonomy): Eukaryota > Metazoa > Arthropoda > Arachnida > Ixodida > Ixodidae > Dermacentor > Dermacentor andersoni. The sequence goes on along the minus strand of NC_092819.1, from coordinate 153,973,879 downwards.
TCTTTTATATTTAGGCTAATGCTGTCCTGAAATTTTCAGTGGTTTCAAATTTCCCAAAATGCCCGTATTTTTGTCGGTCTCTCTTCAAATCTTGGAGGATTTTTAATAGACGTGGAAACCATTGAGTGGCCCCCTGACCAAGCCGCTCAAAAAGTCATTTTATATCCCTGAGGTCTTGTGCAAGCTTCTGCTCTTCTTACCGTTCATCAACCTCCTGATTTCCCTGTCAAATGTATCCCATTTTGACGACTCCAATCCCACGGAAGTAGGCAACGATATAATGACCATGAGATTAAAGCCATTTAAATCAATTCTACTGTGGATACGACAGCCGCTTTAGCTCACTGTGAAAGGAAATATTGCGTTTATGAGCGCCATTCTTAAGCATTTAAATTGACAGTAAAAAAATTATGCGGATCCCATGTATGTGCGAATCGATGTAAGCAAATCTTTCTGTGTTTGTTGTCATTGTCATACGTAATCTCCAGAAAGTTGACAGGCACTCTCTAATGAAATGCTGTCAATGTTTGCCTGATTACACTTGCCATTGTGATGTAAATAAACGGAACTTAAACTCATTTTCTCAGAAATAAACGCTGAATGAAATGCTGACGTCATCCTAAACAAGATCAGCAAGCGCCGTAGCGCTCGATCTTATGATGTCCCTATTCGTAAGATTATATTCGTGATTTATTTTATTTTTTGGAGGCGGGGAGGGGCGATGTGCTCTTGTACCCTAGAAACGTCCCTCGGACGTCTCTGATGTGCTTGTTTTTATTCTCAAGTACCCAAAGAAAACTCTCATCGCTGCAACTTCATGATGTCCTGGTGGCAGGTCACCATGGCGTGTCGCGCAAGTAGAACCACGCTGATTCATTTGGGTTGGCATATACTATATTGTGCGTCATACTTCGCCACATTCATTTTTCAAGCTATGTCAGAGCTCGAAAATTGCGGCCAACTCACTACGTCCCTTTCCTCTGTTTACTTCCGCAAAGTGTGTGTTTATCGCTGTGGTTACCAAATGCGCTCAGCGGTACGCTGCCACTCAAGCCTTTCTGGCGGCTGAGCAACTGAAGTCGCAGGCTTTATTCAAAATTGCGTTGACGTTTCCTCAATACTCAAGTACTTTTCGCGGACTTCGCTCAACGCCTTCTCTCCAGTGTCATCTCTTACGCTACTTGCTCCTGCTAGATACAACACAAACACGCAACGACCTCAATGAAGTATCTATTACACGCTAGTTGACACGCTGTCAATGTATATTTCCGCTTAGCACCGGGATGGGAGCGGGGTCCTGAATATGGTGACATTATCCGTCTACAACTTCGCTCAACAACACCGCTCGTTACTCATCACATTTTTTTGTCGACAAGAGCATAGTGTATTTCCTCTGAATGTGCTTTCGGCTTTAGGTGTGACTTGCACGCCCACTTATTCTGTTACGTTGACGGCAACCGTTCTCGTCAGGCTGCCTCCTCATTCTGAGCTTCGCAGTCACCAGAGAGCACAGAAAGCTGTCTTCACAAACAAACCACCGGTATTCGGGCCCATCTCCTAAATGCACCGTCTTGCATTTGGGAGATGGGCAGGCTAACCATTACGCTACCACTTCCCTCCACCAATTTCTGTCTATCTGCCTTCCCACTTCACGTTTTTGCCGCACACGCAAGCAGAAGGGATGCAGAAACGAAAAAAAGCAAAGATTGCTTGAGCCGCCAGGTGACACATGACCTGAACTTTGGCAGGTTATTCTCATTGGAGCACAGTTAGGCTTGCGGCTGCGTGCAGATTGTGGGTCGCCTTAGCTTTATTGTAAATTTGCTTTCACCGACTCTGTTCAGTTAGAACTGAAATGCCGGACAAAAATGAGACCTACCGTTGAATATTTTTTCTTGTTTTGTAGGTTTAAACCAAAAACTCTTATTTACAGAAATAGAGATTTTTTTAAGGAATGGCATAAGGATACTATATTTCGAGGTCACGTCGCTGTGTCAATACGGGCCGGCACCACGTATCGACGAAAGGGCATCACAGTGCCGATGCACGCGGCAGGTTACTGAATGAAGAAAACAGGAAACGACTGTTTTTCAGTTCTCTCAACATATTGACACGTGTACTTATCTTTATCGGGCGAGCACGTTTCGCCGCTTAATCTATGTAATCGCCGAGCGAGGGACGCGCCTGCATGTATCCGACGTTTCTGGAAAGTTATCGATGCTTCTACCCGGCTGTCTGTTGTCGCCGAACCTTGTGTTATCTGATTTCATCGTGTAACGCGAAAGGTGTAGAACTTTGTGGAAGGCACGCGGGTCCAAACGATTATTCTGGAACATTCGACGACTGCTCTATAAAAGCCGACGCGCTTGACCCGCTGATCAGATTTTCAACGGTCGCCGACTGTGTTCACCGCTTTCGTTGTGCTATATGTGTAGCCTGTTTTGTGGGCACAGGTTCGCCCAATAAAAATCTAGTTTTGCCTTTCACAGTATTGTTACTGTGTTCTTAACGTCACCACCACGTGACATCTGGTGGAGGTGCTTTACGTCCATGTACCGGACACCCCCGACAAGCCGTGATCCAAGCCCGGAACGCAGAGACAACACCAACGTAGTCCCGGACCATCGAGCAAGCCGCCGTCTTCAACAACTGCCCCCGGAGAACGGACTTTTGCCTGAGACGACCAGGAAGATCGCCACCAAGTCCACCCCAATGGCAGCCTCAGCATCCCCCATCGTGCTGCAGCAGCCCAGGGAGCCTCCGACGTTCCGTGGTTCAACGTTCGAGGACCCGGAAAGCTGGCTTGAGACATACGAGAGGGCCGCTGCTTTTAACAACTGGAATAGCGACGACAAGCTGCGACATGTCTTCTTCGCATTGGAAGACGCTGCCAGGACGTGGTTCGAGAACCGAGAAGCCACATTAACGACCTGGGAGCTGTTCCGAAGCGGCTTCCTGCAGACATTCGCAAGCGTCGTACGCCGAGAACGAGCCCAAGCGCTATTAGAAACCCGGGTGCAACTACCAAATGAGACCACAGCGATTTTTACAGAAGAAATGAGCCGCCTTTTCCGCCATGCCGACCCGGAGATGTCCGAGGAGAAGAAAGTCCGCTTACTGTTGCGTGGTGTAAAGGAGGAACTTTTCGCCGGAATGGTACGGAGCCCACCGCAGACCGTCGAGGAGTTTCTTCGCGAGGCCACCAGCATCGAGAAGACGCTGGACATGCGGAACCGGCAATTCAACCGCCGCTCTAACTCGACAAGCTACGCCGGAGTTCAGTCACTGGCCGCCGACGACCTGCGCGAGACTATCCGAGTGGTCGTGCGGGAGGAGCTGCAAAAGCTGTTCCCGTCATCACAGCCTCAAGTGGCGTCGATTGCCAACGCCGTACGTGAGGAGGTCCAACAACAACTCGGAGTAGCCCCTGAATTGCCGCAACCTCAGCCGCAAGCGATGACATACGCCGCCGTCGCCCGCCGTCAAGGTCCCCCTCCCCGACCGCGCCAGGGCCCCGTAACACCGCAATTCCGTCGACCACCACCGCCGCCGCCGCCAGCACGCCCACCCGTCGCCCAGCGCAGCTACCCGAGGGAGACAGACGTTTGGCGCGCTCCTGACCACCGCCCGCTCTGCTACTACTGCGGAGAAGTGGGTCACGTCTACGGACGATGCCCATACCGGGAGATGGGACTGCGAGGTTTCGCCGTCAACGCTCCGCGCCCGCAGCATGGTGAACGCCCTCGCGATATCGCCGACTACCTCGCCGCTACTCAGTGGAGCTCTCGACGACCGTCGCGTTCGCCATCACCAGGCCGCTACCTGTCGTCGCAGCGCCGACCATACACTGGCCCAGCCCGGGGCCGGTCAGCGAGCCCATATCCGGAAAACTAAAAGCAGCAACCGATGGAGGTGCGGTTGCTCTTCGTCGAACTGACGAAGATCCTCCGCCGCCGACGAAGACGCCGAAAAAACTACCTCGACGACAAAACGACACGCCGCCGTCCCGACGAAGTCTAGAAGTAAAGAATACGACGACGAAAAACAACCTGACGACGCGACGTTCCAGCTTCAGTTTAACACGACGCAGCCGTGATCCGACGCCAAGACCTAACTGCAACGCCAGACAAAGGACCACCGACCTCGACGTGCTTCTCGACGGCCACGCAGTTACCGCCTTAGTGGACACAGGGGCTGATTACTCCGTAATTAGTGGACATATCGCCGCCCATTTGATGAAAGTTAAAACTGCATGGGAAGGCCCTCAAATTCGAACCGCTGGAGGACACCTCATTAGGCCGACTGCAATCTGCACGGCAAGAGTTACCGTTCATGACCGGACTTACCCTGCCACCTTTGTTATCCTCCAACAGTGTTCACGTGACGTAATTCTCGGCATGGACTTCCTGAACCAACACGACGCAATCGTCGACCTGAAGTCGAAGTCAATAACGCTGTCGGAAGATCAAGCGATATCGCCGGAGAGCCCTCGTAGTCGCCACGACTTGAGTGTGCTCGAAGATCAAGTGAGCATCCCGCCTCGCTCCAGCATTGTCATTTCAGTCGGCACCGAAACACCCGCTGACGTAGAAGGCGTCATCGAAGGCAACAAACGTCTACTGCTCGACCGTGAAATTTGCGTCGCAAGAGGGATCGCTCGACTGCACGGAGGAAACACGAAGGTGTTGCTGACAAACTTCAGCCAGGAGTTCAAGCACATCAACAAGGGCACGACGATCGCATACATCGATGAAATTCAGGAAACCAGCGATGCGTTTGTCCTCTCGGATTCCGTCGCATCTACCCCGACGACCGTAGTTCCCGAGCCAGACTTCGACATAAATCCAAGTCTCCCCGTGATTAAGCAGCAACGGCTCAGAAGTCTGCTTCGACGATACAAAGACTGCTTTTCGATGTCATCGAGGATTCGACAAACACCAGTCGCAAAGCATCGCATAATAACCGAAGAGTGCGCTCGACCACTCCGCCAGAGCCCTTACCGAGTTTCGACGCGAGAACGCGAAGCTATAAGACACCAAGTCGACGAAATGCTGCGCGACGACATCATCCAGCCGTCGAAAAGCCCGTGGGCGTCTCCAGTTGTTTTAGTGAAGAAAAAGGACGGAACCCTACGTTTCTGCGTCGATTATCGTCGATTGAACAAAATCACGAAGAAAGACGTATACCTCCTCCCATGGATAGACGACGCATTGGATCGGCTCTGCAATGCTAAATACTTCTCATCCATGGACCTCAAGTCTGGCTACTGGCAAATAGAAGTCGACGAAAGGGATCGCGAAAAGACCGCCTTCATCACGCCAGACGGCCTCTACGAGTTCAAGGTTATGCCATTCGGACTGTGCTCGGCGCCTGCAACGTTCCATTAGCAGGATTGAAGTGGCAGACCTGTCTCGTTTACTTAGATGACGTCGTGGTCTTCGCCGGAAATTTCGACGATCACCTCAGGCGGCTTGCGACAGTACTAGAGGCCATCAAGTCGTCAGGGCTTACTCTGAAGCCGGAAAAATGCCGCTTCACTTACGATGAGCTTCTGTTCCTAGGCCACGTAATCAGCAAATCTGGTGTCCGTCGTGACCCGCAAAAGACAGCTGCAATCGCACAGCTCCCGCGACCCATCAACAAGAAGGCAGTGCGTAGATTCCTTGGCATGTGTGCCTACTACAGGCGCTTTGTCAAGGACTTTGCACGCATCGCCGAGCCGTTGACACGTCTAACTAAATGTGATGTTGAGTTCAAGTGGGAAACGCCTCAAGCCGACGCATTTGAAGAACTCAAACGACGCATGCTGTCGCAGCCGGTACTTGCGCACTTCGACGAGTACGCCGATACAGAAATCCATACTGACGCCAGTAGCCTAGGCCTCGGTGCCGTTCTAGTCCAGAGGAGAAACGGAGTCGAACAGGTGATAGCTTACGCTAGCCGGTCGCCGTCAAAAGCGGAAGGCAACTATTCTACGACCGAAAAGGAATGCCTCGCCATCATTTGGGCTACAGCTAAGTTCCGCCCTTACCTCTATGGCAGGCCATTCAAAGTCGTCAGTGACCACCACGCATTGTGTTGGCTAGCTAACTTAAAGGACCCTTCAGGACGGCTGGCGCGGTGGAGCCTCAGACTACAAGAATATGACGTCACGGTAATATACAAGTCCGGAAGAAGACACTCCGACGCCGACTGCTTATCGCGCGCCCCCATCGATCCCCCGCCGCAAGACGATGAGGACGACGACGCCTTCGACAACACCGATGTTGTCCCTAGGGCATTTAAGCGCGGGTTGTCTTCGTTCACGCTACAAAACAACCTGCTCGTGAAGAAGAACTTCTCACCAGTCAGCGCCGGCTACCTTCTTGTTGTACCGTCAGCGCCGCGTCCAGAAATACTGCACGCCCTACACGACGATCCAACCGCTGGGCACCTCGGATTCTCCCGGACGCTGTCGAGAATACAGGAAAGGTATTACTGGGCGCGTCTGACCGCCGACGTCGCCCGTTACGTCAAGACATGCCGAGACTGTCAACGACGCAAGACACCACCGACAAGGCCAGCAGGATTACTACAGCCGATCGAACCTCCTCGCCGACCATTCCAGCAGATTGGGATGGATTTGTTGGGGCCGTTTCCGATATCAACATCCGGGAATAAGTGGATCGTCGTGGCGACGGACTATCTCACCCATTTTGCTGAAACTAAAGCTCTACCAAAAGGCAGCGCAGCAGAAGTGGCGAAATTTTTCGTCGTGAACATCATGCTGCGACATGGTGCCCCAGAAGTTTTCATCACCGACAGAGGAACGGCTTTTACAGCAGAGCTCACCCAAGCCATTCTGCAGTACAGCCAGACAAGCCACAGGAGGACAACTGCCTACCATCCGCAGACGAATGGTCTCGCGGAGCGCCTGAACAAGACCCTCGCCGACATGCTAGCAATGTACGTCGACGTCGAACGCAAGACGTGGGACGCGGTCCTGCCGTACGTAACCTTTGCGTACAACACGGCGGTGCAAGAAACAACACAGATCACGCCGTTTAAGCTGGTTTACGGCAGGAACCCGACGACGACGCTTGACGCCATGCTGCCACACGTAACTGACAAAGAGAATGTTGACGTCGCTAGCTATCTGCAGCGCGCCGAAGAAGCCCGACAGCTCGCCCGCCTGCGAATCAAGAGCCAGCAGAGGACCGACAGCCGACACTACAACCTCCGACGACGCTTCGTCGAGTACCAGCCTGGCGACCGTGTTTGGGTCTGGACCCCGATACGCCGACGAGGACTCAGTGAGAAACTACTCCGACGCTATTTCGGACCCTACAAGGTCATCCGACGCATTGGCGCTCTGGACTATGAGGTCGTGCCAGACGGCATTTCGCATTCACAGCGGCGCCGCGCACGATCTGAAGTGGTCCACGTGGTGCGCCTTAAACCATTTTACGGACGCTGACGAACTTCGTCATTTTTGTTCTTTTCTTTGCTACGAGTGCATTTGTTTATTACCTTCGTTTGTTTGCAGCATCGGGTCGATGCTTTTTAAGAGGGGGGTATTGAGACGTGTACTTATCTTTATCGGGCGACCACGTTTCGCCGCTTAACAACTGTAATCGCAGAGCGAGGGACGCGCCTGCATGTATCCGACGTTTCTGGAAAGTTATCGATGCTTCTACCCGGCTGTCTGTTGTCGCCGAACCTTGTGTTATCTGATTTCATCGCGTAACGCGAAAGGTGTAGAACTTTGTGGAAGGCACGCGGGTCGAAACGATTATTCTGGAACATTCGACGACTGCTCTATAAAAGCCGACGCGCTTGACCCGCTGATCAGATTTTCGACGGTCGCCGACTGTGTTCGCCGCTTTCGTTGTGCTATAAGTGTAGCCTGTTTTGTGGGCACAGGTTCGCCCAATAAAGATCTAGTTTTCCCTTTCACAGTATTGTTACTGTGTTCTTAACGTCACCACCACGTGACAATATTGTACACAGAGCATAAGGCACCCACCACCATGACATTTTATTTTTGACGACAGCGACACACAGTGGCGGACTGATATACTTCCTAAAGGGGTTTCATTTTATTTTTTCATTCTCAGAACCGCAAGCACCGGTTGCGTCGCGCGTATACCGCAGCCACGCGTACTGTGGCCGCGCTCCTTTTCCTCTAACAATGTGGCCCCCGGCGGCTTCACGCGCTCCCGTAGGTGGCGGATTGGACTGTCACTCCAGAAGTTTAAATACATAACCTCTTTGCATAGAAACGACGGCATGATTGTTAACATATTGTTGGCTTTGATATGTTTGGAACGAGGCCCAAGACCCTGTCTTCTAAAGCGTTCTTATGTTTACGTTCGCGTCTCTGCCTTGAAGGGACGCGTACCGTAACATGCTTCAATGGTGCTTGCGTTGAGCGTATGTAAGGCGAAAAACGCGGTTCTAAAATATCTGCATGTTCACTAACTTGAGCAGTAAACCCATGTTCATAGTATGCGCGCAGTATAGTAGTAGTATAGTAAGAATCACGAGTATGGCATCCGTAACCGCAAGCGTCACGTTATGGTCGTAACTTGTCGGGACAGCGTAGTTGTAATCCACAGACCCTGCCACTAAGGCATACGTCGCTAGGCATGGCTGATGAATAAATAATTGCGAAGATTGATTTTCACTAAAGGTTTGTTACCAAGAACGGCGGGAGCTTTTACTGCCGCAAAGGACCGATGCTGGGCGGTGACTCCAATAATTTAATCGGCACATCACACATCTACACTGGAATTCAACTGGTTTCGCTAACTCTTGCTTATATTCTCTCGCCCCTAAGCTGCGACTTCGACTGCCACCCGGACCCCAGCTTTTCCTCTTTATCGCCCGCTTCTATCCCAATCTGCAGAGACGTGCTTCCACTGATGCTTGCTCCTACTTTTTCTCAATAAATGAAGGCATTCATTCATGCATTCCTAAGTTACTGCAGAAGATAACGTGTCTTTTTCTCCACAACCACCCTGTCTCTCACCTGGACTCTCCCATCGCAAAACAAGGTTGCTGTGGCAAATGGCTGGGCGTCACATATACAACTTTCTCGGAATGGCCAGTAGCACGGCGGGCAATTTTCTTTGGGTGACGAGACAGTATATAGAACGCCTTCTCTGACACATCCACATTCAGTGCTCTGCTTCGTGAGCTACTATTAGCCGCTACGACGAAGTACGATATGAAAGAAACCTAGCTGGGCTGGTCGCGGGCAGCTCTTTTTCGGTTCGTGATGCGTCGATTTAAAATATGTATATTTCTTATCTAAGCCTAAATGACGGTGATATAGGCAAGGTGAGTTACGGTAGCTCGTTGGCTTGGACTAACGATGCTCTTCACGCAGCACTTTCGTCTTATGCGTGTTTGCGAACGGGAATAAAAGACAGGAGGGTAACACGCCTTCTTGAAATGAAACATTCGGAATAACTCTTTGTTTGACTGTTAAACATATGTCGAGGGCCCCCGATACGAGCCACCAGCAAGTCTGTATCCCCTTGCAAAGGGGAACTGAGATGAAACGTTGTCAAACGGATAGGCTTTTAATTATCATAGGTATATCTTTATTGAAATTCCTTACCATGAGGTGAAAGACGACTAATAAGCATTTAAAGTTTCCGTGTTAATAAAACATCCTGTTAATAAAAGCTTGTTGTGCTTTACAGCCCCTAAAGTTAACAAGTAAGTTATGAAAAATAAATTGGTGCGGTAAATGTGTAAACGCAGACGCAAGCAAAGGCCTAGTCCATTTCCCAGTATTCACTCAATGAAGATGGAGCACCTCTATACTCTCACGTTCTACACTCTTAAAACTGTTGCACCCTTTGAGGTGTAAATTTGTCCCACAACAATAATCGTCATCTGCCTTGCTTGCGTTTCCTTTCCTGAAAACTCGGCGCCCGCTACTTTCCTGTCGATAATGCTGCGTCACACTGATAACGCGCATGCCGTTCGTGACTGGGAAGTACCGGGCTCGCCGCGTTAGAGAAAGGAAACGCGGGCAAGACGGATGACGATTATTGTTGTGGGACAATATAAGCCCCAAAGGGTGTAAATTTTTCTAAGAGTGTAGTAATGTCAAGAACAAAACACTTCCAAAAGAGTCAATCACGAATATATCTCATTATAAGGTGAGCTTGCGCTGGAAAAGAAATAACCCTCAAAGCACAACGATGGCTGCTCGCAAAGTGCTTCCTCTGATTCCGATCTGCGGATGAACGCGTCGGTTCGTCAGATTGCAATGCTCGTACATTGCAGCGCAATCTCGGGTCCTCAAATGTGATGGAGAACGTACGCTAGTATTCGCTTCACGTGCGCAATCTGATAAGATAACGCTCTTTCGCTATTGAATCCGTGACAACATGCTAGATATTAGAAGCACAAGCAGGCGCATCATGAGCTAACTGATAACTTTGGAACTGTCGTTAGACGCTAAAAAAAGCCCCCTCCACCCCATAAAATAAGAATACAGTTGCTTTCAATATTAGCTTAAACTTAGTGCTTGCGGTTTAAAAAAGGGCCCCCCAACACTGCACAGGGGCGCCGACATACAGGAAATCCAAGCGCGAGCCATTTTCCAATTACTGGTATTTATTAAACCAACATACCGTGGCTCAATGTGGCCCTGTAGTCCAGGGGCCACTTCCACCACGGGTAGTGTGTCGGAGCTCATATTTAATGTCAGCATTATTGTCACAAAATCAGAGCATTTTTTTCTCTAGATCTTATCGTTAGACAGCTAAAATACGTACAGGGAAACCCTGATCTTAATATTTCAGCACTTTTTGTTCTAACGTACATATTCGTGCTGATCCATATGTTAGAATGTGCTGAAAATGTACCCAATGCTTTTCTCCAGGCAGCCGTTTTTATTCATCATGATGCCAGGAAACCTAGCCTGATGTCACCAACGCTCAGAAACCTAATCAGGAGCGCGCACAATGTTCTCGCACACCTTGTAGGGTTTACCGTAGCGCTGAAGTGCTTCTTGTATAATGTATGAGAATCGGTTGTAAAGGCAGACGTGCAAGGTTGGGAACATGTGCTTAAGCTCATGAAGTTGATTTGTGCCAAGATAACCTATCCAAGCTTTCACATTTACTTTATAAGAAGTCTACAGCACCATGCCGGCTGCTTTTAACTGCACGAAACAGAACTATTGAAGCGATACAAACAATGTTAACATCATTTTATCATTCGGGTGTTCAGATTGGTAACCTCTAGATGCGCAGTAAGTTGACAAGTTGCTTGCGCAATGAGCAAAGCTACTTTAATTAAATTATCAGTAATGGTTCTTACGTGGCTAAAGAAAATGAGCAGTTTGGAGCCCGTCCTCGAGATTAGGCAGCCAAGCGAAGAAATTTCGTCTAAACATGCTTCTGTAAGAGCCATGCGAACAAAAATTTTCCAAGTAAACACTCTTGGAAGACATAACTGACGCAGAAAAAGAACATCTGAAAAGTCACAGAAAGAACAGCACTTCACGACGGGACACAAAGGAGGAACCACACACAAACTGCGCTAACATTAAGCGCTGGTATTTATGGGATAATGAAACAACTAGCCTGTCAGTCATTCCTTCTAAGCCTGTGCAGTCAACCTGGCCACATCTAGTAGCCTTTTGTGATGCTGTCATCAATAGTATGGCACCGTGAACATGTTCCCCGTGGCCACATAGTCGCGTTCCATTTTTATTCATGCTGCTTTCTCGAAGGCAAGCATTTTAAAGTTTTAGTGTTAATACGGCAGTGAAGGTGTGCCGCCGAAAGTTTGCTTGGTCGAAGAAGCGATGCATGACGGAATGATGGTGCAGATTTAGCGCGTCGCTGGCATCACGACGATGCGCTGCCACCGAGGGTAGGAAGATAAGGAAAGTGAACAGCTTGGTAGCATGCTCAAGGAGCTGTGCCGATGGTGGCGGTGCCATCATGATGAAATCTGAGGCGACGATATTGATGGCTGAGGCATTTTCTTCTTTTATTCCTTTTTTTTTTCAAACGAAGTGGTTAATAGTAAGCTTTAACTGTGGCCCAACTCCGACACGGCCTATTCAAATAGATGTAAAACGCCGAAACACTTTTCTGAGATAATCCCTGGGCCGATTTTAATGAAATTTGCTGGATTCGAGAGAGAAAGGTGAATTCTAGTGACTATTGGAAGCGGAATTTCAATTTAGGGCTTGAATCCGGATAAAAGATTTTCAAAAATTCGAAAGTTCAAGAAATACAGATGCGCGAAGTTTACAAATTAATATCTCCGTATCAAGAACTGATATCGCGGTTCTGTAAACAGCATCATTTCGACAATTCAAAGCGGACAAATCCAATATGCCGATTTATATCTTACGTGAAGTCGTTACGTTGTGAACAAGGGTTGTGTAAAAGCTGTATTTCCACGTTACTAATTTTTTTTAGATTCATGCGTAATATATAAATTTTGTCCGCTTTAGATGCGCTGTTAGATGCAATGTAGATAATTGTGACATCAGTTTTCATTGCCTAAAGACAGAGTTGTAAACTTGATGGTCTCGCTTTCTGAAAATTTGCGATTTTTCTCAATTTTGAATAAACAAATGATGACCTAAATCAAAAACTCTAAACCAACAGTCACTAGACTTTAAGTGTTTCTTTTAAGTGCAACAAACTTTGTGAAATTTGATCCAGTGGTTGTGGAGAAAAACGAATTCTCCTTTTACATGTATTTAGATAGGCCCACCAGAGCTAAAGGTTCCTTTAAGGGCTACTTACCCACTATCGCGTCAGCGTGTAGAGCAAAATCCCCAAGATAGCGTCATACCAGCCTGACCCGCAGCGGATGTGAAGCAAGCGTTCAGCGCTCCCCATACGTGGGTCGATCCCGAAGGTAACGCCATGCCAGGCCGATCTGCGGCGGAGGTGAAGCAGGCATTAAGCACTCGCCATACATGGGCCGATCCCGAAGACAGTGCAATGCGGGGCCGACATACGGCAGAGGTGCAGTTCGCCATTGCCCTCCTACAGAGTGGGAGGGCACTGAGATTTTTTCCTTATGAAACATCAGGTCATCGACGGCGAAACCAGGGACACCAAAGCCATCCTCGCGCTCGACCTAAAAGCGCCTTCGACAAAGTGACGCACTCTGCCATCCTCGCGCAGGTATCCCATCTAAACCTAGGCGAGTGGTCTTACGAATATTTCGAAGACTTCTCACTGGCAGAACGGCGGAGCTCAGAGCCGGCGACCTGAAGACGGACAAGAAGACATTAGGGAGCCAGGGCACTACCCAAGACTCCGTTATCTCACCCATGCTATTCAACCTTGTTATGATTCAAGTTGCCAAAGGACTGACAGCTTGAAGGACTGAAGCACACGATATACGTGGACGACATTACGCTGTAGGTGGACGGGGGCAGTGATGTCCGCATGAAATCCACACTACAGACGGCCGTCGACACGAACGAAGAAAGCCTGGAATGTACGGGACTGCGTTCCTCCCCAAGTAAGTCGGAGCTCCTGCTTTACCAACCGATCAAAACGCACAGAATCAAGGAGCAAAGGAAACACGAAAAGATCAAGATCCGCACCAGGGATGGTAATACAATACCGACGGTCAGCAAGATCCGAATCCTGGGCATGACGATCAAAGCGCTCGGCAGGAACGGAGACACCGTCACGCGCATCGTGGGTAAGGCGGCCAACGCCACCAGACTGCTCAAGCGCGTTACCACCAAGAATGGAGTCACGAAGGAGGAAAACTTCATCAGACTTGTACACTCCTTCGTACTCTGCCACGTAGTGTCCGTGGCGGCGTTCCACAAGTGGATGAAAAGCGAAAAGAACAAGCTAGACATCCTAATCCGGAGGGCTTACAAGATACCCCTCGGTCTACCCGAAACTACCAACACGAAACGTCTCCTCCAGCTGGGTATACACAACACGCTCGACGAGATCTCCGAAGTGCAAAGAGCCGCTCAGTTGGAAAGGCCGGCAGAAAGGTCCTGTGCAGTCTAGGCATCGGTTATCACGAACAGCAGGGACCAAAATACCCCATCCCCGACCCCGTACGACGGAACGTGCGGGTTGATCCCTTGCCGAGGAACATGCACCCGGAATTCAACGGAGGCAGAAGACGCGCTAGAGCCAAGGCACTGACGGACCTGCACGCGGAAGACACCGGTGCCAGATACGTGGATGCAGCCGAATATGCCGGCCGCAACGGCTTCGCGATCGCGGTGGTCGACTCCGGAGGCAATATGGGGGCGACCGCCAGCCCATCGAGCAAGCACGTGGAGGAAGCAGAAGAAATAGCCATAGCCCTGGCCATCGTAGACCGAGAATCCACATGATCCTCAGCGACTCCAGACAGCCGGCGAGGAACAACGCCAAAGGAAGAATTGCCCCAACGGCGGCACGCGTCCTGCTCTGACAGACAGACCGCGACAAGAGGACTCGAATCAAGTGGTCCCAGACGCACGCTAAACAAGCGTCGGAGAAGCATGCCAGTTGCAACGAAACGGCACACGCCCGAGCGCGAGGACTAACGGACCGCACCCACGGCAATGGCTGCCCGCTGTGGTTCAGCGCCAAAGACCGCATGACCAGCTATAACGAACTGACCAAGGCTTTCGGCTGGCCCGCAGACTTCTCCCGCCACCCTGCAAAGGGCTGAGCAGGTCGCAGGCCATGCTGTTCAGGCAACTACAAACGACAACGCTTCCAAGCCCGGCGCTATTGCATAGGATGTACCCAGAATGGCGCCCCTATGACAAGTGCAGAGCGTGCTGCAGGGAGACGGCCACATTCGAGCACAAGCTATGGGATTGCTCCAAACATCCAAGCGAAGCTAACTCAGGACGTATACCGCCGCAGCTTGAGGAAGCAACGCGGAGCGACGACCAAGAAAAACAACTCCAGGCTGTCCAGCAGGTCATCGAGGTGCTGGCTAGGCAGGAGCCTAGCGAGCCGGCAACGGCGAGCGGGGATCCTCGCAGAGCACCCACCACGATGACGACGTATGCCACGTCCGAAGGGCACCTTCGCGCTTTACTGCAGCCTCAATAAACGTTTTCCCAATCCAATCCAATTACTTATCCGCGGTTGACCTGCATGCGTCTGCGATGAAAACAAGAAGCAGGTATGCATAGGAAATCTGAGGTTGCGGCAGCAGGTGGTAGCGCAGAAGTTAGCATGCCCAGCCCCTGCACGTACTTATATCTGCATTGACATGGGCTTGTGGTAGTGACAGCGACCAAAGCTCTACTTTTTCTGCATGCTCTAGCCATTGTGAAACTAAGGATGTAGTTAGCATGCCCAGCCACTGAATGGAAATTGCAGCAGTTACGAGTGGTGGAATCCCGGTGGGGCTGATTGTGAAGAGAGCATCCTTTCTCTGTCCACTCTCGCGATGGTGAAGCTAAAAATGAGGAGGAGGATTGACGGACACAACGTTGATCGTCACCATAACATAATGGGTGGCCGACCTGCGGAAAGGACAAGGCACACCAAGTTTTTAGCACTTCACTTGGTCTACAGTAAAGCGCTACCATGGCTGGTATGCCCTCAAGGCCGACCAAACTGCTTCTCACTGCTAACGCTGGACTGATACTAAGAAAATGCTCCGTTCACAGACACTTTGCTACACTGAAATTAGCAAAACAATATCAGCTTATAAACTGATAGCGTCAATTATCTGGTGTCCTTCTTGTGTGTGTGGAGGGCATAAAGGTCCTGGCAATGAAATGGTAGTATGTTTGTTTTTGCTGCACTTGCACACAAACAAAATTCCTTGAAGTGATCGGACAGCGATCTACCAGCGGAGAAGACCAACCCGCCAATTAAAAATAATTGCTGCTTTCATATCTTCCAATGTACTTTCCGCTCAGCTACTATCTGTCATATTTTTTCTCTTTGTGCTCTTATGAAGAGGAAAACTCCACATTACTACAATATCAACAAGAGTACACAAATTAGACTGGCTTTTAAGCTGTGACCACGCACCGCACTTTTGTGCATTCAGCTCATGAAGTATTGGGGTAACATATTTGTGCAAAATGAATAGGTTTTCGGTCAAAGCACTATGACAGGCGGGAAGAAATCGTTGTCATGCCCGGTCGACATAATACTATCTGAAATCTTATTTACTTATACATAATTTTGGAAAAATCACTATAACCCTTTATACATTTGCTTCGTATGAGTTATATACTAGCTCAACTCGTAAATCTCAAAAATGTATTCTCTTTGCGGGAGAAGGCTTTCGTGAAAAATGACGCAACATAACAGCAAAACATCCAGCAAGGTTCCTATCCCGATGATTGACAAAATTGTGCACTGAGAACATGTCGACTAGCGTACGATTGAAAGTTGAAGTATGATCGTTGTAAGATTATGTTGCGTCTGGCACGAGAAAGTAGTGTTAGCGATGACATTGGTGTGGAAATGGTCAGCTCGGTCTGCGATTTGTTCTTGTGGATCTCCGCATTGAACGTCGCAGTCGTCACGATGAGAGCACTCCTGTGACATTATTAGCTCAGCGGGCTGGGAATGCTCGAGTGGTAGCTGATCTTGAGGGGTATTGGGTAACAATTATTAATATACGTATTTTTCGACGATGAAATATATGCAGAAACACCACTGGTGTAGTCTAACTATTCGTAAACAGGCCCCAAATTTCAATTGGCCTACCCCAAACATTAAGTAGGCGCACCCCCAAATTTCAAGTAGGCACTCCCTCAAATTTAAATTGGCCCACCCCGAAAGTTAAAGTCGGCCACGCCCGATTTTCTTTTCGCCCAGCCTTAAACTTCAAGTTGGCCCAATCTCAAATTTCAATTGGGCCACCCCTAACTTTTAAGTTGGTCCACGCACGAATTTCCATAAATCATCCTCCACATTTCGAGTCGACCCACCCCAAAATTTAGGTTGGCCCACCCCCATATCGCCCCCGAATTCAGATTAGCCGACCCCGAGATTGCCCTCACATATAGGTAGGACCAACCCCATATCACCCCCAAATACAGATTGGCCCGCCTCCACAACACCACCAAATTTAGGTTGGCTCACTCCAATACCACCTGAATATCGAGGTTGGCCCGCCCCTACATCCGCCCCAAACTAACGCTGGCACACCCCTCGATCCCCTGAATTTAGGATGGCCCACCGCAAATCAACCACCAGTTAAGGCGAGTCCACTCATATATCACCCCCAAATACAGATTGGCCCGTCTCCACAACACCACCAAATTTAGGTTGGCTCACTCCAATACCACCTGCAAATCGAGGTTGGCCCGCCCCCACATCCGCCCCAAACTAACGCTGGCCCACCCCTCGATCCCCTCAAATTTAGGATGGCCCACCACAAATCAACCACCAATTAAGGTGAGTCAACTCATATATCACCCCCAATTGAGCTTGGCCCTGCCGCACATCACCCCACCATAGTTACGTTAGCCCACCCCTCTATCACCTCAGATTTAGGATGGCCCACCGCAAACTACTCCCAGTTTTAGGTTAGTCCATCCTCTATCACACCCGATTCAGCTTCGCCCAGCCCCATATCACACCCATGGCTGAATGGCTGAATACCACTTGGCCATGGCTGAATACCACTTGGCTGAATGGAACACGTTAACAGTAGCAATTAATCCACACGCTGTACATCTTCTCCTATTGGTGCATTTCTTATGTGGATGAATCTTTGGAAATAATTGACCTTCCGGCCGCGACTCGGCCTAGCAGACCCTTTGTTCCACACGAATGTTGCATAGGAATGGCACTAGCCACCGGGTGGCATTGTGGCCCAGGTGGACCAGATTCGGTTGGAGTGTGTGCCATTAAGGACAGTCGAAAGTCAAAGAAAGCGCACCTTACAGAAGAGCGCAATAAGAATAGCCATATTGTTCTCCCAGGTTCCACGCTACAAAGCAAAAAAATTTTTTTTTTGCATAACACAAAGTCATGTGCAAGCTTCTAGTTATGACGTCCAATGAATAAAATCCTTATAGAAGTGATGACTTAACAAATGAACACGACACTGCTACCTTTTAGGAAGGAAACAGAAAACATATTTCAAGACCACCACTGGAAAACCAGAACCGAAGGCAAATCTTAAGTTTTGTGTTGCTGCCATCTGGTGAGAGACTACAAAACTAGGTCTTATGCGGCTTAAAAGAAAGTACGAAGACAGAACCAAACCGCGGCCACCGTGACGCGAGACGAAAGGTGCGCGCGATTCTACCACTCGGCCACGGCTTCAGAGGCTTCGCCACGCGGTACGGTCATGTTTTCATAGAAACCACGTGAATTTTCACGACAGTGTTACAAAAAACGCTTTTGGGAACGGTGTTATGCCATGCGTGAAGAGTCGAGATAGACATCAATCGAAAGCTGAGTCTCCGGACTATATACGCCACACTGGGTATTACGATAGATGCGTTAGTTTTATCACAGACACCGTTCCCCCCTTGAAATATGAGTACACATTTTCGTCGTTTCCATAGGCTTCCATTGCTAAATCTTTAACTGCTGTGGGAACAAAATTCTTACGTGCCATAGCGTGATCACTGCATTTGGCTCGTGTGGATTGTCTTCCAGAACACGTCTGTCAGCTGCCTTTTTCAATAATGGACCAGCAGCTTTTGTTATTCGCGAAAAACCCGTTCGTTCCGTTGAAAACGCGCTAGCTTCGTACCGGGGCCGCTTGGGCCGCTAGTTGGTACGTGTCCAGGAAAGCTGGATATGATGTTGTAATGTTATTGTGTTTTTACTCAAATAAAACATTCCATTCACCTGTGTGTACATGCAGGTATAATTATGAATGCCGTTTCATAATTGGCCACTTCCTCATAGGCCTCGGATGTTCATAGGCATGATAAGCTTAAACTGAATATTTTGAAGCAAGGCTCACGTAATTATTGGCTACGGCTTTAAATACCACCAACTGCACACGGTCCACGCCAAGTTACAGTACATTCTTTTGTTTTGCCTAGCGCAACTAGCTGCATAGAATTAAATAAATTTGAAAAAATTGATCATCTCCTTCTGGGAATAAAGATGATCGCCTTGCTGCGGTGTGCTTCGCCGTCCTTGGATTAGAGTATTCAGTGACAATCTACTCTAGTGCAAGCTGCGCGAATGCGGGCGACTGCCGGCGCTTGAACATGTAATACACGCAGACAGGCAATACACGCACTGATCACAGGAATCTTCGTCGTTGTATTCTTTTCATAGGTTAGAAGTACGCCGCAGTTATGTATCGTGCCGTGCTTAACTGATGCGGATTTGTACGATCAGCCGCGAGAAATACGTGAATGCACTGACGCCGACAGTAGTTTTGGAGCACTGGCACGAAGAATGCCCGTATGCAGGTCATCAACTGGCTCATGCATGGAGTAAAACGACAGTCACTGCTCTAGCTCGCAGTCTTCTTGACAAGACGGCCGATCTGTCTCAGTGCCACAGTGGAAAAATTCCGGTACCGAAGCGCTCCAAAGAACTGCACTGGTCGCTAAAACGAAGCCCTTGAAAATGCGCGGCATGATTAAGCAAAGAAATGCTACTGAGGCAACTGGCGTCCATCGGAAAAAGCTGACGAGGCGAACGACAGATCGCAAGGCAGCCATGTTTACGCACTAACTTCACTCGAGGAGCGATTAAAGGTAGCTGCGAGGCTACCTTGAGATTCTCGAGTAAAGCGCTCAAGCTTTCCTTCACTCAAGGCGAGTTTCAAATGTAGGGCGATTTGTGAAATGAAAAACCGCCCTTAAGGAGCATTTCGAGTGGAGGGTCAAGTCGAGGTGCGCTTGTGAATATGGGGGTGAGGCGTCTTCTTTTATTCTTTTTTTACAGCGAATTCGTCAAGAGGAAGCTTTAACTCAGGCCCAACTCCCGACTCGGCCTATTCAAATAGATGTAAAACGCCGAAACGCTTTTCTTAAATAACCCCTGTACCGATTTTAATGAAATTTGCTGAATTCGAGAGAGAAGGGTAAACTCTAGTGACCACTGGAAGCGGAATTTCTATTTAGGGCCTGAATATTGGTAAAAAAAAAAATTCAGAATTCGAAAGTGCGAGAAATACAAAAGCTTAAATTTTACAAATTAATAACTCCGCATCAAGAACTGATATCACCGTTCTGTAAACAGCATCCATAAGACAATTAAAAAGGGACAAATCCAATATGCCGATTTATATCTTACGTGAAGTCGTTACGTTGTGAACAAGGGTTGTGAAAAAGCTTTATTTCCATATTACGAAATTTTTGAGATTCATGCGTAATATATCAATTTTGTCCGCTTTAGATATGCTGTCAGATGCAATGTACAGAATTGTGATATCAGTTTTCATTGCCTAAAGACAGAGTTGCAAACTTTATGGTTTCGTTTTCTGAAAATTTGCGATTTTTGTCAATTTTGAATAAACAAATGATGACCTAAATCAAAAACTCTACACCAACGGTCACTAGACTAAGTTTTTCTTTTAAGTGCAACAAACTTTGTAAAATTTGACCCAGTGGTTGTGGAGAAAAACTAATTCTGCTTTTACATGTATTTAGATAGGGCCACCAGAGCTAAAGGTTCCTTTTAAGGGCTACTTTCCCCACTAGCATGTCCGCGTGTTGGGCATAATCCTGAAGATTGCGTAGTACCGGCCCGACCAGCAGCGGTGGTGCAGCAGGCGTTCAGCCCTCCCCATACGTGGGCAGATCCCGAATGTAAAGCCATGCCGGGCGGACCCGCGGTGGAGGTGAAGCAGGCGTTAGGCACTCCTCATGCGTGGGCCGATCCCGAAGATAGTCCAATGCGGGGCCGACATACGGCGGAGGTGCAGTTCGCCATTCAGGGGCCCACATACACAGCTTCTCTGGTCATCTTTCTTCACAGAGTGGAAGGGCACTGAGATCTTTTACTTATCCGCGTTTGTCCTGCATGCGTCTGAGATCAAAACAAGCAGTATGCATGGAAAATCTAAGGTGGCGGCGGCAGGTGCTAGCGCAGAAGTTAGCATACCCAGCCCCTGCACGTACTTATATCTGCATTGACATGGGTTCGTGGTAGTGATGGCGACCAAAGCTCTGCTTTTCCTGCGTGCTCTGGCCAAGGATGTGGTTAGCATGCCCAGACACTGAATGCAAATTGCAGTAGCTACGAGTGGTGGAATCTCGCTGGTGCTGATTGTGAAGAAAGCTTCCTTTCTTTGTCCACTCTCGCGATAGTGAAGCTAAAAATGAGGAGGAGGACTGACGGACACAACGTTGATCGTCACCATAACATAATGGGTGGACAAACTGCGGAAAGGACAAAGCACACCAAGTTTTTAGCACTTCACTTGTTCTACAGTAAAGCGCTACCATGGCTGGTATGCCCTCAAGGCCGACCAAACTGCTTCTCACTGCTAACGCTGGACTGATACTAAGAAAATGCTCCGTTCACAGACACCTTGCTACACTGAAATTAGCAAAACAATATCAGTTTATAAACTAATATTGCCAATTATCTAGTGTCCTTCTTGTGTGTGTGGAGGGAATAAAGGTCCTGGCAATGAAATTATATTATCTTTGTTTTTGCTGCAGTTCCACACAAAATTCGTTGAAGTGATTGGACAGCGATCTACCAGCGGAGAAGACCAACCTGCAAATTAAAAATAATTGCTGATTTCAGACCTTCCAATGTACTTTGCGCTTAGCTACCAGGTGTAATATTTTTTTTTCTTTTCGCGCTCTTCTGAAGAGGAAAACTCCACATTACGACAATATCAACAACAGTAAACAAAATAGACTGGCTTTTAAGCTGTGACCACGCACCGCACTTTTGTACATTTAGCACATTAGTATTGGGGCAACCCGTTTGAGCAAAATGATTAGGTTTTCGGTCAAAGCACTGTGACAGGCGGGAAAAAATCGTTATCATGCCCGGTCGAACCAATATTATCTGAAATCTCATTTACTTACACTTTTTTTTGAAAAATCACTATAACCTTCATAAATTTGCTTCATATGAGTTATATAATATACTAGCTTGCCTCGTCAATCTCAAAAATATATTCTCTCTTCGGGAGACGGCCTTCATGAAAAACGACGCAACATGACAGTAAAACATCCGGCAAGGTTCCAATCCAGATGATTGGCGAAATTGTGCACTGACAGCCTGTCGACTAGCATGCGATTGAAAGTTGAATTATGATCGTTGTAAGCTTGTGTTGCGTTTAGCACGAGCGACTAGTGTTAGCGATGGCATTCGTGTGAAAATCGTCAGCTCGGTCTGCGATTTGTTCTTGTGGATCTCCACATTGAACCTTAAGGGGCATTGGGTAACAATTATTATTATACGCAATTTGCGATGACGAAAAAGATTCAGAAACACCACTGGTGTTGTCTAACTATTCGCAAACAGGCCCCCAAATTTCAATTGGCAAACCCCCAAATTTCAAGTTGGCACACCCTAGAATTTAAATTGGCCCACCCCCAAGTTTAAAGTCGGCCACGCCTGATTTTCCTCTCGCCCAGCCTTAAACTTCAAGTTGGCCCAATCCCTAATTTTAATTGGACGAACCCTAATTTTCAAGTTGGTCCACCCACGAATTTCCATAAATCGTCCCTCAAATTTCGAGTCGACGCACCCCAAAATTGAGGTTGGCCTATGCCCCTACCGCCCCCAAATTCACATTGGCCGACCCCTAGATTGCCCCCACATTTAGGTAGGACCAACCCCATATCACCACCAAATACAGATTGGCCCGCCCACACAATACCACCAAATTTAGATTGGCCCACTCCAACACAACCTGCAAGTCGAGGTTGGCCCACCCCCATATTAGTCCCAAACTAACGCTGGCCCACCCCTCGATCACCTCAAATTTAGGATAGCCCCCCGCAAATCATCCGCCAATTTAGGTTAGTCCACCCATATATCACCCCCCCCCAATTCAGCTTGGCCCAGCCGCACATCCCTCCCATGGTTAGGTTAGCCCGTCCCCATGCCATGTCCTAATTTAGTTTGGCCCACCCCCATATCAGCCCCAAATCCAGGATGGCCCAGACCAATATCAGCCCCAAACTTAGGCTGGACCATCCCGCATATTCCCTAAGTTTGGGGCTGATATTGGCCTGGGCCAACCTGGATTTGGGGCTGATATGGGGGTGGGCCAAACTAAATTCGGACGTGACATGGGGACGGGCTAACCTAACCATGGGGGTGATGTGCGGCTGGGCCAAGCTGAATTGGGGGGGGGGTTGATATATGGGTGGACAAACCTAAATTGGGTTATGACTTGCGGTGGGTCATCCTAAATTTGAGGTGATCGAGGGGTGGGCCAGCGTTAGTCTGGCCCATCCCCCATATTCTCTCTAAACCCGAGCGCATGCACCCTTTAATCTCGAACCAAGACATCACACAACACTACAAGCTAACCCGCAGAACATATGCACCCCTCACAAGTCATTACCTAGTGAGCAGGAGCGATTCCTCCGAGCTCTACAGGTTAAATCATTCGCCCACCCAACGAGAAATCACCTCATAGTCCCTACACAATTTTCTCCACAATGCCGCTTCTGCGCAGAGCCCGGGTCCCTCAGGCATTTAGTAGCGGATTGCAGAGTGGCACCATTAAATCCTCCGAACCCTCGCCCCACTAACGAGCTTTGGGAGAGAGCCTTAGCCAGCTCCGACCTCGACGATCAGCAACAGCCGATTGCGAGGGCCCAGGACGCAGCCCGTGCTCAAGGCATTCTGGAATGAGGACGCCTCTCCAAAGCTGTATTCACCCAAGAAAAATGTTTATTCTCTCTCTCCCCCATATTTCTTCAAACTTAGGCTTACCCACCCCTATATCACCTTAATTTAGGTTGGGCCACCCCCATATCAGCCTCAAATTCAGCTTGGCTCACTACCATTTCACCCCAAATTTAGGTTGGGCTATTCCCACATCACTACCAAATTCAGCTTGGCCCATCCCTGTAGCATGCCCAAATTTAGCTGATGCCCCTCCCAATTTCAAGTTGGCCACCCCAACTCTTTTTTTTTTGAAGACCTATGTATTTATATGGGAAATGTGTCAAGTTTTTGGGCCTATCAGACACGATTTTGCACGATTTTGCTACCAAATTGCTGGGGTACTCGCCAAATAATGCTGCGCATTACAAGCAAATGCACCGAACGAGGGACACCATATTGTCACGTGGTAGTGACGTTAAAGATCACAGTAGCAGTACTGTGAAAGACAAAACTAGCTTTTATTGGGCGAACCTGTGCCCACAAAACAGGCTACACTTAAAGCACAACGATAGCAGCGAACACAGTCGGCGATCGTCGAAAATCTGATCAGCGGGTCAAGCGCGTCGGCTTTTATAGAGCAGTCGTCGAATGTTCCAGACTAATCATTCGGACCCGCGTGCCTTCCACAAAGTTCTACACCATTCGCGTCAGGTGATGAAATCAGATAACATAAGGTTCGGCGACAACAGACAGCGGATGGAAGCATCGATAACTTTCCAGAAACTTCGGATACATGCAGGCGCGTTCCACGCTGTGCGATTACATTTGTTAGGCGGCGAAACGTGGTTGCCCGACAAAGATAAGTACACGTGTCAATATGTTGATCCTAATTGCTGACGGCTAGCCAAGCTAGCTTCGCTGCAGAGCGACCGGGGCAGACACAGCACGGGAAATTTATTCAAATGGTATTTTACGGCCACACCTCCGGATTCATACCACTTGGCTGAATGGAACACGTTAACAGTAGCAATTAATCCACACGCTGTACATCTTCTCCTGTTGGTGCATTTCTTATGTGGATGAATCTTTGGAAATAATTGACCTTCCGGCCGCGACTCGGCCTAGCAGACCCTTTGTTCCACACGAATGTTGCATAGGAATGGCACTAGCCACCGGGTGGCATTGTGGCCCAGGTGGACCTGATTCGGTTGGAGTGTGTGCCATTAAGGACAGCCGAAAGTCTAAGAAAGCGCCCCTTGCAGAAGAGCGCAACAAGAATAGCCATTTTGTTCTCCCAGGTTCCACGCTACAAAGCACAAAAGTTTTTTTTTTGCATAACACAAAGCCATGTGCTACCTTCTAGTTATGACGTCCAATGAATAAAATCCTTATAAAAGTGATGACTTAACAAATGAACACGACACTGCTACCTTTTAGGAAGGAAACAGAAAACATATTTCAAGAGCACCACTGGAAAACCAGAACCGAAGGCAAATCTTGAGTTTTGTGTTTCTACAATCTGGTGAGAGACTACAAAACTAGGTCTTATGCGGCTTAAAAGAAAGTGCGAAGCGGGAACCGAACCGCGGCCAGCGTGACGCGGGAATATAGGTGCGCGCGATTTTACCACTCGGCCACGACTTCCAAGGTTTCGCCTAAGGGTACGCACATCTTTTTATAGATACCACGCGAGTTTTCTCGACAGTGTTACAAACATCGCTATTGGGAACACACTTGCGCCATGTGTGGAGAGGCGAGATAGGCATCAATCGAAAGCTGTCTGCGGATTACATACGCTGCACTGAGTATTACGATAGACTCCGTAGTTTTATCACAGACATCGTTCTTGCCTCGAAAAATGAGTCCAAATTTTCGTCGTTTCCATAGGCTTCCATTGCTCAATCTTTAACCACTGTGGGAACAAAATTCTTACGTGCCATAGCGTGATGACTGCATTTGGTTCGTGTGGATTGGATTCAAGAACACGTCTGTCACCTGCCTTTATGAATAATCGACCTGCAGCATTCGTTATTCGCGAAAAACCCGCTCGTTCCATTGAAAACGCGCTAGCTTTGTGTCGGGCCCGCTTGAGACGCTAGTAGGTACGTATCCAGAAAAGCTGGATATGATTACACTAATAGCATTTTTGATGGTTTGTTATTTTTAATCCGCTGTTATCTGCTTATATGTATCTGTTTGTGGTTTTACATGGACATCGAGGTGGGGCTCCACGTGCGCATTAAGAAAAACCCTGCGTTTTATTTTATCTCCTGGCCTCTGTGAAGCTGTTGACCGCAGCTTTTAGCCCTGGAGAAAATAAATAAAAAATTTGAATATACAAATTTTGCTTTGAAGTGTGGCTTCACAGCGGCGCCACCGTGAAGCCGCACCTGAAGGCAAGGTTCTTCGAAATTTTGAACTTTCCTTGGGAATGGGAATGGGAGTGGGAATTCACCCACTCCGCACTCCTGCGTGTTCAAGTTGTCTTCCTTCGTCCTTCGTGATCGCCAATTATCCTCCCCTTTGTGGGTCACCATTTTTCTGCCAGTGTTTGGCCAATCGCCAACGCCGCGCCGGCAAACTTAGTCACGTGACCCGTTCCACGGTGCTATCTCGCTCTGCGTGAAGCCCTTCACGATACGGTGGTATGAAAAATCAGACTTGCAATTTTCGGTTCGGTCGCGTTTCCTCCATCGCCGCTGCCCTTGCCAAGGCTGCCAAGTCCACATTCTCATCCGCTGTCGTGTGAACGCTAGCTGAGAAGCGATCCGATTCACGTCTCTCGTCACGTGACTGATTCGTCTGGGGTTAAGTCCGATGTGCGTATCCAGTTTTGTCAGCACCGCCGAGGAATGGATTCTCGTCGGATTTTGGCGAAAATCCGCTAGACACTTCCTCATTCTTGTGCTCTCTACTGCCTACAGAATTTTCAGACAGGCGTTGCCTTTGTTCCTTTAAGTGCTGAAAATATTGTATCTGTTTTTCCAATGCTGCTATCTCTCTCTCGTACTTTTGCTCACGCTTACGTTCTTGACACTCGCGTTCGCGTTCATTCTCACGTTCTTGACGCTTGCGCTCACTCTTACGTTCACGACGCTCACGCTCACGTTCACGACGCTCAGACTCCCGTGGTTCTTGTATCACCTCCCAAGCAAGCTCAATGCTTTTATCATCATTGCCACTATGTTTAATCGCCTTTATGATAGCTGGCATTTTCATCTGTTCGCCTCGACTCCGAAGTCGTGGCACACCAACAAGTCTAACCTCGTCAACCTCCTAAGGTCCATGGCAGCTGCCCCGACTGGTGGTTAGAACTGTTTTCCTTAATTAATTTTTGCAAACACACAACGCAACAAATTTCCGATTCCTAGAACTTTCAAAACGAACACACAACATTTGAAGTCTGGCGAATCAAAAAGGAAAAAAAAACACGCGCTCATTCGCGGTTGCAGCACCCTGCCATCTGGTTCATTGGTCCGCTGTTCCCGGTTCTTCAGGACTCCTTGGGTCGAAGGCTCGCTCTTCTTCGCTCCTCCCAGTCCCTCAGGACTTTTGTTCTCTCATCTTCGCTGTTCCAAGTTGCTCGGGACCCCTTTGGACGAAGGCTCTTTTTCGCTGTTCCGGGTTCCTCTGGATTTCTCTCGACGAAGGTTGATCCGTAGCGCTGCCACCAGTTGTTGCATTTGGAGGCGATCCCACCACTGCCACCAGTTGTAAGAATTGAGGAGGACTTCGGGATGAAAAACTTGGGAGGTTTATTTACATCATTTACAGTGAGAGTCAACAGTCGTAAAGTCATTACGGGCCGGCAGCAACTCGGACGTTGCGGCCCGTGGCAAAAAGCTCGAAAGAGATAAATCAAGGAATGCTCTAGGAATGCTCTCCGTCAGTGTCTTTTTAAGCCCTTCGGTGTCTCGAAGACCCGTCACGTTCGGCCAATGGGAGAGCCCGCTCAGGTGACGCCATTTTCGGCCAAAGGTAGGCACCCGTGCGATGGTGTCATACCCGGCGGAGAAGGTCGCCGCTTGGTCCCCAATTGTCCGAGGCTTTACTTCTCCCTGCGGTCTTGCCTTGCTCACTTGCAATGCGCCGTCACAATAGGCGAAGGGGGGCGATGGCGGACCAAGGCAGGCAGAATTTCACGGTGCCTTACAGCCGTCTTAACTCTGGACCCACGTTACCTGGAACAGTGCCAGGCTCTCTCTTCACGTTCGGGAAAAGTCAAGCAGTGAATAGCTCCACCTGCGGCACACGATGAGGGCGACGCCAACTTGTTTGCACGTGCCGCGCCTCGGGAATGTGGTATCCGTGCTTCTGCGCTTCTTAATTAGCGGTGGCGCGATTTGATGTGGTCTGGTGAATTCGAAGTAGGCTCAGGAAACCGTCCCGTATCTAACATTACCTAATGAGACAACCGCGATCTTCACGGCGGAAATGAGCCGCCTATACCGCCACGCCGACCCGGAAATGTCCGAGGAAAAGAAAGTCTGGCTACTGATGCGTGGTGTAAAGGAGGAACTTTTCGCCGGAATGGTACGAAGCCCACCGAAGACTGTCGACGAGTTTCTTCAGGAAGCCATCAGCATCTAGAAGACACTGGAAATGCGGAACCGGCAATTCGACCGCCGCACGAATTTGACAAGCTGCGCTGGAGTTCAGTCACTGGCCACCGACGACCAGCGCGAGGCTATCCGAGCGGTCGTGCGGGAGGAGGTACAGAAGCTGTTCCCGTCATCACAGCCTCAAGTACCTTCGATTGCCGAAGCCGTACGTGAGGAGCTCCAACAACTCGGAGTGGCCCCTTAATCGCCGCAGCCTCAGCCGCAAGCCATGACATACGCCGCTGTAGCCCGCCGTCACGTTCCCCCTCCGCGCCCACGGCAGGGCCCAGTGACGACATTTCCGTCGACCACCGCCGCTGCCGCCAGAAGCCCACCCGTCGCCCAGCGCAGCTACCCGAGGAAGACAGACGTTTGGCGCGCTCCTGACCACCGCCCGCTCTGCTACCATTACGGAGAAGCGGGTCACATCTGCCGTCGATGCCCATACCGGGAGATGCGGCTCCGAGGGTTCGCCGTTAACGCGCCGCGACCACAGATTGGCGAACTACCTCGCGATATGGTCGACTACCTCGCCACCACTCAGTGAAGTCCTCGACGACCATCCCGTTCGCCGTCACCAGGCCGCTACTTGTCGCGGCAGCGCCGACCATACACCGGCCCAGCCCGGGGCTGCTCTGCGAGCCCATATCCGGAAAACTAAAAGCACCAACCGATGGAGGTGCGGTTGCTGTTCGTCGAACTGACGAAGATCCTCCGCTGCCGCCGACGAAGACGACGAAGGGACCATCTCGACGACATAATAACGACCCGCCGCCGTGCCGACGAAGTCAGGAAGCCAAGACTACACCTACGAAAGACGACTTGACGACGCGCCGTTTCAACTTCAGTTCAACATGACGCAGCCGTGATCCGACGCCAAGACCTAACTGCAATGCCAGACAAAGAACCACCGACCTCGACGTGCTTCTCGACAGCCACGCACACACCGCCTTAGTGGACACAGGGGCTGATTACTCCGTAATGAATGGACACATCACCGCCCAGCTGAAGAAAGTTAAGACCGCATGGGAAGGCCCTCAAATTCGGACCGCTGGAGGGCACCTCATCACGCCGACTGGGTTCTGCGCGGCAAGAATAACCTTTCATGACCGGACTTACCCTGCCACCTTCGTTATCCTCCAACAGTGTTCACGAGACGTCATTCTGGGTATGGACTTCCTGAACCAACGCGGCGCAATCATCGACCTGAAGTCGAAGTCAATAACGCTGTCGGAAGATAAAGCGATACCGCCGGAGAGCCCTCGTAGTCACCACACCTTGAGTGTGCTGTAAAATCAAGTGAGCATCCCGCCTCGCTCCAGCATTGTTATTTCGGTCGGCACCGAAACACCCGCCGACGTAGAAGGCATCATCGAAGGTGACCAACGTCTTCTGCTAGACCGTGAAATTTGCGTCGCAAGAGCGATCGCTCGACTGCATGGAGGGAAAACTGAACTGTTGCTGACAAACTTCAGCCAGGAGTTCAAGCACAACAACAAGGGCACGACAATCGCGTACATCTAGGAAATTCTGGAAACCAGTAATGCGTTTGTCCTCTCGGATTCCGCCGCATCTACCCCGACGACCACAGTTCCCAAACCAGACTACGACATTTATCCAAGTCTCCCCGTGATTAAGCAACAGCAGCTCAGAAGTCTGCTCCGACGATACAAAGGCTGCTTTTCGACGTTATCGAGGATTCGAGAAACACCAGTCGCCAAGCATCGCATAATCACCGAGGAGTGCGCTTGACCACTCCGCCAAAGCCCTTACCGAGTTTCGCCGCGAGAACGTGAAGCTATAAGAGAACAAGTCGACTAAATGCTGCGCGAGGTCATCATCCAGCTGACGAAAGGCCCGTGGGCATCCCCTGTTGTCCTGGCAAAGAAAAAAGACGGAACGCTACGTTTCTGCGTCGATTATTGTCGTCTGAACAAGATCACGAAGAAGGACGTATACCCCCTCCCACGAATAGACGACGCATTGGAGCGGCTCTGCAACGCTAAATACTTCTCGTTCATGGACCTCAAGTCTGGCTATTGGCAAATAGAAGTCGACGAAAGAGATTGCGAAAAGACCACCTTCATCACCACAGACGGCCTCTACGAGTTCAAGGTTATGCCATTCGGACTGTGCTCGGCGCCTGCAACGTTCCAGCGCGTGATGGCCAGGGTTTTGGCAGGGCTGAAGTGGCAGACCTGTCTCGTTTACTTGGATGACGTTGTCCTTGCCAGAAATTTCGACGATCACCTTAGGCGGCTTGCAATAGTACTAGAAGTCGTCAAGTCATCAGGGCTCACTCTGAAGCCAGAAAAGTGTCGCTTCGCTTACCATGAGCTTCTGTTCTTAGGCCACGTCGTCAGCAAGTCTGGAGTCCGCCCCGACCGGCAGAACACAGCTACCATCGCAATGTTCCCGCAGCCCATCGACAAGAAGGCAGTGCGTAGATTTCTTGGCATGTGTGCCTACTACAGGCGATTTGTCAATGACTTTTCACGCATCGCTGAGCCGCTGACACAGCTAACTAAATGTGACGTCGAGTTCAAGTGGGAAACGCCGCAGGCCGCCGCATTTCAAGAACTCAAGCGACGCATGCAGTCGCCGCCCGTACTTTCGCATTTCGACGAGCACGTCGCTACCGAAATCCACACTGACGCCAGTAGCCTAGGCCTCGGTGCCGTCCTAGTCCAGAGAAAAGATGGACATGAACACGTGATAGCTTACGCTAGACGGTCATTGTCAAAAGCGGAAGGCAATGATTCTACAACCGAAAAGGAATACCTCGCCATCGTTTGGGCTACAGCGAAATTTCGCACTTACCTATATGGCAGGCCGTTCATAGTGGTCAGCGACCATTACGCGTTGTGTTGGCTAGCTAACTTAATGTACCCTTCACGACGGCTGGCACGGTGGAGCCTCAGACTACAAGAATACGACATCACTGTAACATGCAAGTCCGGACGAAAACACTCGGATGCCGATTGCCTATCACGCGCCCCCATTGACCCGCCGCCTCAAGATGACGAGGATGACGACGCCTTCCTTGGAATAATAAGCGCGGAAGACTACGCCGAACAGCAACGAGGAGACCCGGAGCTAAAAGCCCTAGTCGAATATTTGGAAGGGCACACCGACGTTGCCCCTAGGGCATTTAAGCGTGGATTGTCTTCGTTCACGCTTCAAAACAACCTACTCGTGAAGAAGAACTTCTCACCAGTTTGCGCCAACTACCTTCTTGTTGTTTCATCGGCGCTGCGTCCAGATGTACTGCACGCCCTACATGATGATCCCACGGCTGGGCACCTCGGTTTCTCCCGGACGCTATCGAGGATACAACAAAGGTATTACTGGCCGCACCTAACCGCCGATGCCGCCCGTTACGTCAAGGCATGCCAAGACTGTCAGCGACGTAAGACACCACCGACAAGGCCAGCGGGATTACTACAGCCGATCAAGCCTCCTTACCGACCTTTTCAGCAGATCGGGATGGACTTGTTGGGAACGTTTCCGACATCAACTTCCGGAAATAAGTGGATCGTCGTGGCGACTGATTATCTCACCCGCTTCGCGGAAACTAACTCTCTACCGAAAGGCAGCGCAGCCGAAGTGGCGAAATTTTTCGTCGAGAACATCCTGCTGCGACATGGTGCTCCAGAAGTCATCATCACCGACAGAGGAACGGCTTTTACAGCAGAGCTCACGCAAGCCATTCTGCCATACAGCAAGACAAGTCATCATCATCTTCATCATCATCATCAGGCTGGTTATGCCCACTGCAGGGACAAGGCCTCTCCCATACTTTTTAAACTACCCTGGTCATGTACTAATTGTGGCCATGTTGTCCCTGCAAACTTAATCTCATCCGCCCACCTAACTTTCTGCCGCCCTCTGCTGCGCTTTCCTTCCCTTGGAATCCATTCCGTAACTCTTAATGGCCATCGGTTATCTTCCCGCCTCCTTACGTGTCCTGCCCATTTCCCGTTTCTTTTTCTTGATTTCAACTAAGATATTAACTCGCGTTTGTTCCCTCACCCAATCTGCTCTTTTCGTATCGCTTAACGTTACACCTATCATTCTCCTTTCCATAGCTCGTTGCGTCGTCCTCAATTTAAGTAGAACCCTTTTCGTAAGCCTCCAGGTTTCTGCCCCGTACGTGAGTACTGGTAAGACACAGCTGTTATAAACTTTTCTCTTGAGGGATAATCGCAACCTGCTGTTCATGATCTGAGAATGCCTGCCAAACGCACCCCAGCCCATTCTTATTCATCTGAATATTTCAGTCTCATGATCAGGATCTGCAGTCACTACTGTCCTAAGTAGACGTATTCCCTTACCACTTCCAGTGCCTCACTACCTATTGTGAACTGCAGTTCCCTTCCAAGACTGCTAAACATTACTTTAGTTATCTGGAGATTAATTTTTAGACCCACCCTTCGGCTTTGCCTCTCGAGGTCAGTGAGCATGCATTGCCGTTGGTTCCGTGAGTTACTAAGCAAGGCAATATTATCAGTGAATCACGAGGTACTAAGGTATTCTCCATTAACGCTTATCCCCAATTCTTCCCAATCCAGGTCTCTGAATACCTCCTGTAAACACGCTGTGAATAGCGTCGGAGAGATCGTATCTCCCTGCCTGACGCCTTTCTTTATTGGGATTTTGTTGCTTTCTTTATGGAGGACTACGGTGGCTGTGTAGCCGCTTTAGATATCTTTCAGTATGTTTACATACGGCTCGTCTACACCCTGATTGCGCAATGCCTCCATGACTGCTGAGGTTTCGACTGAGTCAAACGCTTTCTCGTAATCAATGAAAGCTATATATAAAGGTTGGTTATATTCCGAACATTTTTCTATCACCTGATTGATAGTGTGAATATGGTCTATTGTTGAGTAGCCTTTACGGAATCCTGAGTGGTCATTTGGGTGACGGAAGTCTAAGGTGTTCCTGATTCTATTTGCAATTACCTTAGTAAATACTTTATAGGCAACGGACAGTAAACTGATCGGTCTATAATTTTTCAAGTCTTTGGCGTCCCATTTCTTATGGATTAGGATTAGGTTAGCGTTTTTCCAAGATTCCGGTACGCTCGAAGTCATGAGGCATTGCGTATACAGGGTGGCCAGTTTCTCTAGAACAATGTGCCCACCATACTTCAACAAATATCTACTGCTACCTGATCCTCCCCAGCTGCCTTGCCCCTTTGCATAGCTCCCAAGGCTTTCTTAACTTCTTCCGGTGTTACCTGTTGGATTTCGAATTCTTCTAGACTATTCTCTCTTCCATTATCGTCGTGGGTGCCACTGGTACTGCATAAATCTCTATAGAACTCCTCAGCCACTTGAACTATCCAATCCATATTAGTAATGATATTGCCGGCGTTGTCTCTTAACGCATACATCTGATTCTTGCCAATCGCTAGTTTCTTCTTCACTGATTTTAGGCATCATCCGTTCCTGAGAGCATGTTCAATTCTATCCATATTACACTTTCTTATGTCAGCTGTCTTACGCTTGTTGATTAACTGCGAAGGTTCTGCCAGTTCTATTCTAGCTGTAGGGTTAGGGGCTTTGATACATTGGCGTTTCTTGATCAGATCTTTCGTGTCCTGCGATAGCTTACTGGTATCCTGTCTAACAGAGTTACCACCGACTTGTATTGCACACTCCTTAATGATGCCCACAAGATTGTCGTTCATTGCTTCAACACTAAGGTCCTCTTCCTGAGTCAAGCCCGAATACCTGTTGTGTAGCTTGATCTGAAATTCCTCTATTTTCCCTCTTACCGCTAACTAATTGATCGACTTCTTATGTACCAGTTGCTTCCGTTCCCTCCTCAGGTCTAGGCTAATTCGAGTTCTTACCATCCTATGGTCACTGCAGCGCACCTTTCTGAGCAAGTCCACATCTTGTATGATGCCAGGGTTAGCGCAGAGTATGAAGTCTATTTCCTTTCTAGCCTCGCCGTTCGGGCTCCTCCACGTCCACTTTCGGCTATCTCGCTTGCGGAAGAAGGTATTCATTATTCGCATATTATTCTGTTCCGCAAACTCTACTAATAACTCTCCCCTGCTATTCCTAGTGCCTATGCCATATTCCCCCCACTGCCTTGTCTCCAGCCTGCTTCTTGCCTACGTTGGCATTGAAGTCCCCCATCAGTATACTTTATATTGTTTTGACCTTACCCATCGCCGATTCCACGTCTTCGTAGACGCTTTCGACTTCCTGGTCATCATGACTGGATGTAGGGGCGTAGACATGTACAACCGTCATTTTGTACCTCTTAAGTTTCACAAGACCTGCCACCCTCTCGTTAATGCTATAGAATTCCTCTATGTTACCAGCTGCGTTCTTATTAATCAGGAATCCGACTCCTAGTTCTCGTTTCTCCGCTAAGCCCAGGTAGCACAGGACGTGCCCGCTTTTTAGCACTGTATATGCTTCTTTTGGCCTCCTAACTTCACTGAGCCCTATTATAACCCATTTACTGCCCTCTAATTCCTCCAATAGCACTACTAGACTCGCCTCACTAGAAAACGTTCTAGCGTTAAACGTTGCCAGGTTCATGTTCCAATGGCGGCCTGTCCGAACAAGTCACAGGACGACAGCTGCCTACCATCCGCAGAGGAATGGTCTCACTGAGCGCCTCAACAAGACCCTCGCCGACATGCTAGCACTGTACGTCGACGTCGAGCACAAGACGTGGGATGCGGTCCTGCAGTACGTAACATTCGCTTACAACACGGCAGTGCAAGAAACAACACAGATCACGCCATTTAAGTTGGTTTACGGCAGGAACCCGACGACGACGCTCGACGCCATGCTGCCGCACGTCACTGACGAGGAAAATCCCGACGTCGCCACCTATCTCCAGCGCGCCGAAGAAGCCCGACAGCTCGCCCGCCTGCGGATCAAGAACCAGCAGAGGGCCGACAGCCGACACTACGACCTCCGACGACGCTTCGTCGAGTACCAGCCCGGCGACCGTGTTTGGGTTTGGAACCCGATACGCCGACGAGGGCTCAGTGAGAAACTACTGCGACGCTATTTCCGACCATTCAAGAACATCCGACGTATTGGCGCACTGGACTATGAGGTCGTGACAGACGGCATTTCGCATTCGCAACGGCGCCGCGCACGATATGAAGTGGTCCACGTGGTGCACCTTAAACCCTTTTACTGACGCTGACGAACTTCCTTATTTTGTTGTTTCCTTTGCTACGAGTGCTTTTCTTTATTAGTTTCGTTTATTTGCAGCATGGGGTCGATGCTTTTTAAGTGGGGGGTAATGACACGTGTGCTTATCTTTATCGGGCGACCACGTTTCGCCCCCTAACAAATGTTATCGCACAGCGCGGGACACGCCTGTATGTATCCGAAGTTTCTGGAAAGTTATCGATGCTTCTATCGGCTGTCTGTTGTCGCCGAACCTTATGTTATCTGATTTCATCACCTGAGGCGAATGGTGCAGAACTTTGTGGTAGGCACGCGGGTCCCAACGATTAGTCTGGAACATTCGACGATTGATGTATATAAGCCAACGCGCTTGACCCGTTGATCAGATTTTCGCCGATCGCCGACCGTGTTCGCCGCTATCGTTGTGCTATAAGTGTAGCCGGATTTTGTGGGCACAGGTTGGCCCAATAAAAGTTAGTTTTGTCTTTCACAGTATTGCTACTGTGTTCTTCAACGTCACCACCACGGGACAATATTGATGTTTCCGAGTTTTGGTACAGCAAGTTGGAGTGAGCATCATAAGTTTTAAGATTCTTAAAAAATCCTGACTGAATACAAGCTGAAATGCTGGCTTTCATATTCGCAGGCACCAGCCCAGACAGCTGATCCTCAACCAGGCCCTACAGGGACACAGGTAGTGAGACATTAAAATTTGTTCTTGGTTGCTGGCGCAGTATTTTAGACGCTACTGTGTGCTGTGCTAGGAGCCATGACGGAACGCTACGAAAATCGCAGAACCAGATTTTTGTGCTTTTCTAGGAGAGTAACTGCGCACTTGCATTGCCGCTTTGGTGTGGCTGTCTGCTTCCAGCTAGGTGCCTCTTGAGGCTAGTTTCGTTGACAAATTCCTTTTAGTGTCGAGTTCTAGCACAAAAATCGGAGCTCTTTAATGCCTCGCCAATGATTCATACGTTATGTCCACCAGAGACTTGGCTTGCACAGATCAAGTTGCTTTGAGAGCTATTCTGTTGACGCTAGCGGCGTTTCTTTTTTTTTTTATTTGACTGTCTATAGACACCAGTTCAGCGTGAAAGGGCTGCGATAATGTCAAGGTTTCCCCGGTACACGTGAGAGGCAATGCGTCTGCCTGTATGTAGCACTGTGTAGCACCAACTTGTTCAACAACTGGGTGTGTTTCCGCTACTCGTGTACGTGCCTGTACCGAAGCGAATGCCGTGTGTCGAGCTTGTGCAGCTTCATATTTATTCGCCTTAGACTGCGATGACCGAACTTAAGGCACGTGACATAGTGCTTCAATAACCGGAGCGTCACGAAGAAAAGTAGGCGATCAAAGCGAAGAATCTCAACTATTCTCGTCGTCGTGGCGCTGGAATCTCTGTATGCAGTCAAACTCATTCTACGCTTTTATGACAACCTGGTGCCGCTGGCACGAGCGCGAACATTCAATAGAAGCTGTACCCTTATTTGTAAACGAAGCGTATGCCAGGATGAAAGTCACGCATAGAAATGGTTTCCAATAATGTGCACCTTACAATGCGTTGGCCTTGTCCGATGCAACGCGAGTGTAAAAAGCTTTCGTTCTCTCTTGCGATTGTGCCATTTATTGCTGCCGCTGGGTGCTTAAAGCAGCTGTTGGTCAATATGCTTTGGAACTGAGCTCCCAAGTTTGAGTGCCGGACCAGGACGAATATTTCTTTGTCATCATCAGCCTGGTTACGCCCACTGCAGGGCAAAGGCCTCTCCAATATTTCTCCAACAACCCCGGTCATGTACTAATTGTGGCCATGCCGTCCCTGCAAACTTCTTAATCTCATCCGCCCACCTAACTTTCTGCCGCCCCCTGCTACGCTTCCCTTCCCTTGGAATCCAGTCCGTAACCCTTAATGACCATCGGTTATCTTCCCTCCTCATTACATGTCCTGCCCATGCCCATTTCTTTTTCTTGATTTCAACTAAGATGTCATTAACTCGCGTTTGTTCCCTCATCCAATCTGCTCTTTTCTTATCCCTTAACGTTACACCTATCATTCTTCTTTCCATAGCTCGTTGCGTCGTCCTCAATTTGAGTAGAACCCTTTTCGTAAGCCTCCAGGTTTCTGCCCCGTAGGTGAGTACTGGTAAGACACAGCTATTATACACTTCTCATGAGGCATAATGGCAACCTGCTGTTCATGATCTGAGAATGCCGGCCAAACGCACCCCAGCCCATTCTTATTCTTCTGATTATTTCCGTCTCATGATCCGGATCCGCAGTGACTACCTGTCCTAAGTAGATGTATTCCCTTACGACTTCCAGTGCCTCGCTACCTATTGTAAATTGCTGTTCTCTTCCGAGACTGTTAAACATTACTTTAGTTTTCTGTAGATTAATTTTTAGACCCACTCTTCTGCTTTGCCTCTCGAGGTCAGTGAGCATGCATTGCAGTTGGTCCCCTGAGTTACTAAGCAAGGCAATATCATCAGCGAATCGCAAGTTACTAAGGTATTCTCCATTAACTTTTATCCCCATTTCTTCCCAATCCAGGTCTCTGAATACCTCCTGTAAACACGCTGTGAATAGCATTGGAGAGATCGTATCTCCCTGCCTGACGCCTTTCTTTATTGGGATTTTGTTGCTGTCTTTATGGAGGACTATGGTGGCTGTGGAGCCGCTATAGATATCTTTCAGTATATTTACATACGGCTCGTCTACACCCTGATTCCGTAATGCCTCCATGACTGCTGAGGTTTCGACCGAATCAAATGCATTCTCGTAATCAATGAAAGCTATATATAAGGGTTGGTTATATTCCGCACATTTCTCTATCACCTGATTGATGGTGTGAATATGATCTATTGTTGAGTAGCCTTTACGGAATCCTGCCTGGTCCTTTGCTTGACAGAAGTCTGATTGACAGGTGTTAATGATTCTATTTGCGATTACCTTAGTAAATAGTTTGTAGGCAACGGTCAGTAAGCTGATCGGTCTATAATTTTTCAACTTTTGGCGCCTCCTTTCTTATGGATTAGGATTATGTTAGCGTTTTTCCAAGATTCCGGTACGCTCGACGCTATGAGGCATTGCGTATACAGGGTGGCCAGTTTCTTTAGAACAATCTGCCCGCCATCCTTCAACAAATCTGCTGTTACCTGATCCTCCCCAGCTGCTTCCCCCTTTGCATATCTCCCAAGGCTTTCTTTACTTCTTCCGGCGTTACCTGTGGGATTTCGAATTCCTCTAGACTATTTTCTCTTCCATTGCCGTCGTGGGTGCCATTGGTACTGTATAAATCTCTATAGAACTCCTCAGCCACTTGGACTATGTCATCTATATTAGTATTGATATTGCCGGCTTTGTCTCTTAACGCATACATCTGATTCTTGCCAATTCCTAGTTTCTTCTTCACTGTTTTTAGGCTTCCTCCGTTCCTGAGAGCATGTTCAATTCTATCCATATTATACTTCCTTATGTCAGCTGTCCTACGCTTGTTGATTAACTTCGATAGTTCTGCCAGTTCTATTCTAGCTGTAGGGTTAGAGGCTTTCATACATTGGCGTTTCTTGATCAGATCTTTCGTCTCCTGCGATAGTTTACTGGTATCCTGCCTAATGGAGTTACCACCGACTTCCATTGCACACTCCTTAATGATGCCCACAAGATTGTCGTTCATTGCTTCAACACTAAGGTACTCTTCCTGAGTTAAAGCCGAATACCTGTTCTGTAGCTTGACCTGGAATTCCTCTATTTTCCCTCTTACCGCTAACTCATTGATCGGCTTCTTATGTACCAGTTTCTCCCGTTCC
This sequence comes from Dermacentor andersoni, assembly GCF_023375885.2. Lineage (NCBI taxonomy): Eukaryota > Metazoa > Arthropoda > Arachnida > Ixodida > Ixodidae > Dermacentor > Dermacentor andersoni. Next base: position 153,934,591 of record NC_092819.1, on the reverse strand, counting down.
CTTCTCAGGTCTAGGCTAATTCGAGTTCTTACCATCCTGTGGTCACTGCAGCGCACCTTGCCGAGCACGTCCACGTCTTGTATGATGCCAGGGTTAGCACAGAGTACGAAGTTTATTTCATTTCTAGTCTCGCCGTTCGGGCTCCTCCACGTCCACTTTCGGCTATCCCGCTTGCGGAAGAAGGTATTCATTATCCTCATATTATTCTGTTCCGCAAACTCTACTAATAACTCTCCCCTCATATTCCTAGTGCCTATGCCATATTCCCCCACTGCCTTGTCTGCAGCCTGCTTCTTGCCTACCTTGGCATTAAAGTCACCCATTAGTATAGTGTAATTAGTTTTCACTCTACCCATCGCCGATTCCACGTCTTCATAGAAGCTGTCGACTTCCTGGTCATCATGACTGGATGTAGGGGCGTACACCTGTACAATCTTTATTTTGTACCTCTTATTAAGTTTCACGACGCGACCTGCGACCCTCTCGTTAATGCTGTAGAATTCCTCTATGTTACCAGCTATATTCTTATTAATCAGGAATCCGACGCCTAGTTCTCTTCTCTCCGCTAAGCCCCGGTAGCACAGGACGTGCCCGCTTTTTAGCACTGTATATGCTTCTTTTGGCCTCCTAATTTCACTGAGCTATGTTATATCCCATTTACTGCCCTCTAATTCCTCCAATAGCACTGCTAGACTCGCCTCACTAGATAACGTTCTAGCGTTAAACGTTGCCAGGTTCATATTCCAATGGCGGCCTGTCCGGAGCGAGTGATTCTTAGCACCCTCTGCTGCGTCGCAGGTCTGACCGCCGCCGTGGTCAGTTGCTTCACAGCTGCTGGGGACTGAGGGCCGGGGTTTGATTTCTTTATAGGGCCCCTGAAACGGTACGGACGAATTTTGTAGACGCGTAGGGTACAACTTAAGTGGAACATTCGCACCACAATTTAAGTGAAGCGTTACGTGTTAATGGAGCTACAAGCGATTACAAGTTACCCTCCTCCTTAGCCATGCTTTTCCTCCTCAACTCGTTCGGCGAGTCAACGGGGCTAAGCTCCGCCTTCACTGCGTCACGATGCGACGTCACATCGTCCACTTCCGGTTGTTTTGGAGCCCGCCCCTGCCCGCGCGAAACCTCTCCGCTAGCCGCTTGCCCGTCGACCGCAAGCGAGAGCCATCGAGAGAGAGAGAAATGGCGTATTCAGCATGGTATGGCCGATGGCAGAGCTATCGAAGCAGCGTGCCTTGCGAGCATTCTGTCGCAGCGCCGAACGTGTCTGGTATTCCGTAAACCACACACTAGCGGAAGGTTTCGACTGAACGGTGGAAACATAAACTCAAGCTGATAAAGGAACTTTAGCGTAGACGTACGTGAGCTGCCTGATCGGTATCCACGGTCCAGCCACCCATTGGCGCAGAGCTTAACCAGCCAAAGAAAGAGCTAATATTGCTCTAACCAAGTTTAAAACATTTTAAATATTTACAAAAACAACGTGTTAACGATTACACGCCTGCGAAAAAGTTTCACCAGCAGCAAAGAATACATTTTGTTACTGCTACTGTGTGTGGTTGAGCTCTATGCCACCAGGTGGCTGCACCGTGCAGACCATTTATATTTGCGCTTCTGTTCATCCCATGAAACAACACGCAAGGGGACACGGCCAGGCCCTGTCCGCTTTGAGCTAGCGTTTACGCTAATTCCGGACTCGGGAACCGCTATTGAGTTAGTAATCTTCCGGTGTAAAGCGACGGCCACAAACGCGCAAATCCTGGCGCCGATCGGATAGCGGCAGTCCGATGCGCTGCAGCCAGTCCGCTCGTCTGCTGCCTTGCAGAGGGACACGATGTCGCAGTCGCTACGTTTGCAGTCCACAAAGCAACAAAGTCGAATCATAGCGGCCGCGAAAAGACAGACTGACACTGACGGCGGAGCTCTCGTCAAAGACGGAGCATGTTGTAACACAAGCAGACGACACTTGCTGTGTGCCGGAAGTGCTTAAGTGTACTGAAAAAATTTTTTTCTGCATTCCGTTTATGTTACTTTCCTTTTTATAAAAACAAATTAACTAACATTTCAACTATTACGAACATAATTTGTTTACCATAAAGTTGGAAAAATTATCGATCATGTGACCTGATCAGCCAATCGGAAAGCTCGCCCCACTGACGTCATATGAGTGATTTGCGTCATATGGGTAGGGGCGGCTTAAAATTCTGCCGTGCAGTGTGCTGCGATCGGCAGCGATGTGCATTTTTAAAACCTTATAATAAATTACACGCTTTACGCAGAGCACTTAGATACGTCAATTAATGATCAGGACTTACTCTAGCGACTCAGTACGTTTGTAGAATATCGTCAAAATAGTTTCAGGGTCCCTTTATTTGGGAGGCTTTTCTTTCGAGGAACCCGTATGGGTTTCCTTTGTAGCAACTGCTACTATTAGGTAGCATGTCTCATTTTCCTTTTATTACTTGTCTCCACCTTGCAGGTTTCCGTTAAACTATTACTTCAAACTGCATTCTGCCGACACAGCGAACGCCCTACTCGCAGTCAAAGCGTATTCAGAAGTCAAAATCGTTTATATTTGTCATGAAGAGATTCTCTTCGCGAAATATATCTGCACCTAGAAAAAGCATGTGCTGGCAAAGCTACGCCCTCTGTGTAGTACAATAACAAAAAAAAAATTATGGGGTTTTACGTGCCAAAACCACTTTCTGATTATGAGGCACGCCGTAGTGGAGGACTCCGGAAACTTTGACTACCGGGGGTTCTTTAACGTGCACCTAAATCTAAGTACACGGGTTTTTTCGCATTTCGCCCCCATCGAAATGCGGCCGCCGTGGCCGGGATTCGATCCCGCGACCTCGTACTCAGCAGCCCAACACCATAGCCACTGAGCAACCACGGCGGGTACAATAACAACGTATGCTACATAATTAGCGCTATATGGCAGCGGACAACTTACCCGCTCTATGGCTTCGTACCCTTGTTCACGACAGCGCAATTGAAGAAAAGAAAATCTGAGCTACAACCTAGAAGACTACCCTCGCGCAAATCTACCCGTGCATCCATAACAATACTCCATCCATCAGGATCCTCCATAATTATACCTCCATAAAAGCAGTTAATAACTTAAAACGGACGTGTTTAAGATACTAAAGCAGTGTGCTAAAGACCGCAATATAAACCAAAGTGTGACTTTAGCTCTTCTTTTTCCAGAACAAATCTCTACCCGTGTTCCGATTTGTACGACGCTCAGAAAAGCAGTCACGCCATTGTATCTTGTTGCATATATATAATGTACATTTCTCCCCAACTCGAAACGTTACGGCTGCTATTGGTGAACAAAGCTGGCTTCAATACGTATAATGACGTGCGCTCACTGCTAGGTGAAATAAATTGGACTACATGATTGTGATAAAAACAAAGGGATAAAACCTAGTGCAATCATGACATCGCCAATATACTAAAGGGATCTCGCAAGCGCCAAGAGGCTTTTCAAGCCTTTCAGCGCCTTCACTCAAGGGCGGAACAACTGTGCAGGGTGGGTCAAAGTGCTACTTTTGCGACTTCCTGTAACAAAACCGTAAAAATGCTTAACATTGCACGCGAGCTGCTCTAACTGCTTTGAGACAGTGAGCGAGATAACCATAGGTTCGTATTCAGGCCAGATTTAGAGCAAAGCTGCATGTACAGTCGCGTTTATAAATTTGGAGACCATGCGAGCGCGTGGCCGTGTGCATGCGCTCGCTGTCTGGCGGCTCAGTGCCTGCTGTCGAGAGTATCGCAGTGCGCGTCCGTGCGCAGTCCGCTCGCTGGCTGCGCACCAGCGCGCGGGCCGATTATCGTAATTTGCGTTCGTTGTCACCAGGGGTGCGATCGGAGATTTTTGTTCGTTCAGCACTCTCTCCAGCTGGCGGCATGTTTGCAGAAGACTAAGCGGCAATACACAAAATGCGCTTATACACTTTCACAGTGTAAGACCTCTCAAACAACGCCTGTGTCCGCCAATAGAGAGGCGCGATAACGCAGTGGAAACATATGAGCTCAGCAGCGTGAAAGCCTGACAATGAGTAGCGCCTCTTCAAACGAGGCATTCTGCCGACGATAGCACTCCGTGCAGGGAACGCCGCGCTCTGCAGAAAGCGCGAGTTGTGTGTATCGGCCACGGTGCAAGATATGTATGTACTCCTTAGGTGGGGAATCTTCTCGGCTTGCTGAGACACGATCGACCAGCTAAAGTTGCAACGGCGCGCTTTGATCGGCCCGGTGACGGCAGCGGATACATTCTGGAGCGACGACGCATCTTCAACGCGTCGCCGTATCGGCTCAAAAGCCCGGCGATGCCCTCTCCCCACGATCTCTCCTCACCATGGTGACCTATATATCATAAGAAGCCAACAAACACTGCCACCAAGGACAACATAGGGGGAATTACTTGTGCTTAATAAAGAAATTATATATATATATATATATATATATATATATATATATATATATATATATATATATATATATATACATATGTATATTTATATACATATATATATACTTCGCGTGAATCACTTCGGATTTTCCGCGAAGCGCCATTGCCATACCAACGGGACATAAAACCAATGAAACATCTTCTGTGTTGAAGTTGCGTCGTACCGCTGATAGGTATCCGCTGCCATCCATGCGCGCGGTTGCACCTAAAGAGTAGATATCTTACCCCGTCGTATCGGCAACACATCCATGACAGAAGCGGGGAGAGCAAGCGCTTCCGTAGTTGAAAAAAATTACCGACGATTACGTTACTTCCTAATGCGAAATTTGAGCGCAGCAAATAAGCTGTTTCACCTTTTCGATAGATTGAGGCAAAGAAATCGAGCAACACATGTATGCGCTATCACAGAATTTTTTTGTTTATTTTTCACACGTATTCCTTTAACAAAGACTCCACTAACAGTTCTTGACAGTCATGAAGGAAGCTTTGTGGTCGGAGAAATAGACTGATATATGTTCGACTTGGTACACCAATGCTTGATTCTCAAAGACGAGATCTATACAAGTGCCTCGCGAGGTTGTCACAGCCGTGGGACGCGTTACGAGCGAGAGGAACGGGATGTTCTCCCGCATAAGTGTTAGGAAATTGCTGTTTGTCTTCATGTCAACATTAAAGTCCCCCACTACTAACATCGGTGTGGATCGATGGACGGTTAATGCGAGTTGCAGGAAGTGCACGACGTCCCACCGATCTGGCTCTCTGATTGCCACCGCACAGGGGTTGCATTGGAGGAGGAGCGAAGAAAGGAATTAAGTTCGAGCCGGCGCTTTGACAACCGGAGACTCGCAGGAAGAGGGGGGAGGGGGGCGGCGTGTACACCCAGCGGCAAACGATGGGGGCAGAAGCGCGCGCAGCAAGCGGACAACACGATAAAGGGAGGAGGGAAGAGATAGCAGCGACTGACTGATGCCGCTGACGCCGATAGTGAGTCAACCCCAGCTGCGGAGTTGGTTTCAGGGACAACGCCACCGATGCCGACACAAACAATATGATACCCTCGCTTCCGCAGCGCTAAGAACCAGGTCTAGCCGTGGGAAGGTGGTCACGTATTCGTCGACGTGCCGGGGCCTACGTGAAATAACCGGCGCGTCGGCAACTGAAGAGCACCCTATCCGCCACACCAGAACAGGGGGGGGGACCCTTTCCTCCTCTTTCTGCATGGCGGCGACGGTGTTCTATGCAGTCACGTTATCTTGACTCTCTAGCGGCGTCAGCGGCATCCAGCGGTATCAGTCGGTCGCTGCTAGCGCTGGGGGGATGAAAGGGGGGCGGAGCTGGTTACGAGGCCGACGACAACGCCGACGACGACGCGAAACCCAGGAACGGACGCCAAAGAGCTGCGCTCTAAAACATCGCCGAGATTGGTCCAAGGGGACCGAAGATTCCGCGCCGCTGCTTCGCGAACAGCACTACTGGCGGCGGCGGCGGCTGCAAATTACTGTGAACGGCGCGCTCGTGGGTGGGCAGCGAGCGAGCGAGCGAGCGGGCCAGCGAGATAGGAAGGACGCGCATTCGCATTGCGATACTCTCGACAGCAGGCACCGAGCCGCCAGACGGCGTGCGCATGCACACGGCCACGGGCTCGCATGGTCTCCAAATTTATGAATGCGACTGTACGTAACCAGCCTGGATTTCGAGAACTTCATCCTCGGGATTTCTGGATTCGCCACAGTAGTCTGGTTTCACGCTCGCCGGAGTGAGTGGCCGACGCTCTAGGCATCGGTACCTTCGGCGGCGGCACGCGGAAAGGACTAATCGCATTTCTTGATAAGCGATAGAACCGCCCGCATGGTTCTTTTGCTCGAAGCACGATTGAGAACGCTCCAATATGATAGCGCATGAGCGCAGTGACGTCATTTTATTTGCCATTTTGCAGGCTCTTTCTTAAACGCCGGAAAAACATCGCCACGCAACATGCACGTTGTCACAAAAAATGGGAACACTTTCTACAATGTGACTAAATGCACTTGGCACTAAAGTAAATGTTAAAATGTTTTAATCATTCATCTCTTTTTTATACAATAAGCGAAATATAAGCATTTTAAGGAGCAACACAAAGGCAAAAAATATGTCGTTCGTCTCGCCCAGCAACTGTTAGCCACTTTTTAAAATCCTTCGTTCAGGTTACGTGGAACACTAGGTAGATCGAACGCAGGCAGATACGGAGGCCGCAGTGTGTATAGAAGCGACAATCGCATCATCTTGCCCAACATGCAGTGATTGTAGCAGCTCGTTTAAAAAATCGCAGTTTCGCCCTCAAGGCGAAGCATCGATTGGCATAGCAAATTAGTGCGCAGCTATATGAAGTAAGCACAGTAGCTTTATCGGCCGTCTAAACTTGGAAACATTCGCTTACTATCTCAGTAGCAAGCATATCGTGTCAGCGTGCACGAGCAAACATGAACACATCACGCTCGATGAGCACGAGCAGTCGCTGGGGAAACGCTGATGTGAGCAATGCGGCAGCAGCAGTAGCGAGCGAAGTGACCTTCGTGCGGTCTACGGCTTCAACGCAAGAGCGGTGAGCACACAGTGTGCGCGTAGATATGAGCCGTCCGCAGATTATGTCAAGATACGGTGCGCGCGATCGTACAAACAGCACTTGTTCGCGGAGTGGTGGTGGTGGTGATAAACTTTAATAAATATTGAGCCGTATCCTAAGCTATTCCTGCGTTGGCCCTTGGTCTCGTGAAGTGGCCAGCAGTCGGTGACGTCCGGCGACTTCCGAAGCCCAGCCACCAGCTGCTTTTGAACAGCTGGGTCGGAGCTGGACACCGCGACCTCCCATCGCTCGAGGTCAGTGAGTTGCCATTCTGATGGCGGCTGGAACTCAGAGCATATGTACAGTATGTGATGGAAATCAGCTCTTGGGGCTCCACATAAGGTACACTATGTGGAGAACAACCCTGGGTGCATTAGTGCTAGAAGCGCGGAGGAAAGAAAAGTCCATGATTGTAGCTGGCGCCACGTCACCTGCTTTCGCTCATTTAGTGAGTGATTTGTGAGGCGGAGGATAGTGGAGTCGTTGCTCTCTGTAGTGGAGTGAAATTTCGTGGTATGTGACCATTCGGTCACGGGAGATTCCTGGCTCGGCGGCTTGCCCTGCTCGGTTGACGTACGCTCGAGCGGTGTCATGGGCGGCTTCGTTGCCTGGATGGCCCGCGTGCGCGGGGACCCATATGAGTTGAACGGGCCTAGTGGGGGGCTGAGAGGAGTTGAGAATTTTATGGGCGACGGCATGCGTCCGTCCTTTTGCAAAGTTTCTGATCGCGGTTTTTGAGTCACTGAATACGAGTGTGGCAGTGGTTAAGGAGATCGCAAGGGCAATTGCAGCTTCTTCGGCTTCTAGCGAGGTGTGCGTTAGAACCAATGAAAGATTGTTACCTATTGCGCAAATGGCAAAGGCTGCCTGAGTGGTGTATGCCGCGGCATCTACGTAGACAGCCTCCGTGTGCTGGTTGTAACGTTTGTGTAGTGCCTGTGCTCTTGCTGCGCGTCGAGCTTGGTGGTGGACTGGGTGCATGTTTTTTGAGAGTGGATGCACTGTTAGAAGCTTTTGGGTGGCCCCGGGGGTTGGGTATGTAGGTCGGAGAGTGTTGGTTGGTTTAAGACCTAGGTTCTTAATAATGCTGCAGCCTGTAGGGGTGGAGGAGAGACGTTCAAGTTGTGCCGTCCGGTGAGCTCCGGTAAGCTCGGCTAGTGTGTTATGTATGCCCATGAGTAAAAGCCGTTCGTTGGAGGTGTGTCGAAGGAGGTTGAGGGCGGTCTTGTATGCCTGGCGAATCAGGGCGTTGATTTTCTCTTCTTCTGCTCTCGTGAGGAAGAGGTATAGTAAAGAGTATACTATGCGGCTGAAGACGAATGCTTGAACTAGGCGACGGAGGTCATGTTCTCTCATGCCCCTGTGTCGGTTGGCAATTTGTCGTATGAGCCGCATTGTCTGATGGACGGTGTTTGTGAGTTTGGTTATCGTGGCGGTGTTCTTGCCGTTGTTCTGGAGTAGGATGCCTAGGATACGGACCTTTTCCACTTCTGGGAGGGGGGGTGCTGTCCAACGTGAATTTTATTGGAGGCGGGGGGCCTAGGTCCGTCCTACATCTAGGTGGTCGAAGAATGAGTAACTCAGATTTGGTAGGGGAGCATGCCAGGCCGACGGTTGCAGCATGCGCTGCCACCAGGTCTGCACCGGACTGCAATGTTTCTTCAATGGCTCCGGCATTTCCTGTGGTTGTCCACAGTGTAATGTCGTCGGCATAGCAGGAGTGCGAGAGATTAGGTACTGCGTTTAACGCCTTGGCCATGGGAATGAGTGTTATGTTGAAGAGCAGCGGCGAGAGGACTGACCCTCGCGGGGTGCCTCTGCTGCCGAGTGCGAAGGTTTGGGAGGAGAGAGATCCGAAGCTGATTTCTGCTGTGCGATGTCTTAGGAAAGCTGCAATGTATTTGAAGGTGCGCGGGCCAGTTCCTAGTGCCGAGAGCGCTTCTAGGATGGCGGAGTGGTTGACGTTGAAAAAGGCTTTGGTTAGGACCAAAGGTAGTATTGCTCGCGTGCGTCTTGCATTCATCCAATCATCGTGTGGGGAAGTAGGTCGCGATCGTCCATATGGTGCTGTAGGCGTTCCAGGGCCACGTGTTCGAACAGTTTGCCTAGACAGGATGGGAAGGAGATTGGGCGTAGGTTCTTTAGATCTAGGGGTTTGCCTGGTTTCGGAATAAAGGTTATGCGGGCGTGCGTCCATTGGGCTGCTAGCGCTCCATCTTGCCAGTACCTGTTGAAGAGGTCTGTTATAGCCTGTATGGAGTACTCGTCCAGATTCCTGAGCATCTTGTTATTGATTTTGTCTGCCCCCGGGGCCGAAGTGGTGCGTAGTTTCTGTATGGCAGCTTTAACTTCCCATTTGGAAATGTCCTCATCTAGTGTAGGATTGGGGCCGCCGGTGTAAGTAGGGAGCGGGGTAGGTGGAGTTGTAAGGTTTTGTGCTTTAAGAGCGTCTAACAAGACGTCATCCTGCAGAGGGAGCTTGTGCAGAATGCGGTTGACATTCTTCCTTTGCGCTGCTTTTGTGCCTCCTGGTTCGAGCAAGCAACGAAGAAATGTCCACGTGTCTCTGAGGCCGAGGTTGCCGCTCATACGATCGCACAGCTGGCCCCATTGTTCGTGTGCCAGTTGGCTTGCATGTGCTTCAATCTCCTTTACGAGAGCGGCTATGCGCCGCTTAAGTGGCCGATTGTGTTTGTGAGCGAGCCACCTTTTTTGAAGGCTGGCATGTGCTTCCGAAAGATTTAGTAAGCGACTATCTGCCGTCTCTGCATTTGGGATGTTAGGCTTTGTGGATGTGGCCCCAGCCACGTCCTTGTTGAGGGTTTGTGTCCAGGTGTCCAGATCTGTGATGGTGACTGGGACGTCTCTTCGGATTTGACGTAACTTGTCGTTTTCTAACCTGGGCCAAGGTTGTGAGGTTGAGTACGTAGTGATCACTACCGAACGAGTGCTACGTGTTGGTCCAATGACTGTTGGGGAGGTGTTTTAAGAGGGTTAGGTCCGGGCTGGTGTTGTGTTGAATACTTGTTGCGACCCAGGCAGCACACCAGCAATGGTCCAACCATGGCCCAACGCTGGCAGAAATTGGTACCAATATTGGACCAATGTTGGCATATTGGCAAAGTGCAACCCAATCCAATGTTGGCCCAGCGTTAAAGCCAAGATTGGACCAATGTTATGCCAATGCAGCAGCCATTGTGCTGCCAGCGTAGGACCAGCGTTAAAGCCGAGATTGGACCAATGTTATGCCAATGCAGCAGCCATCGTGCTGCCAGCGTAGGACCAGCGTCAAAGCCAAGATTGGACCAATGTTATGCCAATGCAGCAGCCAGCGTAGGACCAGCGTTGAGCCATATCGTTGCCGTTATTAATGCCAGCTTTGAGCCAATGCAGCAGCCATTGCGCTGCCAGCGTAGGACCAGTGTTGATCTATGCCACCTTTGAGCCAATGCCCTTTGCATGACGAATATTTTATATACGCTAGCTCTAGAGCACGCAGCCATTCTTACCGCGAACCTTTTGCTAGCGGCATTTTTATAGCAATCGTCCCCATACCTTCTTCCTCAATAATAGCTAGGAAAGCTCGACAAAAAGATGTCAAGAAGCAGAAGTCATCTATATTTGCAGATAATAATAAAAGAATACTGAAATTGAGTTTTATGACAGTTTATTTGGGAATAAATTTTCACAAACAGGCATTTTCCGTGGACCTAGATGGGTGACGCTCGGTTATCTTCAACTAGTTTATTTACAGGCACTTCCCTCAGGATAGGAATTGGGCAAGGCGCCGAGGACGGTGGGCTGGCCAGGGGTTTCAGGGCAGGGAGCTGACGTCGGTAGGTAGGTTGGTCAGTGCTTGGATGACGGCGGGCTGATCAGGCCCCGAGGACCACGATAACGCGGTGGTTTCTTTGAAATTGCTACCACTTCCCATAGCGGCTTCACCATTACTTGGAGGAGATGCTTGCACTGTAAAATAAAAAGAAATATTATCAGAGATGTTGGTATGACAAATGTATGCGGCAGTGTTTTCACTTGAAAAATCGCTATACCACAACAGTACCATAAGTCTGAGCAGAGAGTTCGAAGGGGTGAATCAAGAAACTTTCTTGCAACAGATTTCTCAGGTAACGCTTTTTAATATTTCGACATATATGGCATATTTCGTAGAAGGCGTAATAGAATATTGAGAACAAACATAAAATGCGCAGGATCCGTCCTCCTTGTTTACACTCCACATCTAGCCAGCGTAGCACTTTATAATTAAAAATTGCAGCAAAACCTGCTACAGCACAAAAAGCCTAGTTTCAGAGTGTCTAGACACAATGCGGCCTCCGTGCGAAATTTTTAATGTGAAAACCGAGCACTTCCGTCAGGACGCACTGGCAAAAGAGGCATTTATTATACGAAAAGAAAGAAATACTGCCTGCTGGAAATGATGCTTGACCTAGAACAGTGAGAAGGAGCGCGGTTCCTCGGTATGACTAGCAGGGTCAGGCGGGAATCGGGCAGGATCAGGAATTTGGGTGAAATTCACAGAGATTTATACGTGTTCTACTCCGGGCACTATTCAAAAGCTGCGAATAAAAAATAGCTATGTAATTACAGGCAATCTACATTAGCCAGGGCTGTTTGAGTAATATATATACCGCGTGATATAGCTCCTTATAAAACTTATAACATGCGCAAAACAAATGCACTCACCATAGTAAGATCCATGCTTCTGTGTATCCGAGTTCACCCCACATCGAAGACGGTAGCCACGAGCGCCGACTTTTTTTCTAGTTGTTCTTTCGCCTGAATTATTTCTAACACACACGAAAATTCGTCGCCACTTTGCTGCGCATTTCAAGATGCAGGCTTCTCAGTAGGAATGACGACCGCAAGCGAGCATTTTTCACGATAGGAGTGCGCTGACAAAAACGGACAAGACGGCAAGCACTCAGGCGGTGTTGCACCCAGTCGGCGTGCTAGCGATGCCTAGAAGGAAAGAGTGAAAGGAAAGGGTGAATGAAGAAAACGCCGTAAACGCCACTTCCCCCCCCCCCCCACCTGGCCTAGCCCGACCGCGTTTTATGGCTGGCAGCGACGGAGGGAGAGGAGGAGGACAATAGTGACCCCGCCACTTTCACCCGTGCTTCCGAGAGCAGCCAATTCGACACAGCAGCTTATAGCTGTCTGAGCGCTTGACTCATAGCATTGACCAGGCTCACGTGGGTGCGTGGGGGAGATCCAAGTGGGGGCTGAAGGACGGAAAGTTAGGTCGAAAAAAAAATCCGGAATGCGCCCTGCCAAGTACAGGCAAAGACAAGAGGTTGTTGACACGGGAAAGCCAAAACCTGCAGTTAATTTTTTTTGGTCAGGGGCATTCATACAAGGAGCTTACTACACATGCACGAACAAACAAATATATTGGAATAGGAGCATGATGATTATGTCACCGCAACATGCCATGCATGCTAAACAAACAAACAAAAGTTTCAATAATACATATGCGCTCCATCTCGATGCAATATAATACGGTTCCATCAGCTCTGTGGCACTGTAATTCTCGATTCTCCTCAGAATACTGATCCTCCAAAGCCGCGGAGTGTACATGCAAAATGTACAATGCGCAGGCAAATTCGCAATACCGTTGCTTCTTATGGAAAGTTCATGTTCCCATGCACGATCGATAAAGCAGCGGCTAATTTTATGCGACTTCCCCTGCTTGCTACGTGGTGCACTGGCTTTTCTCTTTAGGGGGCGCATTTCGGTGAAGGCGAAGTGCGAAAATGGCGGTGTACCATGCATGACATGGGAGAACCACAGGTGGTTCCACAGGTGGTCGCAGCTTGCAAACATATTTCTGGTTCCTGCGCAGTGTGCCTGTGATCACTGCGTTAGTTTTCAAAACACGTTGTTCAATCTCAGCAAATCGAACGCTAAAAACCGACAAGGCAAAAATTGGCTTATCACGGGCCAATGCCTCCAAAGAAAGTCAACTAGTAACCCATATTGGCAAATCCGTACGAAAGTCGGTCCAATAATACCTGCCTTGTTGAACGGCAGTGCCAATATTGTTTACTGACTGTGTAATGTGGGCCAACATTGGATCTCTATCAGAATGGCACAGCCAATATTGTTTACTGACTGTGTAATGTGGGCCAACGTTGGATCTCTATCAGAATGGCACTGCCAATATTGGAACCACGCTGTTAATCTTAGGCCATCATTGGGCCAGGAAGTGCCAATACGTTTCCAACGTTGGCCCGACCTGACGTGCCGCCTGGGGATACTTGTGGGTTGATCTATGTCGTTGAGCAGGGATAAGCCATCGTTCTGGATGAAAGTCCAAAGCGAGGTGCCTTTACGACAGTTTTTACGGTAGCCCCAACTGGTGTGGTTGGCGTTAAAGTCTCCTATTATCAGAATGGGGTAGTCCGCACTTATCGTGAGTGCCTTGCGCATTGCTGCAATGAGAGGTGCCGGAGGGCCTTTTGGCGGGCTATATATGTTTAGTATGAAAAGGCTGCTGCCCTTGCGTGTGCGGGGTAAGAGTTCTACTAGGAGGCCGTCTATGTCATCAAGCTCTAAAGCGTGCTCAATTGCGGCAAAGTTACGGTGAACCAGTGTCGCTGCTCGCGTTCGTGGCAGCCCGCTGGTTGACTCATGAACTGTGTAGTTTCGAAGCTTGACATTACAGAGATTTTCTTGCAATTCTATAACGGTAGGTATCTCGTCTGCTGAGAGGTTTTGGAGGTGAAGTAGCAGGTTATTGCGCTTCGCTCGGAGGCTCCTGCAATTCTACTGCCACACTCGAATGCAGCAACGTTGTACAGCCATGTTGGGGAGCAACTGACGGGTCTATGAGATTTGGGCCGTGTGGCTGGGTGATGAATGTTCCTTGTATGTGGGGCTGAATTTGAGCCATAGAGGCCGCATGTGCGCCTTGACGTCGCTCGAGGGCAGTCATCCGGCCTGCAATGTTTGTCATCCATTCTGCAGTATCAGCGCGCAGGGCGTTCATATTTTGTTCGAGACTTTGAATTATCGAGGTTAGCTGAGTGAGCGCAGCTGTATCTACTGAGTTGGGGGGGTCATATTCAGCTTGCGCCTTGCGCTTAACTGGGGCGTTGCGAGTAGGTGACGCAGCGCGTGAGGAGGAGGTGGAGGCAGGGGAAGGAGTGAGTTGCTTAGGTGTGATATTTTGTACTGGGTTGGGGGGGACAGAATTCTTTGTACGCTGTTCTCTCCTGAGAAGTAGTTGTAATTGTTGGTGGAGCTCTGCAATTTCTAAACTCTGCTGTCCGAGTTGTGCTCTGAGCTCTTCATTCTCTTTAGCGAGCGAGGGAAGTCCCGGCTTCCAGCTCACCTGTTTATCCATGGGCGGCGCTTTTCGTCTCGGTAGTGGCGGGAAGGAGCCGGACCGGCTCCTGTGCTGGCTTTTCCGTGAGATGGAGCTGGAACCGGTTCTGGAGTTGTTCCGAAGCCGGCTGCGTGATGAGCGGGACTGGTGAGCCGTGCTCTCGGTGGATGAAGACCCGGCGGGATTGGTGGTTGTAGCATTGGTGTTGGATTTCGGGTTGCCAGCCCGGTCGAACCGGACTGCATTTTTGGACCCCGTGAAGTGGGAGCCACCGCACAGGATACATTTGGAGTCGCACGTGGGAGTTGAAGTTGCCGGATGGGTATCGCCGCATCTGTGACATCGGTTGCTGACAGCTTGCGGGAAGACGTCCGATCGGTGGCCCGGTCTCCAGCAGTTAAAACAGGCCTCTACCTTGGCTTTAAAGGGGTGGCAGTTATAGACGGCTCCGTAGAAGTTGAGCTGTTTGGGAACCTCCTTTGTTTTGACGAAGGTGATCAGGATTGATTTAGTGGGGCCCTAAAGGCGCGCGTCTGCTATTGTGTAGGATCGGCTAGGGTTTAGTGCGACGAGGTTGTTGAATATCTCTTCTTGGGTTTGGTTGTAGATTGCGTTGTAGAGAATTCCACGTACGGCATCGTCGGGCGCGGCGATGTAAGCCTTTACCGGGAATTGCTTGTCGTTGAGTTGGAGCGTCTGCAGCTGCACGTAGTTTTTGGCACGCACCTCGGCAGGGGTGCCGATTGTGAATGAGTTATTGTGCGGGGTAACTCTGAGTCGGTCGTGCTGCCGAGCGTCATGGTAGTTGAGCTTCACAGCCGCGCACACAATAGGCAGCAGCGCGCTGCCATTACATTGTCGAAGATCCAATCCGCCACCAGGTCGGGAAATTACTTTCAGATCCGTAGCCGGGAGTTTGGGTAGTGGAGCATGACGTTTAAGTTTTGTAGAAATAGGCTTGCCTTGATTGGGCGACGCCGACGTAGCCGGACCTGCGGGTGGGTGAGCTTGGGAAGCCTTCAGAGCCGGATTCGAAGTGGCTAGGGTGGGGAAGAGCACATTGCGGGCTTGGATTGCTCGCGACCAGCGCGGGTCGTTAGCGAAGTCTTCGGGGCTGATTTCGTCGCCTTCTACGCTGTAAACCATCGTTGCCGAGGCCAATGCGCAGGCGATGCGAGTCTAGACGCACTGGTGGCCGTAGGCCTAACCGGCGGCCGTGGCGGCGGGGGCGCTTGTTGTGCTAGGTACAACGTGAGGCCTAGCGTTCCGCGCCTGGCTCGGGGTGGTAGAGTCCTTTTCGGGCCAAAATGATCGGAATTGCACGGAAAATGGTGGGAACGGGTGCTGAACACCTTCACTGACCGATTATGGGTGGTATCAGTCTATTTCACGTCCAAAATCCGCCATCTCGAGTGAAAATCCACGGAGCTGAAGTGAGGTGCGTCCGCATCACTCCGCCGGCCACCTGGCGGTCCCCGAGGAGTAGAATCCGTGCACCCTTCCTCCATCCCGCGCCGCCTCGATCACCGCTTGCCTCCACATATGGCGCGTGAGATAGAGCCTCGATCATCAGTTGCCCTTGCGCCTGGCTGTAAAATGCGCACTTGCTACTGGAGCACAACCTCGCTCCCCTCCATCCCGTCACAACCTTTCGCGCGACACGAAACGGCGAGTTTGCTCTCCGATTTCTTCGTTCGCGCGCGCCAGATTAAGCCGCGATCGTCGGCTTCCCTTTGTCATGATTGGGGGCTCAATCCCGCCGTTCGTACCCCTTGTCAATATTTGAGTCCGGTATGAATTAGAAGGTAGCGCTGGCCCATGCCATGGTCCAACTTATCCCCGCTGAGGACGCTGATGAAGGGAAGGACTGCTTCTCATCGAGAACGAGGAATATGGGTCTATTTACAGTACTTACATGCAGTTCATCAGTATAGCATGACTGCGAGAGAAAGTACGTCAGCCTAACACGACTGCTTGACAGAGTGTCTCAGTCTAACATGACTGCTTAAGAAAGTGTATACCGAGCATCCGCACAACGGCGGCTTATAACTACTCGTTCTCCCCCTTGATTCCAAGGGGACGGGAACATTCGTCCAGTCATTGTAAACACGTCGTCTCTCCGCGGAACGGCTTACACACACACACACACACACACACACGCACACACGCACACACGCACACACGCACACACACACACACACACACACACACACGCACACACGCACACACGCACACACGCACACACGCACACACGCACACACGCACACACGCACACACGCACACACGCACACACGCACACACGCACACACACACACGCACACACGCACGCACACACGCACGCGCACACGCACACGCACACGCACACGCACACGCACACGCACACGCACACGCACACGCACACACACACACACACACACACACACACACACACACACACACACACGCGCGCACACACGTTCTCGGTCCAAAACCGACATCACACGAATTTCGTAGAACTCGGAGCGGACCCTCGCAGTGCGTCCGGGTAGCCATTGTCTTGCGTCTTGGTCGGCGCGTAGGGAGAGGTCTCCGACGACGTTCCCGTGGCAACTCCCCCACGCATAGCAGATCAGGTCCGCGTTGGTGGGTTCGGTAACCATAGTTGGCCCGCGGAACCCATTCTGTCACAATGGCGGCGAGGCTAGGGCATAACGGTGGCTGTTTCAGCACAAAGCCCGCTTCGTCAAGCGCATCCTAGCTGAAGCGACGGAGAGTGGAGGACGCGCGTATTGTTCCCGGCACAAAGTCGACTTAGTCACGATGTGGCTAGAGGCTGGCGGTGGCGTTCCAGGTAAGTTGCGGTCACTGACGCCACTGGCCGGCAAAACATGCACTGCAGCTGTCTGTTCTTAACAGAGCCTCCATGGCCCGGAATATCTCGACTGTCTAGCGCAGATAACCGCTGGGCAGGAAGAGAACGGCTGGTGGCCAGGGGGTGATGTCTTGGCTCGCAGTAACCACTTGAGCAATGATGTCACCGCCCAAAACATCCAACAAGGACAGGCAACTGCAAAAATGAACCCCGCAACACTGCTCTGCGCCGAGATGACGTACATTGGCTCTCACTTTAGACCCGCTAGGCTTCAAAGAAAACATAAGTGCAGAAACAAAAACTGCTGAATCTTGCTCTGCCAATTTTTGAAGCAATTTCGTGCTGACAAATTCAGCAATCATCGACGGAATCCTGCTAAATGATAGGGGAACTTCTTGGCTTAACAAAATTAGCAATAATAACCCTAAAATTTAGGCGGGACCCTCAAACGCAGAATTCAAATTAGTTTGCTCAAACCATCCGCATTGCTATGCAACTTTCCCTTCTTATATCTAACGGAGAAGTTGTACTCTTGGAGAGTGAGACTCCATCGGAGCAAGCGACCATTTTTGTGTGACATTTGATTGAGCCACGTCAGAGGACAGTGGTCGGTCTCGAAGATAAACTTCACTCCGTACAAGTAACACAACAACTTCTGGGTGGCCCAAACTAAACAAGCGCATTCCTTCTCTGAAGCGCTGTAGGCTTCCTCTCTTACATTTAGTTTACGGCTAGCATAGAGGATAGGATGCTCCTCGTTATCGTCGCGGACCTGACTAAGTACCACGCCCATACCTCTGTCGCTTGCGTCGCATTAACTATGAATTGCTTTGTGTAGTCTGGCGCGCGAAGCACTGGACGAGAAACCAATAGCGTTTTCGAACTTTGGAAAGCGTTCTCTTTGTCCGTATATCAGTTTACGCTACTTGGTGCTCCCTTTCGGATGGCGTCCGTTAATGGACTTGCCATTTGCGAGTAGTCCGGAATGTACCGTTGATAGTACCCCACAAGTCCCAAAAATGAACGAAGGTCTGTTATCGTGCGCAGATGAGAAAATTTTCCAATCGTACGTATTTTCAGCTCGGCCGGCCGTCTCATGCCCTGGCCGACAACATGGCCCAGATAAGTCACCTGCGAACAACCAAACCTACACTTTTCCGCTTTCATCGTTAAGCCGGCTTCCCACAACCGTGAGAACACCTGTTTGAGGTGCGATACGTGTTGTTCCCAGCTCTCCGAAAAATTGCTACATCATCAAGATATGGCAAGGCGAACTCCTGCAAGTCTTTGAGGACAATATCCATTTACTTAGAGAAGCTAAATGGCGCGTTCTTCAGCCCGAAGCTGAGTGCGAGAGGGCGAAAAGTGCCTACAGGTGAGATTAATGGAGCATAGCGACTGCCACTTTCCGAGAGGGGAACTTGCCAGTATACCCCCGCACGAGATCTATAGTGGAAATGTATTTAGCAGCGCTAACTCTTTCAATTCGTTCCTCAATGTTGGGTATCGGGTACAGCTGATCCCTAGTGATTGCATTTAGCTTCCTGTAGTAAACACACGGACGAGGGTCCTTGTTAGGGGTTTCTACCAGTATTAGCGGTGACGTGCAGTCACTCTCAGCGGGTTCAATAACTCCCAACTCTAGCATTCGCTGTATCTCTGCCTCCATAATTTCTATCTGTCTTGGAGATACCCTGTAAGGCTTTGATCTTACTGGTTCGGTCGAGGTCAGCTCTATTTCATGCGTCATTAGTTCGGTTCTACTCGGCCGATCGCTGAATTTGTCGAGGTATTCCCCTAACACCTCTTTTAGCTCATCTAGCTGCTCGGGTCTTAGAGCGTGCGAGCTTACCGAATGTTTTACTACTTCTTCTATGCCGATTTCAGAGTTGGATGTCGCCCTATACTCCTTAAACTTGATACTAGTGCCATCCTGCTCTTTGATGGTGTAGTTAACGACTCCGCTCCACTCTATTGGCCTCGAACTCCACCACTGGAAAAACTGGCGCCACCATCGGCGTGACGTGCTATTAGGGATCACGTGGACATAGCGGCCGCGTCGGCTGCTTCGGGAGCGCCGAAGCGAGCTGAAAACAAGAGTTTAAATTCTCTCGTAGGCTGGGGTCCTCATGAAGTGGCGAGATTCTCCCGCTTCGAGTGTCTCCTTTACAACGCTTGAAAGCACCACAATAGGTAGTGCCTGCCTTTGAAGGCGCGCAATATGGTAGGCTACTGCTCGGTGCCGCATTGCCGGACGTAGGCAACGGAGCCCGGTGTCAGCCTTATTCACACGTAGCCGCTGGACAATAAGCTGCGTGAAGCTTGGCTCGCGAAACATAAAACCGGCAAACAGCCATCGGCTACAACTCGGGTATGCATCAAGCAGTGACGCCAGGAAGATTTCTGCTACAGCGCCGGGTCTGCGATGTTTGAAAAACGCGCACTGAGACGCTCGCGCGAGTCCGCTGCCCGACAAATGTCATGACGGTTTGGTCTATGAACTTGTCGATGCTACAGATACTGGCAAGTTCACTGGAGGGGAAAGGGAGCGGTAAGAAGCGCATTTAAAAAAAGCATGGCATATGGCATGGTCATGTTTGTGTAATGAATTAATCCACTAGATTACAAAAATGAAGCCGCGGCAAATCGCACGCTGAGAACACCGATAAACATGTACGGTACGACGCAACTCCAGAAATATTCCAAGAATTTAGAAGAAAAAAAGTAGGTGTCAAAGTCTCTGCAATGAAATTATTTTTCAACAGCTCTGATAGCGCTCACGCAACAATGGTTGCTTGTATACTGTCAAATGCTTATATTCTGCCGTCTAGAGCTCATGGCACGGTGCGAAAACGCGCACGCGGCGAAAGCGAAACAGTGCGCGGACAAGCATGCAGACGCGCAGTCGGTTGCTGCGAATCTGTGCATCGCTGCACATCGCTGAATTGAGGCTTCATTCTATTACGCACCATTTAGTTATACAAACACTACAAGAACATATTTCACATAGTTTGCTCTCAGAGTTCACCTACCTTTCACGCAAGAAGCCGGTTCGGGAGACTCCATCGCGGCGACCGCGCGTAGTGGCGTTCACTGTACGTATTCGGTAAAGAGATAGCGTCTGTAAACGATTCTGTACTTTCAGTTTGCCTAAGATTATTATTTAGACAATAAAAAACTTCTCTCGTTTCGAAAGAAGTTACATAAATGTATGGGAGAGCTCGCGCGTGGTGTTTTCAGTGAGCGCTGACAGCAAAACCTGAGGAGCGCGCCGCGTGAACCCTCATACTACGTCATCGAGGCGCTTCCGATAGATGGCGACTCCGTAACTCCTCGCCGCCAATATACGGTTTCATCAAATTGCAGTGATATATCGTCACCTGGTTCCTGCAATCGGGCATTTTCAAAGCATAGTTAGTATCTGAAAGTGTGTGCAACACTTTAACGGGCTCGTTTAAGTGAACTTCAAGCTTGTTCTTTCTTGAAGGTTTGAGGATCATTACCTTGTCTCCGGCGTTTAACGTACAAAGCCTCGCATTCTTGCCGTAATAGAATTTGGCGTTCTTTTGCGCTACTCCCATGTTCTTTTCGGCTAGTTCTTGGGTTGCGCTTAGCCGTTCCAGCAGATTTAGCACGTATCCAACCGCTGTTTGGATCTCTCCTCTTTCCTCCCACATCTCTCTTAACATTCTTAGTGTAGAACGGAGTGTCCTCCCATAGACTAGTTCTGCTGGCGAGAACCTTGTCGCTTCATGTGGAATCGCTCGAAAGCAAACAAAGTTGCCGGCAGACAGTTCTCCCAGTCCACCTTGTGTTCGTAACAGAGCGCACGCAAAACTCGCTTAAGCACCGAATGCCACCTCTCTACACTGTTTCACTGAGGGTGATAGACGGAATAGTGTATCAACGTTACCCCGCACTTTTGCAAGACTGTGGAAGTCAATGAGCTGGTGAATGCTGACTGACCCTTGATCTGCCTGAATTTCGGCTGGAAAGCCAACTCGTGCAAACACTGTAAAAGCGCGTCTGCTACTTCGGTGGAGCTGAGCTCTTTCAGAGGGATTGCTTCTGCAAACTTTGTAGCCGTACAGAGCAGGGTAAACAAGTACCTGTAACCTGATTTTGTTTTTTGTAGAGGCCCTACCGTGTCTATTAAAAGTCGTCTGAAAGGCTCTGTTATTAAGGGCACAACCTTTAGTGGAGCTTCCCATGTCTCTCCTGGTTTACCCGAGCACTGGCTGGCGTCGCATGATCTTACAAAGTTTTCTACGTCTTTGAAATAGCCAGGCCAGTAGTATTCCATAAGCAAGCTTTGCTTTGATTTGTTTATACCTAGGTGGCCGGACCACCCATTTCCATGACACAGACTCAAAAGGTCCTCCCTGTACCTAGTAGGTACGACTAACTGATCTAAAATCCTACCCTTTCGATCTCTGTAGTGCCGATACAACAATCCTCCTCTCTCATGTATCGTCACGTTGCGCCAAGCAATTCCTTTTTTAGCTGGGTGATGTAATTTAGCTAAGCTCTCATCATTCTTTTGCCCGGCTGCCAGTGACTCTCTATCCACACATAAGAGCTGATCAAAGCCCTTTGAGGCAGGTGATAATAATCACCCTGCCTCGCTTGTGATTGCTTCAGCTTGCTCTTCCTGCAGGCTTGAACTTTGACACTCTGGAGCTACGCTTTCAGCGAGCTGGTCAGCTGGCAGGCTCTCCTCAACTGATTTGTTGTCCCTCGGGCATAGCTCGGATTCGGGTATTGAAGATATACCTTTTTCTGCTTCCGCTGGAGTGGCTGGTGCATTTTCAGCCGAAAGCGACGCGATTTTACGAGCTTGGCCTCGCGTTAATGCCAGTACTACGCCCTCTCCCAGTTTAAGCCCTTTCTCACGCAGTAACTGATTCGAACGATTTGAAAAAATGTAAGGGTACTGTAGTGACGAAAATTTGGAAACTGCCGCCTCGGTCAATAGCTCCGCGAATGGTCCACTGATTTTGACATTGGCCATGGGCAGACACAAGCTGTGTTCTACGACCTGTTTTATCCATGCTACTTCTCTGGTGAAGTCATCTACCGTAACGTAAGACGGATGGACAATGTCCATCGTGGCGGCACTGTCGCTTAGCACTCGGCATGGTTTGCCATTAACTTGCAGGTCGTGAAGATATCGACCTAAAAGTTCCATATTATCGTCTTTTTCCTCCACGTAGGAGAAAACTACGCTAGGCTTCCCGCAGTTTACAGCTATATGTCCCAGTTTGTGGCATTTATAACAGCGAATTGGTCTAAAAGATTCGAATTTTCTTTTCTTTTCTTTCTGTGCGGTTTCTCCGTTAAGTTTCTCCTCGCTCTTTCCTGCGGGCTTTTCCGCCACGTCTACAGGCTCTGACCGTCTAGTCTGCGAACCCTTTTTGAACGGAAAGGGTTTCCGCGGTCCATTTCGACCGTCCCAATTTCCGTCCTCGGCGTTCAACTTTCTAGGCGTCGCGTACCCTTCAGCTAATTCAGCCGCCCCTTCCATAGTGCTTACATTCCCTCTTTCTTGCACCCACAGCTTCACAAATGGTGGCATGCTTTTGTAAAACTGCTCTAGACACATGCATTGAATGATCCTGGCGCTTTTCAGCCACTCGATTAGGTTGGCCTTTAAGCCGTATGCAAACTCCGGATAGCCCTCGCTATCTCTCTTGCCTGTGCTTCTAAACCTTTGCCGAAAAGCTTCGGCTGAAAGGCGATATTTTTTCACAAGATTAGCCTTAACTATCGCTTAATCATATGCATCTTCCGCACTGAGTCTGGCGATTACTTCCGCCGCCTCATACGGCAACATAGACAGCAACCGCTGTGGCCGTGTACTCGGGCCGAAGAATCGTCCATGCGGTACGATTCTGCCAGACTTGATCGTCCCAGAGCCCCTTGACTTCCTTGAGACAACTCTAAACGTTTGCTTTCAAGTTCAAGTTGCATTTTTCTTAACTCGCATTCCTCTCTCTCTCTCTGTCCCGTTATTCTCTTTTTTTCAGAAGTTCCAACCGCATTTCAATTTCTTCCTCACTGCCCTGTTCGGAAATGAGCTTCAGTAATTCCGATTTTAGCATTTCCGTGCGTACATCTAAGCCCGATTGCTCACCAACAATCAACAATTCGTCTCTCAGCAGTGTCCTTAACTCCATGATTGCTGCTTTACTGCCTTGGTCCTACTCGCTAAATCTAGCTAGGAAAACACAACCTAGCTAACAATCAACAATCTAGCTTCCCTACAGTTCTAAACAGAACAACTACAAGATGAAGCCTGGAGAGTCAAAGGAAGAACCAAGCACTCACCGCAGACACAGCACCACGTCGCAAAGTCCATCCCACCAGTGCCACCAGTTGTCATGATTGGGGGCTCAATCCCGCCGTTCGTAACCCGTTGTCAATATTTGAGTCCGGCATCAATTAGAAGGTAGCTGGCCCATGCTGTCGTCCAACTTATCCACGCCGAGGACGTTGATGAAGGGAAGGACTGCTTCTCATCGAGAACGAGGAATATAGGTTTATTTACAGTAATTACATGCACTTCATCAGTATAGAATGACTTCGAGAGTAAGTACGTCAGTCTAACACGACTGCTTGAGAGAGTGTCTCAGTCTAACATGACTGCTTAAGAAAGTGTGTACCGAGCATCCGCACAACAGCGGCTTATAACCACTCGGTCCCCCCCTTGATTCTAAGGGGACGGAAACGTTCGTCCAGTCATTGTAACCACGCCGTCTCTCCGCGGGACGGCTTACACACACACACACACACACACACACACACACACACACACACACACACACACACACACACACACACACACACACACACACACACACACACACACACACACACACACACACACACACACACACACACACACACACACACACACACACACACACACACACACACACACACACACACACACACACACACACACACACACACACACACACACACACACACACACACACACACACACACACACACACACACACACACACACACACACACACACACACACACACACACACACACACACACACACACACACACACACACACACACACACACACACACACACACACACACACACACACACACACACACACACACACACACACACACACACACACACACACACACACACACACACACACACACACACACACACACACACACACACACACACACACACACACACACACACACACACACACACACACACACACACACACACACACACACACACACACACACACACACACACACACACACACACACACACACACACACACACACACACACACACACACACACACACACACACACACACACACACACACACACACACACACACACACACACACACACACACACACACACACACACACACACACACACACACACGTTCTCGGTCCAAAACCGACATCACACGAATTTCGTAGAACTCGGAGCGGACCCTCGCAGTGCGTCCGGGTAGCCATTGTCTTGCGTCTTGGTCGGCGCGTGGGGAGAGGTCTCCGACGACGTTCCCGCGGCAACTCCCCCACGCATTGCAGATCAGGTCCGCCTTTGTAGGTTCGGTAACCATAGTTGGCCCGCCGAGCCCATTCTGTCACAACGGCGGCGAGGTTAGAGCGTAACGGTGGCGGTTTCAGCATAAAGCCTGCTTCATCAAAAGCATCCTAGCTGAAGCGACGGAGGGTGGAGGACGCGCGTATTGTTCCCGACACAAAGTCGACTTAGTCACGCCGTGGCTAGAGGTTGGCGGCGGCGTTCCAGGAAAGTTGCGGCCAATGACTCCACTGGCCGGCAAAACTTGCACTGCAGCTGGCCGTTCTTAATACCTTACGTGCTTTCACTCGCACATACAGCTTACGACGCGCGCCAACAGTGTTATCGCCCTTGGACTTTATACGCAACATCACGGCGACCACACAAATGCGCTTGGAGCGTCCATGTAATTCCTAACCAAATAAACATATTTTCCGTGCAGCAAAGCACAAGTGTTACTTACACAGGTCTTCTCGTTTTTTTCTGATATGGCATGCCTCCATTATCTCTCTTGAAAGCATGTTCCTGCTCTGGCCCAGAATTCGATTGCTTGATAGTAATAGCTAACAGGAAGAGGACTGACAGGGCGCTCGTAAATGCAATAAAGTACTATTCTTAACAGATCGCTAATGTTCCCGTGCA
Source organism: Dermacentor andersoni (assembly GCF_023375885.2). Classification (NCBI taxonomy): domain Eukaryota; kingdom Metazoa; phylum Arthropoda; class Arachnida; order Ixodida; family Ixodidae; genus Dermacentor; species Dermacentor andersoni. The sequence goes on along the minus strand of NC_092819.1, from coordinate 153,909,084 downwards.
AGATGGCTGATATATAGCGACCTGTCTGCCCGAACCAGACGTTTCCTCATGCGAGCGGAATTTTATGCCCAATGTCAACAGCGCACATGATGCACGGCCTGGCTTAGCCCTTAACACGAGTGAATTTCTTTCGTGGCGCAGTAATATGTGGGCGCAACCTAGCTAGTTTACGCGGCACAGAAGACGCACTAGGTAAAGATAGGGTGCTTCCGTCTTGCTTCACCTCAAAGGAAATGTCTTTAGAAAAGCTGTTACAACTGAGAAATGATGCGATTGTAGCTTTTATGTGAAATGCGCTCTGCTCACTTGCCTATGTTGTATATATGTAGATAAGCCGTCCCTAATAAATTTAAGGTGCGCGTTAGTCCATGTCCTCTCTCTCGGTCTCTCATTCAATACCGTTTGAAGCTGGAACATTCCTTTATTCCATTCACGTATGCATGCTCATAATTAAATCAGTGCGTTGAAGGGTAAACATAAGGTATTCGCGCATAAGAATACGCAGGAAGAGCTGTGGCATTTAGAATTTTGCAGCATAGTGTTTTATCTCATGTCGGCAGAAAAACATTGTCCGCTAGGAACCATTGTCAGGCCGCCACGCACCTGTCCCCCTCCGAGGCACATGCCGATCATGCAAGTACCGATCATGCTGGTAATGTTTGTGTCTGATTTTATGTTGCTGCTCTATTTTCTGTAGATGTCTGATCTGAGAGCTCTGACAACCACCGTGCCAGAAGAACTCAGCTTGACAAAAGAGGTTGTCGCTAAGGTACAGAGTACGATGTCCCACAATGGCGTAAGTGAATGCCTTTCGTTGGTCCTAATACACCATTTTGGTTGTCATCTTCATTATTCTGGTACCGTGGCACTTGCTTCCTAGTGATTCGTGGGTCACTGATATGGCTACCAGAGTTGTGCCTAATGGAAGAAGTCTCTTTAGGGCTTTGGAAAGTCGGTTGTCACCCAAAGTATGTAACGAATGAGCTAGACACTTTTAGGGCCCCAGGAAATTATTGTGTACCAATCCCTTATAAAGAAATACCACATGCATACAGATACATAAGAATTTCAATGGGCTTTCTTCCCTGTTTTGATTCAACTTTCTCAGCGCATTTTGTTAGCGCCATTTCCAATATGAAAGAAGTTAAGCGCTTAACACCTGTTGTTTCTTTGCGCAGCTATATGTTTACATGGGCTATGTGCAGGCTACGTACATAAAGCAGGAACGATAGATGGTCAAATATTGACTGTAAAGGCTCACCTTTACAGTCCAGAATAGCGCCACAGAGAAAGAAATTCAAGAAGAGGAGACACTCGGCAAAAACTGGCAACAGGAAACACGCCACGCCTAGTGTCAACTCTATACATTAGTTGACGCGAGGATCGGGGAAGAAAACAATGTGAAACGAACTTACAGACGTTTTATTTTTTGTTCTTTCCCACTAAAACAAAAAAAATTTTACGTGTAAATGAACTTATACTTCGCGACTTATTTTTCTTTCGTAACCTAGCAACAAGCTAGCGGCACGCCAGATGCGCCATATACATGCGTCATTCGCCAGGCATGCAACCGAGGCGAGCGAGGCCGCCTGCGCATGTGAAGCTCGCCTGCTCGGCGACCCGTCTCTTTTGGATGTAGCCTGTTTGTCGGGCTCCCGGCGTTTTCTTGCTTTGCGTCTGCATTTGGACACGGCACCGCTGCACTACTGGACTGCATCAAGGTGAGGAACTTTCTTCGACAGTCTGCGACGAACATCAAGCACATTTATTCTTACTGCGCAAAACTGAATCTATATATAGTGATGCAGTTATCGAAAAACAGCGCCACCGTCCAGACCTAGTTAAATTGAGGTAATTACTAGTACTGGGAGATGTTGCGACACTTTCTGTGAGCCCAATCATTATTACGATAACTTATTTGGTTAGTTCTTGGGCACGCTCGCCGCACCTGGTTTTGTGACGAAAAGCACCTCGGCCGCATGACGCAGTTTCGCGTGCACTGAACCTTACCGGGACAAGTTTTGGCGCTTTCTGTGACCCCCGACACTATTGTACCAATTTTGCTACTTTTGGGGGTACCTTTCAAGCAATGTGGCCGCGCTCGGCGTAGTGGCGCAGTTAGCGAAAAGTAGCTAGGTTGTGTGCAGCAGTTAGTTTCGCGTGTAGAGTACTCACGGATTGAAATAGAACATTCGGAGCGAGTGACCGTCGCTGCATGCAGCGCCGCCCGTGGATGCCCATGAAACCAAGGTGATGCATTGGGGTATAGCGCGATGGGGAGATCTACAAAGCAGAATTGCTCCTTCCGGTCGCCAACGAGCCAGCCTGTTGTTTACCACACTGGGCCTCTTCGAATTTCGGAGTTCAGGCAGCCCGCTGGCAGTCCGCTGGCAGACAGCTAGTTCCGGTTCGCATAGGAAGTCACGAGGGCTGGGATCCCAAGACAACCCGAACCTGCCCGAAGTTTGCAAAATCGAACGCCGGGACAGCTAGCCAAATGTAAACAAGCTACCAGCATGGCAGCGTCCGGCGCGCGCTTGGCGTAGTCGGCCCATTTATGCGTTGCCAGATTGAAAATATAGTTGCATTCAGGGATGCGATCATGTTCGCGCCATTTCACGCGACTCGGCGCAGGACGCGCACTGAGCCAACGTCACGTACCTTGCGCGCTGTGCAACACAGGGCCTCCGACGCGGCGGATACAAGATTTGAAATCGCGCGTAAGTGATTGTATACTCGAAAGCGAGGATCCCTGCTCGCTGCGATCACGTCGCCCACTGGCGACATTGGTGAATTGGCGTTGTGGCATCACAAGACATGAAAAAGCAGGTTATCGAGTAGGTCTCATACACATAAAGTTTCGTGCCCACCTGCTTGGACTTCGATTTCAGAAAGTTCGTTGTGGCTGATAGTGCTTCTCATGTTCACCCTAAGTAGCTGGGGACGCGGGTGGCGCATGAAAATGCACGTGGCCGGCGATCAGCGAGTCGTGTCACACGAAAAACAACATTGGTCGCTATCATGAGAGCAATAAGCCAATGTACGTGTGTCAAATGTACCGAGTGCAATCAGTGCATTCTTAGATCAACGGCCTGCAGTTTGAACACATATCGGTTTCGAGCTGCCACCTAAGTATACGACGGAGAGACTGAGAAAACACGGACTAGCTGCAAAGCTATCGCTAACAGCAGAAAAACGAGATATGTACATACGCGAGATATGTGAAAAGGAACGCCACCAGAGAAAGACGAACCAAAAATTTGCCGCAGTGCGTGAATGAGCGTCTACAACTTGCGTGGAACACGATGCAGATAACATGCACACATGAGAGCGCGGCGTGCTGATCACGCTCTAAAAAAGGTCTGCACCATTTGGGGGGTATATCTACCACACAACGATATTCGTCATCAGCCTTGATGCGTTTCCTTTCCTTAACGCTGCGAGCCCGGCACTTTCCAGTAACGAACGGCATGCGCGTCATCAGCATGACATAGCAATCCCGACAGGAAACTAGCGGGTGCGGCGTTTTCAAGAAAGGAAACGCATCAAGGCAGATGACGATTATCGTTGTGTGGCAGATATACACCCCAAAGGGTGCAAACTTTCATTAGAGTGCCCCGCCGCGAAGAAGCCTTCAGGGGACATACACACGCGTACACAGACACGCACACACACAAAAGCTTCACACTGTTCATCACTGCTCGCATCACACCGCTTCGCATTGCAGAACGGAGCATTACCACCTAAAAAGATAACGCCAGAAGTAAGGAAATCCGAAGATTCCCGTAGACAGTTGACTGAGCGAGGTAAAGCGCCCGGGTTGCAATCCGTGAAGTCCCCGCAAAGATGACGGCGAGCGCCCATTGCCTCTTTTAGTCGTCTGCTAGCCAGAGAACTTCCAGAAAGAAGCCAGACCAAAATCGTCCTTGCAGGTTCTGGCAGCCCGCGGGTAGCCAGAAGTGGAAAATCGAAGAAGCCCACCTACGTGGCACTGCAAGGCTTGCGCGACTTCGTGTGCCGACTGAAATGGTTCGGTGGTGCGCACTGCCCGTCTTGCGGCGTCGTCTGCTTGCGCAACTGCGCGAGCAGACGACGCTCTCGTTACACGCGTTTTGGCGACGCGGCACGCATGCTGTGCAATTAAGACACAGGATTCAGCTAGGAGATAACGCCGTACGTGCCTTCGTAGACATGATCAACACTTGCACAAAAGAAAATAAAATTTATTTCGCCCGTTTTGTAACGACAATAAAAAAAAGAAGCAGTCACAGGCCTGTCCTCGTGAAACATGTAAACGAAGTCTCAGTATTTTGTTGGGTCGCCCCTAGCAGCTAATACGGCGGCCATTTATACGTGACAAGCTTTCGTAGAGGCTACCGGCCAAGGAAGAACGCGCTAGCTTCTCCCATTCTTCTTGAACAGCCACCCACAGGTTGTCCCAAGAACACCTGTGGAGCGTCCGACGAGACAGGGCCTTCTTTATTTCAGCCCATACATTGTCAATAATATGCACGAAACTCCGCACCTTGCGGAGGCAAGTTCAACACCATCACACACCTGTCTCCCAGCAGGCGAGTCAGGGGTGCTGCAGTGTGAACTGGGCTCCGGTCCTGCTGGTAGTAAAACAAGCCGTCCTCAAATGGGCCATCCAGGGCATACGGCATAAGGACAGTGTGAAAAGTTTTTCACACCGTCCTTTCATAAGGACGGTGTGAAAGTTTTTCATAAGGCGCTGGTGAAAAGTTTTTCGGCGTGCGCTCTCTCCTCGCGGTAGCGGAGTGCACGGAATATAAAACGTAGTTTTTGATGAAAACGCATACCTAGCCGACACATACAATCTATCCCATCTATCATGCGCTACGGGAATGTAAAGAAAGCTAAACGTTGGCGGATTTTTTTAGAGAAGCTGCGTAACCCCCGAATTTGTGAAACAGTCCACCTACCCCGTGCTTCGCGTCCTCCATGGCACGCTCGCTGCTGCTGGTCCCATTTTGATGTAAACGTGCTCTCGTCCGTAAAGTTGACATTCTGCCAATCTTCCACTGTCCATGACCGAAGCTCCTCTGCAAACAGCAGCCTTTTGATCCTGTTTTCTGAGGAGATGAAGGGCTCAATCGCCGCCGTACAACTACGAAGGCCACCCATGTGAAGACGCTCGCGTACTACTTGTGTGCTGGCTGCGAGCCCCAGGTCGTTTCGTATTTATTTCGCTGTCACTTCGGGTTTTGTCTCGCTGCTTCAACTATACGCTCGTCGCCAGAGTCGGTCGTCACCTTCGGCCGGTGTCCTCTGAGCATATTTGTCAAGCGAGCATCCGTCCTGAAAGCCCGCACAATCCTGCACACCGACGAGCGGGGGCGTCCGGTCATATCGGCGATTTGTTGCTGCGGTAAACCTGCTGCAGACAGAGTCACAATCTGCATTCGTTCCGAGATGGATATGTCTGGCATTGCTGCTCGTGTCTGTAACGGAGGCGCGTCTTGTGCTCGCCATATATAACTACCTGTGGCTCGGCTTCTGCTGACGTTAGTACGACCAACAATGCCGGGAGTTATCATTTCGAGGCTGAAATAAAGAAGGTAGTTTGTCGTCGGCTACTCCTCAGGCGTTTGCACGAAATGAGCTATTCTTTTGTGCAGATGTTTATCATATCTACGAACGCACGTAAGGCGCAATCTCGTAGCTGAATCCCGTGTCTTGCTTGCACAGCATGCGTGCCGCATCGCCAAAGCGCGTATAAAGAGAGCATCGTCTGCTCGCGCAGGTGCGCACCGTCGAGCCATTTCGTTCGGCACACGAAGGCGCGCAAGCCTTGCAGCGCCACACTGGCAGTGTGTTAAACCACAGACCGGCTCGTTGGCGACCGGAAGGAGCAATTCTATTCCGTAGATGTTCTCCCCCTAACCCTACACCACCATGTAGCACGTTGGTTCTATGGGCACCAACGAGCGGCGCTACATGTAGCCACGGCCACGCGCTCGGAATATCCTATTTCAATCCGTGAGTACTGTACTAAATCTTACGGGGAGAAGTTCGTGACGCGTTCCCTGACGCCAAAAATTATTGTAATTCATTTGGTAACTTTTGGGGATACCTTTGCGGCTTGCTACCTGCGCCTGGGGTTGTGGAGCTGTTAGCGAAAAAGCAAGCCGGCCGTGGTGAGTTAATTTTGCGTGTACTGAATTTTCGTGGGACAACTTTCTGACTTTTTTATGGCCCTGCAACAACATACACCTTATTTCAGTACTCACGCTTGTCGAAAACGCGACGAGCGATTGCGGAGAATGATAAGACGGGAATCTGTTGCTTGCGCCGGCAGTACGCGTAAAAGATAACGCCCAGGAGCTCAAGCACTTGACATTTATGTCTTCTGAGCGGCTGAAAACAGGCTTTACACCCACAAATGTTTTGAGTGCGACTAGACGGCATTGTGCGAGCGTGTGGCATGGTCTTACTGAGAGCCTGTGTTGTAGCCACCTCTGTGTACTTGGCGTATACTATTGCGTCGACTGAGGCCAAGTTGTTTTGGAAACGCGCAGTCACCCTTGTATTTATGCTCTTAAACTGCAGGAAGTAATTCCCGGAAAAAGAGGAATGCTTGAAAATTGGATGTTTTCTTCATATTTTATGCATTGTTTGGGAGGTGTCTATTTGTTACGAAATGTATGTAAAAGTGAAATAATTTATCTGTATTACCACTCATTCATCACTTACGCATGTTTCGCCTTTACACAAAATATTCCTGTTAGGTCAATATACGAAAATGATACATGCTTGCAATTTACTTTTTTTTTTTTCAGCTGATGGCGCAGGACGAACACGAAGCATCTGCAAGCCAGGACGCTACTTCTCTAGCTCAGCTGTTTTGTCCTTATTCTGCGTACATCTTTGGGGAGCCGGCATGGTTCTGGCGTGGATGCAAGTTGACGTCCCCGTGCCTCTGCCGGGAATGGCGACTTCAGCGGCGGCTGCGTCTAGGAAGCGGCGGCCTCCAGAGCGACACCGACGACACCAGCGTCTACTCGCTCAGCAGTGAGAACTTCTCTGATGAGTTTGTGCGGAGCCGAAGTGCGAAATGAAGACACACCACCAGGGCATCCATGTCTTCGAGCACGCCAACGGTAGGACCAACTCAGAATAGCGCAATAAGTACGATTATATTTCTACCAGAACTCGCTACTGACAACCTGAGGTGACTCAACAGACAGTCCGTATCAGCGAAACTTGAAGTGGTGGAGCCAAACCGGATAACAGACGTTAGTCAACTCATGAAAGTTGTGTTGGCTATCGACGTCACACATGAGATTGCGCTGAGAAATTTGACTAAAGTTACAGAACTAGGTGGCGTTAAGATCTGCTCGTACATCACTCTGAACGGTGGTTCCACTACTGGTGGCATCTACGACGTGCACGTCTCCATCTCTAGCGCTGACTTGCCGATTCTAGTGAAGCCTGCCGTTGATGGCTTTGCTATAACACATGTGTATCGCCTCGTCATATCCCGCCGGGTGAAAATTATATTCAATGACGAGACTCTCCCTTCGCACATGAAGGTGGGCCACTTTAGACACCCTGTGTGACCATTCATCCCAAGGCCACTGCAATGCCGCAATTGTATGAGGCTGGGACACGTGAGCGCCATGTGCGAGAACACGAGAGTTTGCTCACGCTGCGGCTAGCCCCACGCTGCATACTCTTGCGCAGCCACAGTTGTCAAATGCATCAATTGCCATGGGTCCCATGATGCTTCCTCGAAGGACTGCCCCAAAATAAAGAAGGAAAATGCGATCTTGAAGCAGATGGCAAGAAACAATTCGTCTCGTCAGGAAGCTGTTGCGGTCGTTAGAAAGCGACGCTCCCGATGCCGTTCGACTTCAAAGAACGCTGATGCATCTGTGAATAGTGCGCCCCATCCGACGCCTCCTCCTCTGCCCTTTAGGCCTGGGGTAATTCAATCTAAATGTGATAATGTCATAGCGGAGAACAATGCAACTTAGTCCTCACTACTAAAGCAACAGCCAAAGCCAGAACAACAGTCGAAGTCGCAACCGAAGCCACAGCTGATGCCACAGCCGATGCTACAGCCGGAGCCACGTCAAGTGATACAGCTGCGCACGGCTGTAGAGTGCACAGCGTGGGTTCCTCACAAATTGTCCGAAGAAGGCCGGCAAGTGGTTATGATGCTCTGGGCCCTGATGAATGCTTTTCGAATGCTCGTAAATAACATGCACACTCCATCAGCGCGAAGTGCAATGCAAGTGCTGGATGCTCTCAATTCAGTACTTGCAACTCTTGAGTAAGCATCATGGTTCATGCGCATCATTCTATTCGCACTGAAGTCAGAACCGCTGGGGTTTAGCTTAAAAATATACTGCCACGCACTGCAACGTACTGCTGACACCCACCGGTTCCTTGGTCTTCACTGGTGACTTCAATATGCATCACCAGCTATGAAGCACCAAGATTAGCTTCAGACAGCAGAATGACGGCAGCCTGACGTATCGACGGAGCACTTGCTTTGACTTCACTGATTTCCAGGCGCTTTGCTGTGTGCACAGACAGTGTTCCCTCTATCCCGCTTTTCTCTTTCTGTTCCCCCTTTCACTTCCCCTAGTGCATGGTAGCAAACCGAACGCTCGTCTGGTTGACCTCCCTGCTTTTCCTCTCTTTTTCATATATATCTCTCTCAGCTGATGGCATACGGTGGGGCTTCGTACGGCAACTGCTGCTGCTTACCTGATGCCCCAACTGTGGATGAATGCACAAGAAGCCCGGAATGGGCATTTATATAGGGCAAAATAAACATTTCATCAAATTAGAAGACGTCCTGCGTTTTCTTTATGAAATTGCACGTGACACACAGATTCGGTGGAGGCTTCTAAAGATCGTTCGCAATCATCTTTACTACATAATAAAAAAATTCCCCGCCAACGCTGCGCGTGGCTCAGCAGCAGAAGCAGTTAAGGAAAAAAAATGCCGCGCCGATCAGCGGAGCCGGCGTGGCGTGTACAAACTGGCCTTCAAAACGCGCGCGCCCAAAACCGAAACCGGAAAGTGTTAATACTATCCGCTTGGTACGCTACAGTCAATTCGGCCGCTGGGCTCTATGGAAGTGTCCGCTCTTGCTGAAATTTATTTCTCTATGATAGCGCCCTAGGGGCGCTACACTCTAAGAACAATTTACACCCTTTGGCGTACCCCTTCTGCCACACAATGATAATCGTCATCTGCCTTAATGCGTTTGTTTCTTTAACGCTGCGAGCCCGCAACTTTCCAGTAACGAACGGCACGTGCGTTATCAGCATAGAACAGTTTACACCCTTTCGAGTGCCTCTTCTCATAACGCGCGTGCCGTTCGTTACTGGGAAGTTCCGGGCTCGCAGCGTTAAAGAAAGGAAACGCGTCAAGGCAGATGACGATTATTGTTGTGTGGCAGAACGGGCACGCCATAGGGGGGAAACTGTTCTTAGAGTGTATTCTGGACATTCCGCCATTTTCCTCGATGCGTGATGTTGACGCGACGCGAATAAAATGGCGCTGATGGCTCCATTTTACTTTCGTAATGTGACGTGAAGTTGACGTTTTGCCTAAGAAACTGAAATGAAGGCACTGAACGTAAGGTTCTCGGTAAAGCAATACAGTTTTCCTCCGCAGTAAAAATAAAGCAGCTAGCTCAAAGCGCATGATTATTCCGTCGAAAACGCTTCTCACTTCCATCGTCTGTTTCACTAGCTAGGATGCGTGCCCCTGGGAAATGGAATGAGTCACCGTATGTTGGCGCCAACGCGCTTACTTTCTTCCTTGAGACAACATACGCGACCTACCAGTGGTGATGCACGCACGTTCTAGACCACACTATCGCAATCTCGTGAAACGTAAGTGACTCAGCCCCACTCGGCTAGCTGAGAAAGGCCGAATATCACCGATAGGGTTGCGCGCGCCAGAGATATCCATTAGCGCGACGCAAGCGCCTGCGCTGCCATCTCTTGTTCACTTCGCTGGTTACTCGCACCGCGGGAGGAAACTTCAAGGCGCCGCCTTGCGTACATTTCTTTTTATAAATTAAGAAGACGCCGTTGTCATAACTTGATCCTGCGAAACGGCATTAATCTTGATTATAATACAAACGCAGCAGTGAAAAGTGGACAACGCTGCAGAAAGTTTGCTATGTTCAGCCAGTATATTGTATAAACGCGTTCTTTTAAAAAATGCCAGCCCAAAACACAAATGCCAACACCACCTGAGAGCGATGTAAATACTATGAGCACGCGTTATGAACAAAAGATTTTCATGGCGCCAAACGACGGGGGAAATGTGGCGATACGCATTCCTCTCGGCCGCCATTGCATATGGCTGCGCATTAGCATAATTGCCGCGGCTCGTCGCACCACAAATTATGGCGGAAAATCTCTGCAATGGTGGCCCTGCGCAACGTCACGCAACGTCAAATTGACGTTTACGAAACGGCCCTTCCTGTGACGCTCCTCACAGCATATTCTTTTAACCAATCAGCAAGCTGGGATGGCGCATATTTCAGATCGCCAACACATATTCGCGAAATTGCAAATGAATTGCTCTGGCCTCTGCACGCAACCGCTCACTTTCATTTGAAGCGCTAACGTCGTAATATAGCTGCCAAGGACCAAACAAATGTCATCATCATCATCAGGAGCAGCAGCCTATTTATGTCCACTGCAGCAAGAAGGCCTCACCCTGTGACCTCCAATTACCCCTGTGCTGCGCTAACCGATTCCAACTAGCACCCGCTTCGTCGCACCACCTAGTCTTCTGCCATCCTCTACTGCGCTTCCCTTCTCTTGGTACCCATTCTGTTACCCTAATGGTACAACGGTTATCTAATCTGCGCATTACATGACCTGCCCAGCGCCATTTTTTCTCTTAATATCTGTCAGAATATCGTCTATACCCGTTTGCTCTCTGATCCAAACCGCTCTCTTTCTGTCTGTTACAGTTATGCCTAGGATTCTTCGTTCATCGCTCTCTGAGCGGTCCTTAACTTCTTATCAAGCTTCTTTGTCCGTCTCCAAGTCTCTGCCCCATATGTCAGCACCAGTAAAATGCACTGATTGTATACTTTCCTTTTCGATTATAACGATAAGCTCGCAATCAGGATCTCACGATGTCTACCATATGCGATCGAACTCATTTTTATTCTTCTATGAATTTCTTTCTCATGGTCAGGGTTCCCTGTAATTAGTCGACCTAGGTAAACATACTCCTTCACAGGCTCTAGAGGCTGACTTGCGATCTTGAACTCTTGTTCCCTTGCCCGGTATTTATCATTATCTTTGTCTTCTGCATATTAATCTTCAGCCCCACTCTTACACTCTCCCTGTTAAGGTGCTCAATCTCAATCATTTGTTGTAACTTGTCCGCAGTGTTGCTGAATAGAACACTGTCATCGACAAACCGAAGGTTGCTGAGGTATTCGCCGTCAATCCTTACTCCTACACCTTCCCAGTTTAATAGCTTGAATACTTCTTCCAAGCACGCAGTGAATAGCATTGGAGAGATTGTGTCTCCTTGTCTAACCCCTTTTTTTCATAGAGAAAAGACGGGGAATGCGGGAGATGGCAACTCAAGACGATGAGCAAAACGTGAACAAGGTGAATGCAGGAGCCAACATTTCGACAAGTGGACTTTTCTTCAAGGCGACATATGCTTTCCTCGCCACAGTATATATAGGTGGGGTTCTTCTAAAGGGGATGGGGTGTGAGGCGGGAGGGCGCGGAAACGAGGGAAAGTGTGTTAGCGTGTCGGATTAGTAAAGGAACGCTGTGTACAAGGTCAAAGCCAGGACCCCCGCTCCCCAGTCTGTTAACCCGCGCGCGTTAGCCGGCGTGTCAAGGGCGTCTGACACGCCGGCTGACAAAAAAAAGGAAGAAAAAGGAAAAGGGGGGGGGGATACGCCAAGAAATCAAACTAAGTGTTGTTGCCTATAGCTTGAGGTTTAGCATAGCGAATAGATTCTAAAGCTCCCTTTGAAACGTTTAGGCCTATTGGTTGCAATGTCTTGAACTTATGGATAAGGTATAATTTTCTGTATTTTCTTTCTCGTTCAGAACGGAAATTTGACTGTAAGATGTAGAGTTCAAGTTCATCAAAGTTATGACCTGGTTGGTTGAAATGCTCGGCGACGGCTTTGGGAAGCTTTTTAGCTGTGTCAGTGCGATGTCCGTTTAATCTGACGTTCATTGATTGTCCTGTTTCACCGATATATTGTTTCTTACAGAAGGAACATTCAAGCATATAAATCACATCCGAACTTGTGCAAGTGAAGCTAGATTTGACTTCATGTGTATAATTATTTGCGGTGCTTTTAATTTTAATGTCACTTTGAAGGTGCCTGCAGGCTTTGCACCTAGGGCGACAACATGCTTTTATTACGGGGGAATGCTGCTGGCTGACTTTTGCGTGCACTAAGATGTCTTTAAAGTTCTTGTTGCGGCGATAGGTAACCCTGGGTACATCCGGGAACGCTTTTCGCAGACGCTCGTTACTTGATAATATTGGGTGGTATTTTCTTAGGATGTTGTTTATGTTTGGGAGTGCATTAGAATATTTTGTTATAAAGGCCGGCGGTCTGTCAGATTCTAATGTGGGCTGTCTCTTCGCCAATACCGACTGTCTCTCCAATCTTGACGCGGTATCATAAGCTCTATCGAGAGCAACTTGGGGATAGTTCCTTTCTGCTAACGTTGATCTAAGGTCATTTAAGTGGTGGATATAATCGTGGTCTTCGCTGCATATTCTTCTTATACGTTTCGCTTGTCCGACAAAAATTCCTTGCTTGCAATGTCGCGGGTGATGACGGTTGTAGTCTAAATATTGCTGGATATCTGTAGGCTTCCGGTAAAGTGTCGTTCTCAGTTTTCCGTTTTCTATGTAGACCGTCGTGTCTAAGAAGTTGATCTGACTAGGAGAGTGGCGAGCAGTAAATACTCGGGTGAAAGCGATTGAAATGGCTAATTAAGTCGGTTAAGGCGCTTGTACCGTGTTCCCATATTATAAATATGTCGTTCAACCAACCAGGTCATAACTTTGATGAACTTAAACTCTACATCTTACAGTCAAATTTCCGTTCTGAACGAGAAAGAAAATACAGAGAATCATACCTTATCCATAAGTTCAAGACATTGCAACCAATAGGCATAAACGTTTCAAAGGGAGCTTTAGAATCTATTCCCTATGCTAAACCTCAAGCTATAGGCAACAACACTTAGCTTGATTTCTTGGCGTATCCCCCCCCCCCCCCTTTTCCTTTTTCTTCCTTTTTTTTTGTCAGCCGGCGTGTCAGACGCCCTTGACACGCCGGCTAACGCGCGTCGGTTAACAGACTGGGGTGAGGGGAGCGGAAGTCCTGACTTCGACCTTGTACACAGCGTTCCTTTACTAATCCGACATGCTAACACACTTTCCCTCGTTTCCGCGCCCTCCCGCCTCACACCCCCTCCCCTTTAGAAGAACCCCACCTATATATACTGTGGCGAGGAAAGCATATGTCGCCTTGAAGAAGACAAGTCCACTTTCGAAACGTTGGCTCCTGCATTCACCTTGTTCATGTTTTGCTCATCCCCTTTTTTTATAGGTATCTTCCTACTTTTCTTGTATAGAATTAAGGAGGCGGCGGAATCTGTAGTCATTTTCCAGGGTATTTACGTAAGCGGTCTTTACTCCTTGATTACGTATTGCCTGGAGAATGTTGGTATCTCTACTGTATCAATGCTTTTTCGTAATCTATGAAAGCCATATAGAGAGGCTTATTCTACTCTGCGGATTTCTCGTTAACCTGATTAATGACATGGATGTGATCCATTGTAGAGTATCCTTTCTGAAGCCAGCCTGTTCCCTAGGTTGACAAAAGCCCAATGTTGCCCTTATTCTATTGGATATTATTTTGGTAAATATTTTATATAATACTGGGAGTAAGTTAATGGGCCTATAATTATTCATTTCTTTAACGTCGCCCTTTTTGTGGATTAGATTAATGTTTGCATTCTTCCAGTTTTCTGGGACCCTTGCAGTCGTTAGACACTTCGTATAGAGAGCCGCTAGTTTTCCTAGCATTATGTCTCCTCCATCTTTGATTAAATCGACTGCTATTCCATCCTCTCCTGCCGCTTTTCCCTGTTCCATGCCTGTCAAGGCCCTTCTGGCTTCATCTCTAGTTATAGGAGGAGTTTCTGCATACGGTTCATTATGGTTCCGAATAGAGTACTCCTGAGTTCTCTGGGTGTTGTACACGTCAGTATAGAATTCTTACGCTGTATTTACTATACCATCGAGATTACTGATATTATCCTGCTTATCTTTCACTGCATACATCTTTATTTGTTCTATGCCAAGTTTCCTTCTCACTGATTTCAGGTTGCCTCCATTTTTTACATCTTCTTCAGTCTTTCTCAGGTTATAAATTCTAATATCACTTATTTTTGCTTTGTTGACCAGTTTTGACACTTCCGCGCATTCTATCTGATCTCTTGACTTGGACACTTTAATTTTTTGTGATTTCTTTATTAGGTCCTTTGTTACTTGGGAGAGCATGGCTACTTGTTGCCTTGGTGCCTTGCCTCCCACTTCAATTGCTGTCTCTGAAGCCAGCCTCGTTACGGTTTCATTCATTAACTCTGTGTCATCATCATCATCTCTCTGTTCTAAAACTGCATATTTGTTTGCAAGTACCAGCCTAAACATTCTGCTCTTATGCTTACTGCTTCTAAGCTGACCTGTTCATTTTTTCTTGAGAAATTTTACTCTTACTCTGCTCAAATTCAGATGAATCCTAGCCCTCACTAACCTATGATCACTGCATTTTTCCCTATCACTTCTACATGCTGCACTATGCTGGGATTGGCAGAAAGTATGAAATCAATTTCATTTCTTGTTTCACCATTAGGGCATTTCCAGGTCCATTTTCTGTTGTTACGTGTCCTGAAAAAGGTGTTCGTTATTCTCAGCTTATTCCTTTCTGCGAATTCTACTAGCATCTTTCCACTAGCGTTTCTAGAATGGACACCGTAGTTGCCAATTGCCAGTTGACCCGCCTGCTCTTTCCCCACTTTTGTATTGAAGTCGTCCAGTACTACTGTATTCCAAGTTCGCACCTTTCTCATCGCTAATTCAACATCTTCATAAAACTGACCTACTTCCTCATCGTCGTGACTGTATGCTGGATCATAGGCTTGTACTACCTTTAATCTATGCCTCTTACTAAGTTTGATTACGACTACTGCTACCCTCTCGTTAATGCTGCAGAATTAGACAATATTACCCCCTATGTCCTTACGGATAATGAATCCTGCCCCGTATTGCTTCTTATAAGGGATACCTCTATAGCACAGGACGTTGCCGTTATTTAGCAATGTGTAAGCCTCACCTGTTCTTCTAATCTCACTAAGGCAGATAATATCCGAAACAATGACTGATAATTCCTCAAAGAGTCCTGCTAAGCTAGCCTCACTCGAGAGGTTTCGGGTGTTAAACGTTGCAAGGGTAAGTTTGCATTGGCGGCCCGTCATCAACCAGAGGTTCTTAGCACCCTCTGCTGCGTTAGAGGTCTGACGGCCGCCTTGGTCAGGTGTTTGGCAGCTGCTGGGGCCTGAGGTGCATTGGGTAATTGAGTGAGCCATGTGGGAGGGGGTGGCCGAATACTGCACCTGGGAGGCCAATTACTGTTCTGGTGAGGGAGTGTCTTGTTCAAGCTTAGTGGGCCTTCCTAATTTGGTTCTACCTGGATTAGTATAGCCCCACTCGCTCTCAGCATCTCTCGCCGGTGTCAGGCGTCAGTCGAAGTCTGCAGATGTGCACTGGAGCATGTAAAACAAAAAACGGGGGTGGGGGGGGGGGGGTTGAACTTCCCGACTACCGCAATCGAGCATTCGGTATAGCTCAGTAAGATAATCCCGCAGGCAGCAAGGCTGCCTTGTCACCGATAAGTATGGCCGAGAGGGCCCTACATGCCTAATGAATCCGCTAATTTTTCCGCTTGTCAATTCTCAGTGGCCCTAACCTCTTGTTTCCCGAATCTCATGCATGCACGCGCGCCTAGGTGCACGATATATTTTCGCTGAATTTGAACAGCGCTTAACACTTGTGCGTAAGAATAAAAAAGGGAAAAAGTTTTCAGCGCTTACCGAGAGGCGTATGATCCGCTCGTCGCGTCTGCTTGCCACTTGGCATCCGAAAAAATGGCTGGGGCTTACCTAAGGTTAAGCCTGGATATCTCGAAGCGAAAAGGTTCGGTGATGCTTATGGTTTAGCTTATGGTTATGCTTTATGATTTAGCCTATGGTTATGCTTACGGTTTAGCTGATCGTTATGCTTTATCATTTAGCCTATGGATATGCTTACGGTTTAACTTATGGATATGCTTATGGTTTAAGCTATGGACATGCTTACGGTTTAGCTTATAGATATGCTTATGGTTTAAGTTATGGAAATGCTTACGGTTTAGCTTATGGTTGTGCTTTGATTAGCTTATGGTTATGCTATACGTGTGCCTTGTGTAGTTATGCAAAATGCTTATAAATGATATATGCCACAAGTTATGCAGGAATATTAAATTTCTTTACTCATCATTCTTAGGCACATTGTCTTGCGATTTCTGTACAGCCATAAAACAGCTCTCTGTATCGGTAGTATCACTCTCTTCTTCCATGTTGAATGTGCACGCCTATTCTCTGGCAAACGGTTACATAGTCGGCCTCCGCGATAAACACGCGCTTGCGCCGAACGTCAAACGATGACGCATAGCGCGCGGCAGTGGCCACCTGAGCCAACTCCGAACACGCTTACGGAGCGTATTCCGACTTACGCCGGCTGGCGCGAAGCGCGGTGTTGACAAGCGTAATGAAGCTTTTCGCTTTAAAACTAGCGCTTCCACGTAGCTATTCAGGATGGTCAATCACGCCGCCAGGCTCAATACCGCTCAGAGCGTCGCACAAAGCAAGCGACCTTGACAGCTCCCAGTGGTGTCTTCAGCCTTTCTACAGCTTTGGAGAGCGGTTATACTAGAGCTAATGAAGTGGAGGAAATGAGGGGGTGGGAAGTAACTGAACCCGTCGTTTTTCTGAGAACGCTGCGGGCTTAAGCGCTAGGGAGTTGGGAATTGTATGCCTCATTTAACCTACAGTGGTGCGTTCTTCGATCAGTCAGACATGATTTGAGCATCTCACACTTGTAAGAAATTGAAGGCTCTACTGCCGCCGCGGTCCGGATACAATTCTCGAGAATACAAACGAAAATCAGCAAGAAAGAATAACTGCAGATGTAGACGAAAGGAATGGACGCATAAACGATCGTTCTGACATGCTGAAAATCTGTGTGTTAACTTTACAGCTAGGTGTTGTTGCTACTTGCTTTCCCTTATTCTTTGCATGAATACTGTAAACAAAAACCTTACCGTCATTTTTCTCTGCACTACTGTGCGAAAATTTCGCATCTTCAAAGAAAGCCCATTCTGGCAGCACGCCTCGTAAGTTGCTGTTCATAAGTTCTTGAACATTTGTAGTGTTATCGAGTGTGTAGTGCCGACATCTATTCGCGTATTAGATTCCCCGAATACGTTTCTAATACCTTTACAAGCTAGCTTCTATGTACTGTAGGCTTATAAAGAGGGAATCGCGGCATATGCAGATGTTCGGAATTTGTCTGCGTTATATTTTCTTGTGTTGTCACAAGCAAGCATGTGTGCTGCATGTGAAAGCAAGCTTGTGTTGTCATGAGAAAGCAACGGAATCCGTCGTTTTTAAAGGAACGCTGCGGACTTCAGCGCTAGGAAGTTGGGAATTGTATGCCTTATTTACCCTCCGTGGTGCATCCTTCGATCACTCGGACATGGTTTGAGCATTTCGCGCTTGTAAGAAATTGACGGCTCTGCTGCCCTCGCGGTCGTAATACAATTCTCAGGAATACAAACGAAAATCAGCAAGAAAGAATGACCGCAGATGTAGACTGAATGAATGGACGCATACACTTTAATTATTTATTTAATTAGTTCATTTAATTTATTTATTTATTAAGGAGCCACAGCGCCAAGGCGTTACAATGGGGGACGGGGGAGGTACAAGAAGAAGTACATACGACACCTCTGCTCCTACACAGTGTTATCAGTGATAACAAAAAAAGATAAAAACGAAAAAAAAAACAGAGGCAAAGCCCTTAGCAATACACATCTACAATCTACAACATCATAAAGAAAGCATCAGTAGATTCAACCCTGACAACATCACTCGGCAGTCTATTCCACTCCCTAATGCGTTTAGGAAAGAAAGACATTCTAAGCGATTCAGTTTTTGTCGCAAATTCACGGACCTTAAAAGCATGGTCAGCACGATTGGATCTATAAAAAGGCTCTTGCACAAACTTTTCGCGATCAACCCGAACAGCTGAATAATAAACAGCATGAAAAAACTTCAGCCTCAACTTCTTACGGCGCGTGTGTAGTAATTCCCAGTTGAGTGCTTCCTCCGTACGCGATGCACTGTATTGAGCCCCGCGTATGCCAGATACGAAACGAGCGGCAATGTTCTGCACCCGCTCCAGCTTATCTTTATTTCTACGAGTATGCGGGTCCCAAACCGTACACACGTATTCCAGAATTGACCTCACATAAGTCTTGTATAAAACGTCCCTATATGACTGTGGAAAAATGTCTGCATTTCGGCGAAGAAATTCCAAGGTATTGCATGCTTTAGCAGCGACATAATCGACGTGACGGTGCCAATTCAATGTAGGAGTAAAATAAACACCCAAATATTTAAATTCGAATACCTGTTCATGCCCTATTCGAATACCTTTACGTGTTCCGAATACCTGCCGCTGCCAGGTAGTGCTCAAATTTAGCCAACTGCGTAGTACAAAATAGGCCCCTGGGAAAACCATGCTGACGAGGATTAAACAATGAATGTGCGTCCATATGTGCTACTACACTAGTATACAAAATATGTTCAAGTGTTTTGCACGCAACAGAAGTTAGTGATACTGGCCTATAATTTGAGACGGTGACACGAGGAACAGATTTGTGAATGGGCACTATGCTCGCAATTTTCCAGTCATCTGGAAGGCAGGATTCGTCAAGCAATTTTTCGAAGTTAACCTTCAAGTAAGGTGCCACTGACTGAGCACAAAATTTATAAAACTTGTTTGGCAAGTCATCAGGATACCCAAACTTAGCAATCCTCATATTCTGCAACAGAGACTCTATACCAATGATGCTAATAACATCTTCATCCGTAACACTCATCACCGACTGGAAATTCAAGGTACTCGTATCATCATGTCTTTGTTACAATGCACAGCTGAAAACAGAGCTCAAATACGTATTAAAGAACTCAGCTTTTCCTACGTCATCACCAATAAAGCAGTCACCAGACACAGGAGTTGGTATAGTCAGTGTCTCTTCCATTTCTTTTTGCATGTTTTCAGAATTCCTTTGGATTATCCTTTAATTTTGACTCCATTAAAATTCAAAATGAATGCTTTGCAGCTACCACTGCAACTTTCATTTTTTCGATTATTTCATGTAACTTCAAGCCATGCTCATGTGTCGTCTTTCCTTTATATTTGCTGTAAGCTAGTTACCTTTTGCGTGTTAGACTGCGTCACTCATTCAACGCTTTATTTTCCTTGCTTACATTTGTTTTTTCATAGTTTCATACTCGTCTGCTTGCTGTTCCAATGCCTCTTAAATGTTCAACATTCATTTCACAAAGCACCGCATTATGATCGCTTATTCCAGGTAGCACTTGAGTGGAGCAGACGAATTCATGTTTATTGGTGAATAACAAATCTAAGATACAATTCCCACGTGTCGGTTCTAAAACAGTTTGAAGTAACACAAAGAATTAAAACAAGGTAATCAGTTCTTGACTGGACCGACCCGAAAAAAAGTGGAAGTGAGGTTGATGACTCCATTCAATAATAGGCGGATTGAAATCACCTCCGACTACCATGAAGCCTGATTGAGCTGCGTCAACTGTCACCGTCAGCTGCATAAGCACATCGGCGTGTGAATCAGGCCGGCGGTAGAATTAACACACAGTTAGGACTTTGCTATTGTTAAGCGTCAATCTGCATCGTACAGCCTCACATGCATTGGCGCCAGCATTTATCTGGGAAGAAGAAATTTTAGAATGCACAAGAATAAATACACCTCCGCCGTGCAAGTCTGTCCTTTCTATAACACTTTAAGCGATCTGAGAATACTTCACCATCAGCAACTTAATTTGCTATCCACGATTCAGTACCGAGAATAATGGACGGCTTCACCATGTGAACTAGAGATGCAAATTCATCAACCTTATTCTTTATGCTTCGGCAGTTAATTACAAGAAAGGAAATAAGCGTTGCATTATGTCGACACCGTCACCCGACCGGTTCTACTACCATTGTAGTATCAGTTTTGTCTCCTACTACCGGTAGCACTTCATTTTTATTATCATCAAACAAGTACTTCTGACCATTTATAATTAGAGTGTCGTACTTAAGACTGATCTTGTCGCCACTTTGTTCAAGCGATTTCGCGAACTGCCATAGATATTTTCTCTTTCTACGCACATCCTCAGAAAAGTCCTTTGAAATACTGACATTGCTTCCTTTTAATTTACAAGCGCTTGTTAAAACGTTTTGCTTTTCAACGTAGGAAGCGAAAATCGCTATTAAAGGACGATTGCTACCAGACTTGAATTTGCCCAGCCTGTGAGCATTTGTGATTAACACTGATTGGATACCTAATTTTGTTTACACACGTCAATTACACATTCTCCAGAGTCCTCACTTGACTCGTTGCGTTTTGTATCCTCTACACCGAAAAAAAAAAGCAAATTGCAACGCCTCCTCTGGCTCTCCAGATGGTCTACCTTCGCCATAACTGAACCCAGCATCCACTGATGTTCTTCAGATTGTTTCTTACATTGTTTAACTGCGCAGTTAATTTGGTCAATACAAGGGATTCTGGATTCTATAGACGCGCGTGCTGACATCATTCATGGCGCGTTTACTTTCAACTTGGGTTCCATTGCACGTAACTTGGCCTTAAAGGGCAACTGAACACTTAAAAAAAATGGCCAGGCTTAGCTTGGTTAAGCCAAGAATGCGTTGCATATTGCGCAGGTTGGGGCACAGCTTTTCCTCCGGCTGTCGTGACGTCACGTCACGTGGTTGCGCTAAAGGTCAATGGTGGCTGCCCGGCCGCGCCCAAGGGCTGAACTGAGTGATTGCAATATGCAACGCATAAAAATAGAAGCAACTTAATAACAAACATAGCAAACATAAAAGAGAATAGACCCACATATGAGACGCGCAGCAATGAAGAATGGCTCATACCCTCAATGGTGGCTGCCCGGCCGCGCCCAAAGGCTGAACTGAGTGATTGCAATATGCAACGCATAAAAGTGAACTTTCAGTGAATTATTGCACTTTTTCACCCCCTGAATACGAAAATCATTGTTTAACAAGCCAGAAATTACCGCTACTCGCTTTATTTAGTAAAAATAACCCGCAGCGTCTGTGTGAGACGCCGCGCGTCTCTTGACGGGCTCTGATGGCGAAGACGATCTTGACGTCATCTTAGGTAACGGCGGGGTGCGTGATTCGAATAGAGCGCTCACGTGACCCCTGTATTGGCGTCATCCTCGCGTCCAGTCTTTTGGCGCGTGAGGGTTGTGTGAGGCTTCACCGAAAATTTAAACGGCGATTGCAGCGCTCCTGCGTGTACAATAGAGGAAATAACTTCAGGAGTTGAATTGTACTGTGGCAGCCTTCGAAACCACGGTAACTCTTCCAGTTCTAAAACCTCGTCAGCTTCCCTTTAATGCTATCTTGACTATCTGGGAGCCTCTGCAGAGTTTAGGCAGTGGTCGGGCCAGGGTTAAGCTCAACGTCACCGCTTAAAAGTAGCCGCAACAGATAAAAGGAAATACGACGCAACAATCTAAAGCGATGACGCACATAATCTTTTAATTGTGAGTGAGTTTTCAGGCAAGCAAATAACATTTGGGGTGGAACGGGAAAAATAAAATGCGTGCTAAAGTAATGCATGTGCGGATTACTAACCTGCAAAAGCAGCAAGAAAAACATGAGCGGAACCGCTTCTGCCATGCTGGTTCCACGAGCCTCTGGGGCCGAATCTTATAACGGTTCGGAATACGAACCGTTCGCTTCGCCGCTTACGTCATTAGATGCGCCACTCCCAAGCCGGCGGTGGAAGAAGGGGAGTACGCGACCAATAGATGAGAGGGTGCCACCTCTGAAGCGTACGTCATTATATGACGAGCTAATCGAGAAATTGCAGAATGTTTCTGCTTGCTAAATAAATTTAAAATATAAATTAAATATTATACGCCAAGTTTTGAAGTATAAACATGTTGTGCCGGGCGTTTACGCGATGCAGAAGTACTTTATTAATGTCATTCTTTTTCATTCTCAGCCCACAGGCGGTATCGTAAGCGTAAATGAGTTGGCCACGGAGTTGGCAGAGCGCAGCGCTATGTCGTCTGCTACCAGGAGCTCGCACGATGCATGCAACAGGAACGCACTGCCAGCACTTCTCAAGAGCTAGCGCTACAAAACCGTGAACTGGTTCTTAGGGACACTTTTACTAGCCGACTATATCAATTTTCCTTCTTTTCTCGCCCTTCGTCATCGGCTCGGACATGACTTGCTCGCCGCCGCGCTGCCGCTATCCTAGCGATCTGCCCCACGGCGCGTCGCGTGATAGAAGCAATGGAACTTAAATCGAACATTACGGTATACGGACCCTGTATTGCCTGCGCGAAGTCAAATCGAAGAGTGTGGTGCTGACGGTGCGCGCTGTGCCGTGAAATTGAGAAACAAAGTATGGCACTCCCGAACTAGAGAAAAAAGGGCAGCCAAATAAGAGAGCTCCACCATACCTTCCCGTCCTGACTGTATAGTTTTATCAGCCGAACGAAGGAAGCGCTGAACCAGCCTAGGTTGAACCTTTCTGACTGCTGAACGGCGATCTGCGAGCTATTCACACTGGCGATAGCACTGGGAATTCGATTTCACCATGCAAATATCTCCTTGGCATTGACGTTGAAGCTGAGGTTACGGAAAGCTGACCCAGCCCTTCAACCGGCCAACACAGTAATTGCGAGAGCAACTTTGTGGACAATGCCGGCAGCAGAGATCTAACCGATGATTGCTTCGCGTCCGACTGAGCTCTGGGAGCTGCAGGCCGGTGGCGATGAACTGCAGCGCGCAATATTCCTTCCTCTGCGTGAAATGGCCACTCGTACGCTTGCACCCGAGTCTCCTCCATTTGATAGCGTAGCCTGCAAAAGGTCTACTTAGAAAGCCAGCAAGGGCGGTGCAACTCATTATCCGTCACTTCTTCGAAAGCGTATCGCATTTCCAGCCGTGCTCGACACCGAAACAGCAACGCCAAGCAGACGACGAAGGCAAGTAACAGCCTCCGAAGCAACCAACGGACGCGCGCGCGACCGGCGCACGCGGCCAGGGTCACAAGTCAACAGCTAAGCCACAGCAACGGAACCCAAAGCGGACTACCCCTTCGCCGGTTCCTACAACCGGTTCGCTTTAAAAAGATTGACAGATGCGTGACGTATTCGAAAATTGCGATACCGCCCCGCTGCCTCTGACGACCTGTGACGTAATCAAAATTTTGGCCAATCAGGTGAGGCCAAAGGAACGGTTCCCCCAACCGAACCGTTATAAGATTCGGCCTCTGGATGGCTGCCAGATCCCGGTATTTGTAGACTGACGATAAGGCAATCACTGCACCAGTTGTTCCTTGATCGGCTGAAGTCAGCGGCTATGCTTGTCGATTTGTCGTCATGAGCAGCAGACGAAGTTCCATTCACTGATCCATCAACGCACATGCCGGGCCAAAAGTGTGAACTCGTAGATGACGTACAGGCTCGTGTGCGTCCGGCGAGGCAGCGCATCGAAGCGAAGCGGTGCAGGCGCACACGGACCTCGGGGAGGCGCTTCGTGTCGTCTGCTACAGCGTTGGAGCGCGCCGCTCTGACTTTGCTGTAATGTACCCTTCGCTAGACCCACGCGACTGAGCGACCGAGGCGGCGTTGCGGGAAGGCGCACTTCACTAACTGGAGCATTTTCCAGCTGGTTCGGTCTACAGATCGTGAACAGCCTGCTTAGTCAATATACATTACCAGAAACAAGCTTGTCACCACATAAATCACTTAGCATGTTTTTAGCCTGTTTATGAAAAGGCATCGCCCAAAGACTGCTTCAGAGCTGAGAGGCCATGTGCCTGCAAAAGCAGCAAGAACGATCGTTCTGACAAGTTGAAAATCAGTGTGTAAACTTTACAGCTAGGTGTTGTTGCTACTGGCTTTGCCTTATTCTTTACATGAATACTGTAAACAAAAACCTTCCTGTCATCTTTCTCTGCAGCTTTTGTGCGGAAATTTCGCATCTTTAAAGAAAGCCCGTTCTGGCAGCGTGCCTCGTAATTTCCTATTGATAAGATCTTCAACTTTACTAGTGTTATTGAGTGTGTAGTGCCGACATCTATTCGCGCATTAGGTTCCCCGAATACGTTTCTAAGATCTGTAAAAGCTAGCTTCTATGTATTGTAGGCTTATGAAGAGGGAATCGCGGCAGGTGCAGATGCTCGGAATTTGTCTGCGATTTATTTTCTAGTGTTGTGACGAGAAAGCATGTACAAGGTATGCAGGTAGTGTATTTGCGAAGCCCTTTTCGTAGAGATTTCGTGTTGCAAGATATAGTTTCAATTCTCGGTGGCCCTAACCTCTCGTTTCGCGAATCTCACGCATGTACGCGGTCTTGAGCGCGCGAAGGTACACTATATATTTTCGCTGAATTTGAACACCACTTATGACTTGCGCGCAAAAATAAAAAGAGAAAAGTTTTCAGCGCTCATCGAGATGCCCGGAGTCGCGTATGACCCGCTCGTCGCGTCTGCTTGTCCCTTGGCGTCCGACAACTAGCGCTTCCACGTAGCTATTCAGGATGGTCAATCACGCCGCCAGGCTCAATACCGCTCTGAGCGTCGCACAAAGCAAGCGACCTTGACAGCTCCCAGTGGTGTCTTCATCCTTTCTACAGCTTTGGAGAGCGGTTATACTAGAGCTAATGAGGAGGAGAAAATGAGGAAGCGGGAAGTAACTGAACCCGTCGTTTTTCTGGGAACGCTGCGGGCTTAAGCGCTAGGGAGTTGGGAATTCTATGCCTCGTTTAACCTAGAGTGGTGCGTTCTTCGATCAGTCAGACATGGTTTGAGCATTACGCGCTTGTAAGAATTTGACGGCTCTGCTGCCGCCACGATCGCAATACAATTCTCGGGAAATGTATTATTCGATAAAATTTGCCGCTCCACGTCGCGTTTTGTCATCTTGATGAAAACGCAAAATTGCATTTTGTAAAACTTCTCTTTCCCGGCACAAATTTCAAGGCACGTGCGCCCTCCACAGCCAGTCAGGGAGTCAACATAGCGGATAATGGCGACCGCGCAGCCGGCATGCGTGTCGAGCATAGCTGCCCTAGTCTACCGCCTGTCTTCCCCTTTTCTGCATTTATTCAATCAGCCTGGAAGCGCCGACTGTGAAGAAACGCCGAGTCCACCATGACGCCGCATTTAAAAGGAAAGTTATGCGCGTGGAGACGGACGGAAATCGGGCCGCATCACGGGCGTTCGAAGTTACCAAACTTGCGTGTGAGACTGGCGCAAACAGAAGGAGAATATTTTCGCCAACAAAGCACCAAGGAAGGGTTTCAGTGGACCGAAACAGAGCCGCTTCGCCGAAATAGAAGACCTCCTCGCGGAATATGTGCAAGAACATCGAGCGGCACAGCGGCCTGTGACGGCCGATCTGCTCAAAGTTCGGGCGATGCAGTTAGCCCTACAGAAAGCTAGGGCTCAAGCGGTGTGACTTCAAACGAGCAGGTGCTGTCAAATTTTATGAAGAGAAAAGACTTTTCTCTTCGAAGGCGGACAAGGATATGCCGAAAATTGCCAGAAGAATATGAAGAGAAATTGCACAGTTTTCAGTGGTACGTTTTGTAGTTGCGCCATAGAAACGGTCACAACTGTTGAAAAAAAGATTGCGAAGCAAGTGCGCATTTTGCCTTCCGGCCACGAAAAAACTGGAGTCACCGCAATGCTTTGTTGCACGGTGGATGGGCACGAGCAGCCCCCGTACCTCCAGACGGAAGACCCTCCCGTAAGGAATCGTGTTTCCGAGTGGCGCGATTTGTGCGTGCAAATAAAAAAGGTTGGATGAGCACGGACTTGCTCGCTGACTGGATTGATCACGTTTGGCGGAAGAGACCCGGCGGAAGTTTGGGTCTGCCTGGGATGCTTGTGCTCGACGCGTTCAGGTGCAACCTTGACCAGCGCACCGAGGACAAGCTGGTTGCATGCAACGCCGTCTTGTCGCTATACCCGGCGACATGACATCGCGGCTCCAGCTGCTCGATGTTTGTTTGAACAAGCCAGTGAAACGTAGAATTCGGGCGCTCTACACCGAATGGCTTGTCAGCGGTTGCCACGAATTCACGCCCGCCAATAAAATAAAGCGTGCCTCGCTGCAGGACTTTACTGTATGGGCGAAAGATGCATGGTGCACAATCCCATCTGCCATGGACGGCACCAAGGATGAAATGCTTTGATCTGTTATTATCGATGACGAGCTGTCTGATGGCGACGACGAGCAATATCTATTGCCCCATGCAACTCGTACCGGCGCAGTAAGAATCTTAGTTGCAAGGTACGTTGTGTTAAGGTTAGTTGCAAGGTACGTTGTGTGTTTATTCGTCGCAACTTTAGTGCATTTGGAATAAAACAGGTTTTTTTTTTTTCAAGTGAGCGAAAAAGTATTTCGATATGAAAGCACGAGGTGCGCGCTATTGCACTCTCATTTTTTTTCTTTCTTTTTTTTTGGGGGGGGGGGTTCACGGAAAACGGGTGTGAGTTACAATGGAGGGTGCATCAGAATCGAGTAAATGCGGTACTTCGTGCCAGGCAGGTAGAGCATGCTACGTAGCATGATGCTGCTAAATCGGAGGCCACGCGCAGCAGAAGCAGCATTACATAAATATCGTGCATAGACTGGCCGTGCAAAGATGAAGTGATTTTACAGTCTTTATCAGATCGCAGACGCATATGTTTCATTTATTTGATGGAATCTTGACAATTAGCGTACTGCTGTGGATGTTTTACTGCAATTGTGTGTTGCCGAGGGAGGTTTTTCACCATTTTTGCCAGGAGATTGTAAATTTCCTGCCACATACAGTACATTAATGCTTTGGTCACAGAAGCCTCTTTTACAAATTGGATGCGTTTTCTTACTACGCATGTTCACAGGCATTTCAGAGCCTCTTAAAGCAGTCAGAAACGTTCAAGATTTAAAAATTTATTTGACGTAGATGGACGATCATGTATTGCGCTACTTGGCTTTTATTCACTGAGCCACTTCCTGGCCATGTGTGCATGGTTTCGGTTGCACATGTGACCATCATCTGCCAACTCTTACTTATTGCATTCAAATACTAGAATTGCAGGGCCATTAAAAGCTGTCCGCATGAACTTGTAGCAGCTGGTCTAATGAAACTGTCACGCATTGTTCGTATTGCATGTCCATGCCGTCCGCACCCCTCACACATCAACGTCGAACTGCGAGTTCGACCCAAGGGACAATTCACAGCCCGATGCCCTATCCTGTCACACATAAAACATTTCATTGTGCTCCGAGTATTTTCCCTCTCATCTGGTATCTTCTTATCTTCCTTCCCCTTTCCCAAGTTCTTTTGGCCTTGTGCTTCTAAATACCGGTCGGCGTGTTCAGATATTTCAGCCACCGTCCTCAAGTTGCGCTCTTTCAGGAATATTGCCACGCCCTGATGACATGATGCTAGGAACTGTTCTACAATCATGTTGTCCCTCAAGTCTTCAAATGACTTCTCTATGTTAGCCATCTCTAACCAACGATCAAAGTAGTTGGAGATTCGAGCGGCGAATCGCTGGCCCGTCTCATTTTCGTGTGGCTTAGAGTTTCGGAATTTATCCCTGAAACCTTCGGCCGTTAGTCTGAAGCGTTGTAAGAGAGCCTTCTTCACCTTGTCGTAATCTAGTGCGTCAGTCGCTGCCATCCGACTGTACACGGCCAACGCTTCCCCCACGAGACACATACTCAATCCCGTCGCCCAGTCACTCCTCTGCCAGCCTTGTCCAGTTGCTATTCGCTCGAAACGCTGTATATAGGCATCTAAGTCATCTCGCCTTTCGTCAAAGGGGGCGATCAACTTTTGGGGACACACTGTCGCTATTCTCTGAGGAAGCACATATGAGCTCCTGTTTTCTGCCTCTTCTCCACTGTTACTCATGCGCAACTGCAATTTCTTTTCCGCAAGCTCTTCTTCAAACATCAAGTTCCTATATGCACGCTCGTCCGCAGCTTTCGCTCTCTCCTCCTCTTCCTTCGCAGCCTCTCGCGCCTCTGCGCGTTCTTCTCTTAATCGCTTCTGTTCCTCGTGATACAGTGCTATTATGGCTTCGGCCGACATGCCCGCGGCATTCCCAGCCGTCATCAAACTTTCAAGGTCCATTCCGCTGCTCAAGACAACCCGAGGCACGTGACAAAGTTAAAGAAATCCTGGCAGGCTCGCCAATGTTGCCACGCACACGTTAACGCCTGGTGCGCTTGCCTGAGCAGGCAGAAGGAACACACGAACGCAAGATGCAGCACACACGTAACATTCATTCAATAGGCTATTTTAGCAACAGGAACACACGGTAACATTCAACACTCATTAGACACGGAATGCGTCCTCCCTTGCTAAGCTTTCCGCTCGCACTACCGCGTTTACTAACGTCTGTGCGGCGATCGTCTATTCGCTGTAGTAGGGGCGCTTACAGTACCGGTTCTGTTCGGTGTGGATATCGGCGTCCTCCGGTCTGTGGTCCGTCGTTGCGATTCGGTCGCCTTCAGTCGTCGCTGGTGTCCGGCGTCACCGATGCCCCGGCCGAAGTGATGAAGGCACGGTCGCTGAGGAGCTGTCGCGCTCCGGCAGCGCAGGGCTCGTGCCGGCTGGCGCTCCCGGTGCGCGCCGGCCCAGCTCAGTTCTCTAGAGGGGGCGGTGACTGGCTGTAACCAGCCTCCGCGCGTCTACGTTCAGCGGTGCAAATGCTGACGTGTCCTGGCAGGTAGGTCCCGGCCAGCGGTAGTTCCGGGGACGTCGGACATCTGCTCGCCGAGCCTGGTACTCGGGCGAGACGTCGATGCGTCACCTAGAAACTGGGGCGGGACCCAGAGAGGCGATCTCCGGCCGTCTTCTCCTGGAACGCTGCGCACGGCCACCACGTCCTTCCCTGCGCGCGCCTCTTCTGCAAGATGGCGGCTCCACGCGCTCGCTTCACTCCTTCCTCGTCTTCCTTCTTTGTTGGCGCTTGTCACTCCTGACAGAAACTAAACCTAGGCGCATGTGTAAAATAGGAATGCAAATTTCCATAGCAATGAAAGTATTGCCAGCAACACTTTGGGCCCTTGATATGCTGGTTGCGTTCACCGGAATACTTGAAATGTAAATAACGTAGGAATGGCTCTCCGGCAATTAGAACTCATCGAATAGCGACGTCAATGCATGTGTTGACTTCTCTAAGACTAGGTGTGTGAACGCCGTTTTTGTCACGTACCATATTTCTTGAAAAGGTGTATTAACAATGAGTCATGTACGCTAAGTTTCACTAAACTGGCGTTCGCTTATGGCATGGAGACATTGGACAGCAAAAATAAAAAAAGTCACCCTTTCCTTTACAGTTCGTCATGTCGGTACACAATGGCGACATGAAGGTGGAATTCGCCGACGCTCAAAAAAACCGAGATGCGCTTCGCAACACACCCGCAATCGCATCGACGCCTGCTGCGGTCGTGTTTCAGAACAATAGTAAGACATTTACCCATTCTTCAAGTTGTGTGATGCTGGTGATGTGGGATGCTTGTGTGGTGTGGTGGCACGGAATGTGGACAAAGTAAAGTGTCAGAAGTGCTACACAAAGTAACAAATGAAATTAAAGGCACAAAATATATTTTTTTCTTATTGGTTTTTTAAACATGTGATGTAATGACACCAGTGTTAAAGTGGAAACCTATATATAGTAAGGGCGGCATTTTACGACCACGAAAAAGAGAAAAAAAAATGTGTTATCTGCAGATATTGTCCCACGAACGCTCACAGTACGTAGACGATTGTGCTTTATTAAAGCCACTGTGCCTGGTCTTTCACCCTCACTTTTCAGAGACAGTATGCTGTTAGGTTACACAAAAAGAATGGTTCGTGCACATTTGCTGAGGTGGCCTCTAATAGTGTGTAGTGACTATTGAAGGAGAGGAAGAGAGAAGTGCAGTGCCGTAACTGTCTCTCAGGGGAGGACACCTCAACAGCACTGCACAGGGAAAGGGCAGTGGGGAGAAAAAGATCAGGGAGAGAAGGAAAAGAAGGCGAGAAAAATAACAAGAAGGTTGAAGAGGCAATGCGGGGCTTACAGCCGCGCTCTCGGCTGCGTGTCACAACCAAAGTCAAGTAGGGCAGGAAGCAATTTCTTGACAATGAAAAGGTGGGCTGCCGGAAAGAGAAGTGCTTCATCCGAGTCACAGGGCAGTCCCACACGACGGTTTGATGCAAAGAGCGCAGTGCGCTCAACATCGAAGGCCGGGCAGCGGAGCAGAAGGTGCTCAAGCGTCTCCTCCTCGCCGCAATCCAAGCACGCGGGCCTGCCTCTTCCGTGCAGTCTGTTTATTGTGGCGGCCGTGTTGTAGCAGCCGACGCGCAGCCGAAGGAGAAACGAGCGGTCCCAGCGGGAGAGACCCGCACGGGGGAGGAGGCGAGGGGCCGTACCTGCAGCAACGCGGGGATCCGGGTGCTGCGTGCGAAGGACGCGCAGTATCACCGTCTTGGCCACGTTGAAACGGGTGACGGAGCTGGCGAAGGGGAAGCGAGTCGAGAGAGCTTGCTTCGCGACGGCGTCGGCCGCTTCGTGCCCGGGCAGGCCGATGTGCGCGGGGACCCACTGCAATGCCAAATCGCAGCCCTGATTTACGAGATGGTGCAGTTTTGATCCCACGCGCTGCACAAGTGGAACACCGGCATAATCGTTCCTGAGCATGCACAGAGCCGCACGCGAGTCCGACAGTATCGCGGCAGACGAGACACCGCACTGCTGAAGAAGTAGGTCAGCCGCGAGGTCAATCGCCGCGAGTTCGGCGACTGTCGACGAGGCAGGAAAACGATGGCGGCTCTGTTGAGACGCAGAAATCTCCGGTGCCGTGCACGCGGCAGCGGCGGAACCGTCACTGGACACGGATCCGTCAGTGTGCACTAGGAGTCGGTCGCGTAGATGTTCGAAGATCAATGCAGCCGTCTCCTGCTGCATGGCACACAGTGCTGTGTGTCGCTTGCTCTTGACGCCCGGGATGGTGAGGTTTACGTCGAGGAGCGCGGAGGCGTGCGGCGAAGGCGGCAGGGGGAGGAGTTGAGGCAAAGAGGCGATGCGAGTGCTGAACTTGGTGGCAAGCTGGCCCATGCCCGAGCCCTCGAGGCTGTGGAGGCGGCACACGAGATGCTGACCCTGTGGCGACCATTGCAGACGCTCGATGTGGTGAAGTGCTTGTTTCCGCGCGCGAGGTGAGGGCGGCCAGTTTCCCGCTTCGGCGAGAGTTGCCCCCACTTGCGAGAAGCGGGGAAGCGCGTACATTTGGCGAAATGGGTGCTTTGCTCGAGGTCGACGGCCTTCCAGTTGGCTGGACTGGCGTTGGTGAGTGGGAGCGCGTAGAGCGCTCGCGACGTTGCGATCGAGTTGTAAACTCTGAGCGAAAGATGCGGTGTGCAGCTGCGGCCTCGGGTGAGCAGGGAGCGTGCGGCGCCTGCGACTTTCCTGGAGTCCCTGCAGAGTTGTGTGGTGGCCGCATTAAAGTTGAGGTGGCAGTCTATGTGGAGGCCGAGGTATCGGACTTTTCTCTGCCACGGGAGGGGGCTTCCGCGCAGCGACAGAGTTGGCACTTCGAAGCGTGCACGGCTCGCACGGGGGTGAATTATTAGCGCCTCGGTTTTTGACGCCGAGAGCTGAAGCCCTATGCTGCCGAGGTATTCCTCCACGGCGTTGATCGCCGACTGAAGTGATTGACGCACTTGGTAGGCATTGTCCGTGGGTCCGCAATCAAAAAGAGCGATGTCATCAGCGTAAATCGCCACACGGACTTCGAACGCTGTCAGCTTCGGGATGAAATCAGGGAGCCTTGCCAGCGCCAAGTTGAAGAGGAAAGGGCTGAGGACACTGCCCTGAGGAACACCAGAGGTCACGCTACGGGGGGTGCTGAGCGCGTCACCCACGCGCACTCTGAGCGTTCGGTCGTTAAGAAAGACCGAGACAGTCCAGTAGGCGGCCGGTGATACGCAGCTAGTGAAGCGCTTGAATGATGGTGCCGTGCGGGAGGCCGTCGAACGAGCGTTCCACATCGACCAGCACCAGGTATCCGGCTTCGTGGCGGCTTGCCGCGTCCTCGAGCGTAGCGACAACGTCTGCGATGGAATCAGCTGTCGAGCGCAGTCGGCGGAAGCCGCTTTGTTCAGGGGCAAATGCATCTAGGGCGGAGGCAATCCATTCAAGGCGGTGCAAAGCCATGGACTCCATTGTTTTGCCGGGTACCGAGGTTAGCGATACTGGGCGATAGGAGTTGATGTTCAAGGCTGGTTTGTCGGGCTTGAGAATGGGAACGACGATTGCCTCTTTCAATTCGGCGGGAATGATGCCGCTGCGCCAGACCGAGTTGAAGACCTCGAGAAGTGACGGAAGCTGAGCTGCGTCAACGTTCCTCAGGACTTGATGAGTAACGCCGTCGGAACCGGGAGCGGAGCGACGTTTGCGTCTGTTTAAGACGATGCGCATCTCGCTGAGCGTGAACTCAGCAGAACACAGCACTTCTACATGCTCCAGAATTGCGCTGGTTGGGGAATAGCACATAGGAGCGAGGCGTTCAACCATGTTGTGTGGTGGAACTTCGACGGCGGCTGTGACAGGGCACACAGACGGCGGAGCGAACGTATCCGCGAAGAGTTCGGCTAATTGATCGGCACTCAAGACCCGGGCCACTGCCATGGAGAGTGCAGGGCGGCCGGGGATCTTGGGACTAAGTAGGGCGGCGAGAATGCGCCAGGGGCGTGCTTTGTCGCGAGTGTCCTCCAAGGAGAGGCAGGGACTCCGCCAGCTCTGGTTGCGACGCTGCCTGGCATGACGACGGCACGCGGCATCAAGGCGGTTGTAAAGTGTCCAGTGCTCCACCTTGTCGCTTTTGACGGCGCGACGTTCAGCGCGTCGGCGTGCCCCGCGCAATTTCAGAAGTTTGATGTCGGGCGCCGGCGTTCCAGCGGGCACCGTACACGACTTGGTCGCGGCGACAACGCACCTTGAAATGTGCGTGAGGAACTCGGTGTTCACCGGAGGGGCCCTGGCACAGAGCGTCCTGAAGAGAGACCAGTCAGTGATGCGATAGGTACAGGTCCGGTCGCGGCTCAGACCGAGCGGGTCAAGCGAGATCGGATAATGATCCGACCCCTGAGTGTCAGGGCTGCTTACCCACTCATAGTGGCACCGTTCGCTAACCAGCGATAAGTCTATCACATTCCCGCGTACCTTCCGACGCACGAAAGTGGGACTGCCGGTGTTGATGATCAGCAGACCAGAGGAATGGATGGAGTTCAGCAGGTTCCTGCCATTAGGCTCACAGCGGCTGCTGCCCCATGCCGTGTGGTCAGAGTTAAAGTCACCGCACACAACACAGTCACGGTTGAAGCGCGCGGTAAGGCTCTCCATGAAAGACGTATCCCATCGCTGCACGGGTTGCACGTTCACGCTGGCGACACAAGTGTCGGCCGCCCCAACGCGCACAGTCACAGCCACACACTCTACAGAGGTGGGAACGATGTCGGCCACACAAACGACTGCTTGGGCAAGGCGCGCCCGGACGTAAATAGACGCGCGGGAGCGACCGGGTGGATGGAGCGGATCACAGCACTGCAAGTTGACGCATGTCCGTAACTCGCAGGTGGTCGGACTGTGATTTCCCACGAATCCTGGAAGGTTGCACTCCCCGTCGCGCGTGTATGTCTCTTGCAACACGAGCACGTCGTACTCGTGCAGGAGTAGGTGTTCGGACAGTTCGGTGTGTCGTCGGCGCAGCGAGCGCACGATCCATTGCAGGATGCGCGGCCAACGTTTGGCTGGGCGACTAGCCATGGTGATTGTGTCGCTGTTGACATGCCACTTCCTGGAGGCAGATGGCCCGGAGCGGATGGTCAGCTGGCAGCATGATGCTGACTGCTTGCATGGTGAGCAGCAGGTTTTCTACCAGCTGATCCATAGTAGTTTGGGCGGGCGGAGCAGCAGTATCCTGCGTCTGCTGGCGTTGAGAGGCACGAGGGGCTGGTACAGGATGCCTGGGTGCAGGGCTGGGGCCCTTCAGCACGCTCGCATAGGACCGCGCCGGAGATGAGGAGGACTTCTGCGGCTGCTTCTCCTCCCGGACTGCTGCCCTCACAGAACGCCTCGACAATGCCGAGGTGGAGGAAGCCATGATGGTGGCCACCTCCCGTTCTTCCTGCCATTTGGGGCAGGTGGGAGTGTCGGCCCTATGAGGACCCCCACAGTTCCTACAGCGGACTTTCTGGCAGGAGGCGCCCTTCGCGTGGCTCTTGCCGCATGAGATGCATCGTTCGGCCATCTGCAGGACTTCAGCACGTGCCCGAAGCGGCCGCACTGCAGACATTGCACTGGACGGGGCCTGGCAGGCCTCACCCTGAACCCGAGCTTGAAAAGGCGCACGTGTTCAGGGGGGACCGGTCCCGCGAATCAGATGGTGATGGTGCTCTCCTCCCTCGGTGCCGGTAGCACGGGAACGCTCGACTCGATGGCTCCCAGCAGGTCTATGTCCGCGGGTAACCCGACCACCCCGTGCAGGAAGCCGGTGCTCTTGCCGCGCTCGGCTGGCAGTCGGGCAGTCACTGGGATTCCGTGCAGCTCAGTGACTGCTAGCAGCTCCTCCAGGCACTCCCGGGTGGTAGTATCGGCTGCCACAATGTTGCATTTATGGTTAACGCGAACCACTGCAACACCGGGCCGCGAAGAGAAAGTTTCAGCGAGTGAAAGGCGCGGTGCTCCTCGGAAGGTTCCACCGGGCGCCGAGGGACGGAAGAGCAGCCTACCGACGACCGCAGGGTCAACCGGGAGTGCAGCAGTCTCCAGGGCTCGTGCACGCCGCCGGTCGCTCTTGGACTGCACCAGCGTGAAGTCGTACGTGGTGGACTCGCGGGCGGATGGTGGGTCCTTCAGAAACCGCGCCGTGGGGTTATCAGGGCCCTGATGTGACAAAACAGTGGGTGTTGCGTCCGTCAGCTCCATTCCGTCGGTAGCGCTTTCGTTTGCAGCTGGTTCGCTAGCAGACTCTGCAGGGGACGCGCCGCCATCAGGAGCAGACGGCGCGTCGAGGATGGTGCCGGGCGCGCCCTTGCTCGGAGGGGACGCGGAGGAGGCGGCCGTAGACTCGGCGGGATGTCGAGAGGTGGCGCTCGCCCTTTTTGGAGGGCCTCTGTCTTGGGCGGCAAGCGGAGAGGAGGTGGCGCCTGTTTCGCCCGAGTGTGGGGAAATGGCGCTGCCGTGGTCCGGTTGCTGCACGTGGCAGCTGGCTGCCGTGTGCTAGCTGCTCCGGGCTGGGGGGAGAGCTCGACGGCTGCTTACGTCGCCCGGTTGGCTCCTCGTCCTCGTTCTCCGTCTCGCGGACGCGTTTCCGGGAGCTGGATGTATCCATGTCCTCGTCGTCGGGGGACTCGGCGCTCAGTGCTCGCCCCGAGCGGACGTGCGCAACGAGAGCTCCGCCGAACTCTGAGAGCTGCCTGTCATCGCCGGGCGAACTTTGTCCCGCCGCACTGCGCCTCGCCTAAACACCGGCGGCCTCGGTCGGCCCCAACACAGGGCCCCCCGACCCTGCGCCACACTGCAGGCGCTTCGCCGCCGCCGCTGCCGTGCTCGGCATGGATCCGCCGCCCTCAACAGCTACGACTGCATCGCAGCCTGCGCAATCCACCACGCTCAACCCACAGGACTTTGGTGACGCTTCGCAGGGAGCATTTACGTGCGTGACCCCTTCAGCACCACGGCAGGACGAGGCCACCACCATAGTTGTGAAGTTGACAGATGGCTTCCACCTCTCCACAGTAACACCAATCGAGTTGAGCCTACAAATTCGTCGGGCGGCCCACCTTGTCAAGTTCGAGAGGCAGGACACAGTCGTGAAAATCCGAACTACCCAAAACCTCATCGCCATCGACACGTACCGTGCATCGGCCACCACCAAACTGCTCGCCTTATAGTCCGTGGATGTCTGCGGAAAATCGCACTGTGAGTGCGTACCGCGCCAACGACCCACAGAACGCCCGCGCCGTCCTGCACGGTGTACCACTCTCCTTTACTGAAGATGCCCTACAGGAAGAACTCCTTATTCCAGGCCGAAAAATTCTGTCTTTTCGGCGACTTGGCAAGACGGCGTCTCTCATCATCACGGTAGAGGGGCCTGAAATACCAAAGAGCGCCATCCTGTTTTCAGCGGTCTACCGGCTTTACCCACCCAAGCCGAAATGCCTTCAGTGCTGGCATTGTTACAGCCTGAAACACAGATCTGATATCTGCCCCAACGCCTCGACATATTCGTGCTGTAGATCTTGTGGGCAACATTTCCCCCCTGAAACTGACACGTCAACTACTCCTCACGAGTGCGATATGCGCTGCTGCAACTGCGGGGATGACCACCCGGCTACGGACGCAAACTGCCCACACCGCCGCGCTGCAGAGGAGGCACTTCGCCGACGCAAACCACCGACACGGATCAATCCAAATCACCGAGCAGCCCACCACCTCCCACGACCGCCTACTCGAGAAGACTCCGGCGTGCCAACCAGCAACCGGTTTTCGGCACTTGACACCGACTGCAGCCGTAGCCGTAGCCGCTGTCGCAACCAGAGTCAAAGTCACAACCGCAAGCGCAGTCAAAATGGGCCCAAACAAAAACCGAAGCCCGCCCACAAGCAGAAGATGGACTTCCGACAAAGCCAGACAGCTAAGTCACAATGTGATCAACACGATGAGCGCCGTCTTTCGTGGCAACAAATATACCTAAACCCAAGCCTGCTGCTGACGACCCTAACTGGCCTGCGCTACCTAACCAGCGACAAACGCAGTCTACGCCTTTAAATGTGAGTGGTACAGCTCTCCCAGAAACTGCCCCCGCTCCGCAGCCCTCCCCATTGAGCTGAGACCTTCTGTCAGAGGAGTTAGATGCACGTATTCGTCGCATCGTGTAACAAGCGATCGAATCTACTATCGCAAATATAATTACTGAATAGATACAACGCGCCATTCTGACCGCTCTAACCCCCTTGTCAAACCAATTTGCGCAAATTTCCACCCGTCTCCAACATATAGAGGACACTATGCACCCACACAAACGCCCCATCCCCCATAACCCTTCTGAATCAGAACATGGCCACTAACTCTAGGCAAACACCTCCGATCCCAACCCCACCATCCCCATCTCTCACGATATGGCAATGGAACTGTCGTGGTTTCAGACGCAAGAAACAACATCTCCTGCAAGTAAAACTCTTGCTTGGGCTAGTTGGTTCATGCTTGAAGTAGGTAAAGGCAAGGCGCAGAAGACCTGGTCTTCTGCGCCTTGCCTTTATCTCCTGCAACATATGCTATTCATGAAAACATAACCGGACATTCTTGTGTTGCAGGAGACCCACGGTGCCTTTCCCCTCACTGGCTATGAACATCTTGTTGCTCCTAGTATTACATACAAAGAACGGGGCACGTCAGACCCACTTACTCCTACAGTGACGGTGACTTACGTCAAGAGCTCCTTGCCCACAATCCAACTCGACACTACGCATACGAATACATCGACTACTGAGCACGTGAGCACGAGGACAGACGTTCATGGTCACACTCTAGATATTTTAAACTGTTATTGGACGCCAAAGCAAAATATCTGGCCATTATCAAGCTACAACCCCTCCCAGCAACGCTTAACACCTCACCATACTGTCCTAATCCTCGGAGACTTCAACTGTCGACACCGCTGTTGGGGATATGACCAAACAGCAGCGCTCGGCCGCAAGTTAGACACCTTCATGTCAAACTACAAGTCTCTCTCCTAAACGACATTACCACTCCCACCAGACTAGGGAACTCACGCGAGAAGGACAGAAACCCTGACCTCACTTGGTCAATCAGCCGCTACAACATTCAATCGGAGAATACACAAGACACTCTGGGGAGCGATCACACTATTATTGAAATCCGGCTTCCCTTGCGTACACAAAGGCCAAGTCGGACACACCACCACAAAACCATCTGTCTCGTTGACTAGAACAAGGCGTGTAAACGACTCGAACTGGATGAGATTGATGAGAACACTGGCCCCACAGAATGGACAAACAATGTACTGCAGGTTGTGTCCCAACATGCTTCCCGCGTTGCCGCCACAGAGGATCAACCCCAGGTCGACACTCACCTCTTAGCCCTCTGGGAATGACGCCGCAGACTCGTGAGCTGGTGGCGCCGTGCAAAGAATAATAGGACGCTCCACCAACGTATACACACCATAACTCAGGAGAGCCAGGAATACGCTGACCAACTGGCATCTCAACGGTGGTGGCAAACATGTGAAGACCTCAATGGCCAGCTTCACACACCTAGAGTATGGCAAATCTTTCGCACTCTCATGGGCCAAGCCAAACCTCGCTACGCCCTCCAACGATATTAAATGCAGACCGGGCGCTCCACAGGAGAAATTATCCAAGAACTGCGAGAAAAATTTTACCCGGAGTTCAACCCACCACCACTTGCACCCTTTCCGCAATCACCAACTAAGCCAGAAGGGATTGACTCCGCATTCACACTCCAGGAGCTGCGGTCAGCACTCATGCAGCTCCGACGAAATACAACTCCGGGTCCGGATCAGATAACATATACCATGCTCCGCAACTTGCCCGAAAACCACCAGAAGCACCTTCTACACCTCATTAACCATGCATGGGAGACGGGGAACATTCCACAGTCATGGAAGGAAGCTTTGGTTATTTTCCTTCCCAAACCTGGCAAACCTCCCAACACGCTTGAAAACCTTCGACCGATATCCCTCACATCGTGCGCGGGAAAATTGATGGAAAAGATGGCCGAGACTAGAATGGCACCTTGAGAGCCAGGGCCATCTCCCAGACACACTCATAGGCTTCCGCAGGCACGTATGCGCCCAAGACGTGGCCCTGCAAATTACCACAGATGTCTACGATCACCTTAGCTCGGCACAACTCCGGACAATTGTTGGCGTCGATATCAAACGTGCCTTCTATAACGTCCTGCACCAAGCCATCATTGACAACCTAGCAGCGACCAAACCCGGAGAACGCATGGCTCGCTACGTCTGTGGCTTCCTCAGCGCTAGGCAAGTGCACTTCTTGGGTCCGGACACCCAGCCATCCATGTGCTTCCCTATAAACCGAATGACGCCACAAGGTTCCATTCTATCAGCGACTCTCTTCAACATGGCGATGAAGGACCTCCCCGCAAAGCTCAACCTCGTTACAGGTTTACGCCACGCAATATATGCTGATGACATCACACTTTGGTGTGCCACCGGAAACGCAGGTGAACAGGAAGCCACACTTCAAACCGGCTTAGACATCGTCGACACCTACATACACCAGTTAGGCCTCACATGCTCCCCGGAAAAATGAGAGTACATCGTCGTACTGAATTCCTCTACGCGCAAAGCAGCTGCTGAACGCGCCCACATCACCTTGACTATGACCGGCGAACCTATCCCACGCAGAAAAATCCGTCCGCATCCTCGGATTTATGTGGTAAGAGAATGGACGTAGTGCGGAGTGGCTACGGCGTATTCTCCATCAGGCAAGTCAGGTCATACACATGATGACACGCGTAAGCAAGCGCCACACTGGCCTGCGTGAACACGAACTCCGTAAAACTGCTGAGGCAGCAATCTACTCCCGAATCCTCTGTGGCCTCCCTTACGTTGCACTTACACGCACCCAGACCAAACGACTCGAGGCTTCTTTGTGAAGATGTTACCGCATAGAAATGGGTGTTCTCAAGTACGCCCGTAGCATCGATGTTGAACGCGCAACCCTGCGCAACACCTTGGATGTGAAGGTCCAAGCACACCGGGAGTCTCAGCATCTCCGTCTGAGCACCTCGTCCCAAGGACGCGCCATCCTGCGAATCTTGGGACACGACACTTCACCACTTCCACCTCTTTCCATCGACCCTCCACCATGGATAACTATCCCTCGAATCGAAGTCCGACCGATACCCCGGATTATGCACTCCGAACGTAACGCAGGCAGGCTACATGCGCGGGCGACCCATCTAACTCACCCAGCGCATGACACCTACTATGTTGACGCCGCCTTCTCGCCGACCGCATCCAAGACGGCAGTCATCGGCCCTCAGGGTGACATCACTCGTTGGCATAGCGGAGTACCGTCTCCAACCGACGCCGAGATCCTTGCCATATCAGAAGCCATTACTATTCCCCCTCACTCCACGCCAACCATAACTGTTCGCTCAGACAGCCAGGAAGCCCTTCGTTCTTTCGCAAACAACTTACTTCCCTGTCATATTGGGGCATCCCTCGCGCTACACATGCAACAACATCCCTCACTACACGTCCTCTTGGAGTGGGTGCCGGGCCATCAGGGGATACAGGGAAATGAGCGTGCTCATTCCCTCGCTCGCGAGTCTAAAATACCGAGCGCTCCTATTCCATGGCCTGACACCTATTGCGCCAGAATGCACCGCGCTGAACACCGCAAGCAAAGCCGCGCTAGGCTCCGCGAACTGCACTCGTCTGCATGTTCCCTTCCGGCCCCCGATCCCTCCTTCACCTGCCACGACGGTTCCCTAATTCGTGAGGCTCAAACTCTACTATTGGCGAATGACGCCATGCAACACATTATTGAACAACGCCGCGGCCACCCGGCATGCCTAGTGTGCGGCGGCTATCCCGACGTTCGCCACACGTACTGGACCTACCCCCGTGCACAGTCCTCGCTTTACTATCTGCCCACCTCTTCCCTGAGCCCATCTATTCCTTACTGTTGGGAGAGCTGGACCACTCCGCCTGAACCCCACCGAGCCGCTTTTTGGTCGCTCCTTGTGCAACACATAAGGCACGTCCAGGGCGCCACCACACCCCCCGCTCCGGGTGCTACTACATGATCACACGGCACCGAAGCGGCGGACGGCACGGACGAAGAGCCGTTTCAAATAAAGTTTTGTTCATTCATTCATTCGTCGTCGGAGGGGGGGGGGGGGGAGCGGGACCGAAGCATGGGGCTCCTGTACTGGGGGCCGTCCTGGAGAGGCTTCGAAGCGGTAGTAGGCAGGGGGCGATCCACAGGGAGATCGATGGTGGTGGCCCGTTGACTGAGTCACTGGCCCAGCATACGAGTCGCACGAAGTTCCAGGTCCTCCCTTCCACGGAGTTCGTCGAGGGATGCAGGGCCGAGTGTCACCAGGCTCAAGCTGGCATGGCGACGGTGGCGAACGCGTGGCGGGCGCTCTCCAGGCGAAGCGAAAACAATCTTGGCCCGAGACTTCAGAACGGCACGCAGCCTATCATATCTTCCGCGAAAAACGGCCTCTAATAGTGCTGTCTAGCAGTTTCGTTGTTCTCTAATGGATACATAAGTACCCAGAATGTGGACGTAGACACAGCCACCACCATGGCACATTTGGTAGTGCAACACGCGTAATGCTGACGTTGTGGGCACAGCTCCCTCCAGTGTCAACTGTTGCTGCGGCGAGCATACGAGCAAACGAACGAGCAACAACCAAGCGAACGAGCAAAGCGGAACGGAGTATGTAACGGAGTATGTCGGAACGGAGTATGTAAGATGCGTAGAGAAAAACGGAGAGGAGGGTTCAGTGGTACCATGAGGCGGAAAGCGGAGGAGGTATTGCGAAAGCGTCAGAAGAAAAGCATAGTGTGCGACGATGGCTACGAGGTGGCGCCACAGTAGCGCGCGCGTCTGCTAGATATGCCGCCGGGGGCTGCTGTGAATCGCGCCCACGCCTCACCCACGCGCCGACTCTCGCGATCTCCAGGTTAGCGAGGCAGTCGCGCCACACTTCGCTTCGTTTCCAACGTGCTGCACGAGAAAGACTGTCCGCACCACCCAGTAAACCACGAAATGAAAACATGTATACAGCTGCGCTCAAATTTCGCCTTGGGGAGTACCGTAATTGTCGGTGAATTTCTACAGTGAAACCCTATAAGTCTATTTCCCAATGGGTCTGTCGTTGCCATAGACAAACACTGCAAGGGCACACGTAGCGTGCGCCGTTGGGTTTCTTTCTGCACCAACAGATAGCGCTCGCCTCCGCGCTACCGCGGCGCCGGCCATGTAGATAAAAAAACAGTTAGTGACGTTTCATTTCGCGAACGCATGTCATGTGAAATCGCGTGGGTGCTATAGCGCGCACGAAACTTGCCCTCGGTGTGCCTAGACGCCTGCACTGACCACGTCGCACATCTTATGGAAGACGGGGTGCGCGCAGCCGTACCATTTACGCACCAGCCGACTCAGTAGAACGCCCCCCCCCCCCCCCTCCCACTCAGTGGAAACACGGCGTGCTTCCCCCTGTTGTCCTCCCTTGCGCACGCGAGATTGAGCCACGATCGTCGGCATAGCGTCGCACGCTTTCACTCGCACACACAGCATACGGCACGCGAGGACGATGTTATCAGGAGACGAACTCGGTACGTCCGTATCGCAAACAAAACCTGCAGCAACAGGCAGATGAGGTCACGGGCAACCCAGCGCACCTACGCCGCACGCGATTATCTTCACCTCCAGGCGCCTTCCACTTCCGCCTCCTTGACGGCTTCGAACAGATATTCGCGCATTGTGTTAGCTGGTCAGTTGTATTTCTGCGTAAAAGGACCAGAAAGCTCGCCTTCACGCATAGCGTTCGCCGCAAGCGTTTCCCGGTAAAAAGTACAATTTCATAAGCTGCAGTTTCTGGGTAGAGGCAACTGTAGCATACAAAGCAGGTACTCATGTAAGTGCACTTTGGTATGTAAAAGAATGACCCGCCTACCAAATGGTTTGGGTTGTGAGAGTGCTATGCGAAGGGTGTGTGTAATGATGACTCCTGAAGGGTATGGGGCACACCAGGCGCGGCCAGAGTGTGGTTAAGTGCAATTCACGTCTCGCTGGTCCACATGTTGTAGGTGCAGGAACTAACGGCGCAAATCAAATCGCAGGCCATTGAAATGGCATAGGCTAATAATTATGGAACTTGCATGTGAATGTCGCAGTGTGAATCATTTCAAGCTACGTCGCAATTAATTTTACTAGTTGTCGTTTGCAGCTTTGCAGACCAAACAGCTTCACAGTGTAGATTGGAGACCATTTAATCTTGTCCACTTTCATTTCTCTATAGTTTATATAATTTTTACAATACAGCTGTCTACCGCAAAAAAAGATTTTATCTTGTCAAAAGAGTTTCTTTCACACTGAAAAGCTGTGTCCATTCAAACTGTTTCTCCTTCTGTTGTCAGAAACGTTTTCACAGCCCAAGTAAATAACAAATATTTCCTGCCTTTTCAGATATAGCGGCTAACACCGTCAACATCAATATAACGGTGAACCAAGCTCCGGCCGAACCGACACCCACTGCAGCGACAACGACACTCGTCGCAACGTATGGCCCAGCTGTGGCTGAGCAGATGGGCAGGTTTCTATCTTGGCTAGTCAACTTATTAAGATGCGCCAACAATCAGAGAACCCAACAATAAAGGGGTAATGAAGTCTTTCTTACCTTGACCGCTGCAAAGTGCGTAACAATTACGTTTAAATGTTTGATTAATGCGGTTGCAATTTGGCCTCGCAGCATAGATATTTTTTGGGATACTCAGCTTCAATTATCTATCGCATCGCTCTAAGGTGTGGAAAGCGTTATTTTTATTTTATTTAGCAATACTGTAAGCCTTTTTACAGGCTCATACAGATGTGGATCACATTTAAAGCAACAAAACACTGTTGGTGAAAACAGAAGAAAGCAATGAAATGCGCTAATTATTACGATTCAAAGATATAACATGCAAACAAAACGACAGACCAGAGAAAACAGTGCAAGGCTGATATTGCAGGGAAAGGGTAAGATCTATGAACAATTCGGATGTGGTTGGAAACGGCCGAAACACAGTTGCGCAACGGAACGTTGTAGCGTTCGCTGTAGCGTTGAACGCTGTTCCTTTGCTCTCAGGAAAGCAGGAAGTCTAAAAGCAGTGAAGAAGAAACTGGGGATAAGCAAGAATCAGATGTATGCGTTACGAAACAAAGCCGGCAATATCATTGTTAATATGGATAATATAGTTCAAGTGGCTGAGG
Organism: Dermacentor andersoni; assembly: GCF_023375885.2. Classification (NCBI taxonomy): domain Eukaryota; kingdom Metazoa; phylum Arthropoda; class Arachnida; order Ixodida; family Ixodidae; genus Dermacentor; species Dermacentor andersoni. Next base: position 153,864,570 of record NC_092819.1, on the reverse strand, counting down.
AGTTCTACAGAGATTTATACAGTACCAGTGACGCCCACGACTATTATCCTAACGGACGGACGGAAAAAACGTAAGTGAGAAAGCGACCTGCGAGGTTGTCAGCCCGGGCATTATGTGCAGTGAGGCATAGCCTTTCCATCACTGCGCGGGCCCGTTGGATTGCCCAGTGTTGGTCGTGTAGTTCCGAGCTAGTTAGAGCGCTTAGCCATCACTCCTCAAGAAGGTCCTGTTCAACGTTGTTCTCTGCATATATTGCTCTGATTTCTGTGCATTTCCATAAGGTGTGCGCTATGTCTGCAAGTTCGTGCTTGCAGAGCTTGCATCTCGCGTCTGCGTATTGTCTGGAATTTACTCTGTCTAACTGTGTGGCTTTTCGGAAGGTTCTTGCTTGCAACCTTATCCAATCTGTCTCTTGAGAGGTGCCGAGTTGTTTGTGGGGTGTTGTGGGTATGCTTCTCTTTGTTTCGTATAGTGTGTCAGTATGTCGTGGTACGTAGCCAGTCTGTCCCTGTCGTCTGGTATCGCTACTTCATCATCGTCGCCTCCTCCGTGTTCCCCGTCGCCTCCGCCGCAGTCCTCCCGCCTTTGCCAGGTGTTGCAGGGCGTTGGGCCGTCACTGTCCAAGCAGCGGTAGGTTAGTTCTCGCGCGGCTCGGTGGGCCCCTTTTCGTTGAGGCTGGGAGGGGCGCTGGGGCACTCTGTGGTTACTTCTCCCATATGTGCCAGGATCCATTTGAGGTATTTGGGTGTGCTTTTGCCGTTCTTGAAGTCTTCTGCTCTGCGGTTCAGGATTTTCGCCGCCTCGGTAGAGACCCATCCCTTTCTAAATTTCCTTATATCCGTCTTGGAGTCGCTGATTTTTGTTCGGTCTTGTTGCCGACCATTTATTACAGCCAATAGGATTGCCGTTTCTTCCGTAGTCTCCGACGATATCGTTCTTACCGAGCCCGAAATTACGGTCTTTCCTTTCACGTCTACGACCGCCATTGCGAAGAAGGGGGTATCCTCGTCACCGCCGACACCACCATTGTCGTCCCGGTTTCGGGCGTACCGGGCGGCGTCTACGAAGAGCACCCTCTCCCACGCACCGTGGTTATTGAGGATCGTTTTCGGGCGGCACTTCCTTCTCTCGATATTGTGTATGGGGTGCATATTCTTAGGAATCTTTTCCGTGTTAATTGCGGCTCGTATGCACGAGTGAATCTTCGCCTTAGGGCCCTTCATTCGGTGGTAGTTTATGCGAATCTTCTCTGTGATTTCCTTGCCTGCTTTGGTTCCGGAAAGCCTTTCGAGTTGCGCAATCCTCTGTGCTTCGGCGATTTCGCCCAGCGCGTTATTTACCCCGAGTTGTAGTAAGCTTCCTTATTGTGGGTATTGCGATAGGTCCAGTGCGGTTCTGTACGCTTTTATTTATTTATTTATTTTATTTCTTTTATATACTTTCAAGGCCCGTAGGCGCTACAGAAAGGAGTGGTACATATACATAGAAAAAAGAATGCAGATGAATGAATAAAACATTTGTTAGATGGCATGGAAAACAGCAGTCTTGAACCCCGATGAGTCTACAATAGTAGCGACCGATGCGGGAGGTGGTTCCAGTCATTGCAGGTGCGAGGTAAAAAAGAGTAATAGTACGCGTTCGTGCGACAAGATGGCACGAAAACTTTATGAAGGTGATCGCTGCGGGATGAAAAGTAGGAAGGACGAGTAAGAAGTTTTGCTTTTAATACCGGGTTGTGGTAAATCTTGTGGAAAAGGCAGAGGCGACTGTACGCACGAGTGTTATGCTAGCATCACGCACGAGTGTTATGCTGTTATGAGTGTTACGCTAGCATCACGAGAGTAATTAGATAGAATAATGCGGCACGCGCGGTTCTGGATGGCTTCGATGGAGAGGGTTAGTGATATTTGAGGGGGATCCCTGATGGCCGAGGCATACTCTAATTTTGATCGAACGAGTGTTTTGTAAAGCGTCAGTTTTAAAGATGCAGGAACGGCGTAAAAGTTTCTGCGTAGGTAGCCTAGCGTGCGATTAGCGTTAGAAGTTATAAATTCAACATGCTTGTGCCATGATAGATCGTGAGTGATGTAAAGGCCGAGATACTTGTAAAAATTAACTTGACTGAGAGGAGCGCTATTCAGAAAATACATGCGCGTGTCAGTATTGTTAGAGCGGCGTGATATGCGCATATATTTACATTTATTTACGTTTAGTTTCATGTTCCACGCATTGCACCATTTAGATAAATTGTTAAGGTCTTCTTGTAGTTTAGTGGAATCGGCGGGGTCACTAATCCTATGATATATTACGCAGCCATCAGCAAATAGGTTAATTGAAGACGGTTTCACGTAATCAGGGAGATCGTTAATATAAATTAGAAAGAGCAGAGGCCCGAGGACGGATCCCTGCGGGACCCCTGATGTAACTGATGAAAAAGCAGAGGAAGCGTTATTGGCAGTTACGTACTGAGTTCGATTGGAAAGGAAGTCCTTAATCCAGGCTAACACTAAAGGATCAATGTTAAGCTGATCGAGTTTAAGGTTTAGTAGATCGTGTGTTACGGTATCAAAGGCTTTAGCATAGTCCAAGAAAATACAGTCAACGTCAAAGTTATTGTCAGATGCAGCAAAAAGATCATTAGCAAAGCAAGCTAGTTGGGTTTCGCACGAGTACATTTTTCTGAAGCCATGTTGACAGGAATGAAAAAATGAATTGGTTTCCAAAACTTCAACAAGGTGAGAGTAAATGATGTGTTCCAAAAGTTTGCATGAGATGCTTGTCAATGAAATGGGACGGTAGTTCTCGGGAGCATGTGCATTGCCTGGTTTTGGGACTGGAACCACCTTTCCTTTCTTCCAGTCACGCGGGAGCGAAGAATACTGCAACGACTGCGCAAAAATTTTAGAAAGAATAACAGATGAAAACACCTCAGTGCATTTCAATATTTTTGAATTAATACTATCAGGCCCACTGGCAGACGAAATCTGCAGATTATTGCAGTTTGAACTTGGTGCACTCGGTAAATCGACGATGATATTGGCATGAAGGAAAGAGACAAACGCCTCATTCAAAACGCTGCAACATTGATTGGGTGGAACACTGGTGCCATCAGGGTAAGTTAAGAGTACAATGTTTGTTTTAGTGCCATTAACAACACTCCAAAACTTGCGCGTACTCGTTTGAAGAAACGAGGGCAGTGTAACATTCAAGAAGGTAGTTTTAGCGTTACTAGACATTTGGATGTACTCAGTTTCCACTTGACGGTACATTGACCTATGAGCGGGGAGATTTGATTGCTTAGCCCGGCGGAATAACCGTTTCTTTTTGTTGCGCAGGCGTTTAAGGGAGTTGTTGAACCGTGGTGATCTAGTGTTTGAGGGTATCTTTCGTTGAAGTATATAATTGTCAATTAAAGATAGTAGTTTATTTTTGAAAAGTTGCCAGTTATCCTCAACTGAGCGTTCGTCAAAACCGGGGATGTAATCGGCTGTGAATGATTCCATTTCTGCCGTGACAGAAGCCGTATCGGCGTGCTTGTAATCGCGAACAACCTTAAAGCTCTTTTTAGTAGAAACATGGGCACGCAAAGTGAAATGAATAATCAAGTGGTCACTTAAACCAGGGATATATGTAAGTTTGGAAACCAGATCAGGTGTAGTAGTAAAAATGAGATCAAGGATGTTAGCGGAAACTGCAGTAGTACGAGTAGGTTCTTAACAAGTTGTGCGAGGTGGAAATCCGAACAAACACCAAGAAACTGTGCGCATTCCGAAGAATTTTTTGTGATAGTGGCGGTACCACTGTGCCATGATATGTTTGGAAGGTTGAAATCTCCTAACAGAAAAAAAGGCAACGTGGGGTATCGCGTAACTATATTATTTAAGAGGTCATGAAGTTCATCACAGAAAGAACGGGGTGCAGTTGGGGGTCTGTAACACACGCAAAAAATGCAATCCCTATTGTCAATGGTAATACGCACGCACACCACTTCTAAAGCTGACACGACTGGGACACTTGAGGAAGGAAACTCTTCATTAACAGCGATCAAGACACCCCCACCGATACGAATATCGCGGTCATATCGATAAATAGCGTATTTCTTTTCACAGTCAAAGATTTCACTGCTTTGAACTTTTGCAGAAAGCCATGTTTCGGATAGAATAACAATATCAGCGGAACATGAATAAATATGAGCCGAGAGTGCTGCTCGCTTGTTGAGCACACTACGTACATTGGTAAAAAGAAGAGACACATCATTTGCATGGCGGGAAGATAGCTACGCAGACGAATTGCCAGTATTGTTTAAAGGTGGGTTGCGATTACCATGTGAATCACGAGGGGAGTCAACTTCACAAACGTTATCTGTGGAGGCGCAGTAGATGTAGCGCTTTTTGTTGATGATAAGTTTGTTAAAGCGCAGTGAAAAAGGTTGACCGCTAGATTTTCCATATTCAATTAATTTTTTTCGTGACAAGCGTGTTGATCTGCAGAAGTCTTCGCCTACAGAGATGCCAGCTGTTTTCAGCTTCGCTTTCTGAGAAAGAACAAACTCTTTGGTTTTAAAAGACGCAAACTTGACGATAACTGGGCGTGTCTTTAGTTGCACAAAGGAACCCAGCCTGCGCGCTCTGTCGATCATATTATCGGTAACGTTCAAGCTTAGATGACGCGACAGTAGATCTTTAATACAGTCTTCGGACTGTGCCCACGTCTCGTTAGCATTGTCAGCTATGCCATAAAATAATAAATTGTCCCTTCGAGACCGATCTTCCAATTCGTCGTGCCTTGAGTTGAGTACGGCACCTTTAGTCCTAACAGTTTCATGAACAAGGCGGTTAATTTCAGTTGGCGCCGACGCATTTTCAATAGATTCAACAACAGTTTCAAAAGTTACCAATGTTTCTGTAAGATCTGAAACTTTTTGCGTAAGTGCCCCTTGGTTTACCTTTAGCTCGGCCAAGGATTCCATTACTTCCGTATGACGTTTGTCAAATTTTGTCGACAAAGCAGTAATGGCGTCAAGCAGTTCCTTGTGCGATTTGCTAGGGTCAGGCTGGGGAGGACCGGGGTTTTGTTCTACGTCACCGCTTAGCATAAGAAGTTTAACGACAAATATACAGTCATTCAAGGTATCACAAACAACACTTGCGCACGGGAAGAGCAAGAGACATCGGTTGCTTGAACGTTTACAATAAAGACATGGGGCTGCACCAACCTGCATATGAAAGCAGAAGGGGATTTTGAGCAACAACATCGTCGCTGCTCTCCCGTGCCCACTGAAGGCGGAAAGCCGATGCAAGGCCTTTAAATCCCGGCGGTAAAATCCTGTCGGTGGCAGTGCTGATGCCGTGCTTGGCCATGATGGGAAGGTGGCACCAGGGCAAAGCTCGTACTGGACATAATCGCTCGCTGTCGCCGAAGGTATCAAGAGCGGTGATAACGGCAACGGCGTCGATGCAGGGGCAGTTGGTCCAAGCGCAGGCGCGGATAGCCATCCGAAGAATAGGGCGATGAACTGCATATGAAAGCAGAAGGGGATTTTAAGCAACAGCATCGTCGCTGCTATCCCGTGCCCACTGTTACGTTTCGCCTACGACGCGCGGTATAGCCGGCGCGGATGCAACGGACGCCGGGGCTTCGTTCAAAGCAGCGGACATTTTGGCCCGTTCGGAGCTCCCGCAAAGCCTCCCCGCCAAGCGCGTCCAGGCGTGTTTCAGTGCCACGTGTCTTCGTGTGTGTGTGCGTGTGTGTGTGTGTGCCCACGCTTGTCAAAGCGCGGCAGCCGGGGAGAGGAGCTCCCCAAGTGTGAAGCGAGGAGGTCTGATCGGCGCCTGCTCGGCGGTTGAGTCACTACACTCGTCTCAACATGTCTCTCAGCTCGTCCGTGCTCCGCCGTCACGTGGTCTCATCCCGTGACCTTCCTTCTTGCCCGCGACGCCGAGAGTATAAGAGCAGCTGCCCCCGGACGCCAGGAGAGAGGCTCCGATTTCTTCTATTGAGTAACGTGCACTCCCGTCTCTCCACTTCGGTCGACCTGACCGGCCGCTCTTTTGCGATGTTAGAATAAACCAGTTGTTCTGTTACCAGTCGACTCATGCTTTGCCGGGACCTTCGGATGCTTCCAGTGCCCCAGGCCGCCAGGCCAACGCTACCCTTGGGGCTTGCGACCCATTTGCAACAACGGGCGTCAGCACTGAGGTTCCAACAACTCGTGCCAGCGGTGCGATTCACTACAACTCGTGCCAGCGGTGGGATTTCTACAGCTGGTTGCCAGCGGTGAGATCGCGACAACGGAGGCCAGCAGCGAAGAGATGCGGTTGACTGTATGCTGAGCAGCACAACGACTATCCGGGAGCAGTGCAACGAGCCCTGTGTGATGACTGGTTGCCTGCAGCGGAACGACTGCGCTGAATTCTTGGCTGCGAGGTTTGGTGAGTGCGGGACTTTCTTCTTCTGAGTTTTGCCAGGCTTTTGTTAGTGTCAGAAACAGGGCTGGTAATTGTGGTTGTCGTTGCTGCCGGGTTAGTTTGCGGCAAGACAATAGTAGGCAGTAGAGAAAGCAGCATTCAGAGCAGCCATGGATTTGAAGTCGTTGCGCAAACCGAAATTGCTGGAGCTTGCAAGAGAGTTGGGTCTGGAGGTCTCAGACAAACTCAGAAAACCGGAACTGCTAAGGGCTATTCTTGACTTAGAAGCTGAGGATGACGAGCTGTCGGAATGCCTTGAGACCATTGAGGAGCGGGCAAAAAGACAGGAGCGCGAACTTAAAGAGCAAAAAGAAAGACATGAGCGCGAACTTCAAGAGCAAAAAGAGAGACAGGAGCGCGAACTTAAAGAACAGAAACAGGAGCGCGAACGAAAAGAACAAAAAGAAAAAGAAGAGCGCGACCGTCAACACGCTTTGGAAATGAAGCGTCTCGAGGTAGAGATGGAACGCGCTCGTAATGGAAGTCAGGCACACGGTGCAGGAGAACGAGTATCGTTCAAAATGACTGACCTGATGCGGCCGTTTAAGCTTGGAGAGGACATTGGTTTGTTCCTGGTTAACTTTGAGCGAACGTGCGAGAAGCAGGGGTTCTCTCGGGAAACGTGGCCACAGCGCTTGCTCACTTTGTTACCCGGCGAGGCGGCCGGCGTAGTCGCTCGCTTGAAAAGAGAGGAGGCAGAGGATTTCGACCAAGTGAAATCGAGTCTGCTAAAAAAGTACAGGCTGTCCGCGGAGGCGTCCCGTCGGAAGTTTCGAGAAAATGAGAAAGGCAAAAGTGAGTCATATACAGAGTTTGCCTACAGGCTTATGTCAAACATGCAGGAGTGGCTCAAAGAAGAGAAAGCGTTTGGTGACCACGAGAAAGTTCTGCAGTGTTTCGGGCTAGAACAGTTTTATAGTCGGTTACCTGAGAACGTGCGGTACTGGGTCTTGGATAGGCCAGACGTTAGTACGGTGGCTCGAGCGGCTGAGCTAGCCGAGGAGTTTGTGACGCGTCCGGCTCGGGGAGCTAAGGACGGTCAAAAGGGTGAATTTGGCTCCAAGTTTGAGAGGCCAAAGTTCACGCCCATGAGAGCAAAGGGGGACACACGTAGTGCGGATGCGAGTGAAAGCAGTCCGACCGAACGTAAGGAGACGGCGGCAACCGAAGCCGAACGCAGAAAGCGGTTCGAGACGAGGCAAGCGCGCGTTTGTTATACGTGCCAGAAGCCGGGTCACTTTTCGGCGCAGTGTCCAGAAACAAAAACAAAAGTCGTGTTTTTGTCTTTATGCAGCACTGACGAGAACATGAAGCTTCTCGAGCCTTACATGCGAGACCTCCTCGTGAACGGGAAAGAGTGCCGAGTGCTTCGCGATTCCGCAGCTACAATGGATGTAGTTCACCCCTCTTACGTAGAACCCGATATGTTCACGGGCGAGTGTGCATGGATCAAGCAAGCCGTGGAAGCTCATAGCGTGTGTCTGCCCGTAGCAAAAGTGCTTATTGAAGGACCTTTCGGAGCGCTTGAGACGGAGGCCGCAGTGTCATCTATGCTGCCACCCCAGTACCCGTACCTATTTTCGAACAGGTCCGATCACCTCCTGCGCGAGAAGGGGCTTTTGTTTGGTGAGGCTAGCGTTCAGGCCTTAACCAGATCGAAGGTTCGGGAGCTCGCTGCAAAGGCGGTAGTTGCGGGACCGACGTTGTCGAACAATGAAAAAGGGTCAGAGGCGCAGGAAGCCGATATTCAGAGCACGCCCGAACTGAATAAAATTGAGCCTGTAGCGTTAAAGGCACCAGATACTGGAGAGGAAATTCCCGATGCGGGAAAGTTAGAAGAGCTATCTGCAGATTTGCTCATCGCGCCTACGTCAGATGGACTTAATAGGTTGCTAAAAGTCAGCCGGTCGGCTTTGATAGCCGAGAAAAAGAAGGATGGCAGCCTAGAAAACATCCGCTGCACTGTCAAGGAAGGTATCGCCAAGAAAAATGCTCGCTTTGTGGAAAGAGGTGGGGTCCTGTACCGGAAGTATCTAGACCGCAGGGGAGTGGAGTTCGATCAGCTGATCGTGCCTCAGTGCTACCGTCAGGATCTGTTGCGCTTGTCGCATGGGGGTTCGTGGTCCGGACACCTAGGAGTTAAGAAAACTAAGGACCGTCTCTTGCAAGAGTACTATTGGCCAGGGTGTTTTCGGGACGCAGACCACTTTGTGAAGACATGTGACACCTGTCAGCGGGTGGGCAAACCAGGGGACAAATCGAGGGCGCCGTTGAAGTTGATACCTATCATTACGGAGCCTTTTAGACGGCTCGTTATTGATACAGTGGGACCTCTGCCGGTAACAACCACGGGGTACAGACACATTTTGACTGTTATCTGCCCAGCGACAAAGTTCCCTGAAGCAGTAACGCTTAAGGAACTCAGCTCAGTTGAGATAGTCAATGCACTACTGTCCGTATTTGCGCGAGTTGGTTTTCCTGCGGAAATCCATTCAGATCAGGACACAGTGTTTACGAGCCCTTTGACGACAGCCTTTCTCGAAAGGTGTGGGGTAAAGCTGTTAGACCGCTCAGTGTACCACCCACAGTCGAATTCCGTTGAGAAGCTCCACTCCGTCATGAAGCGCGTGTTGAGAGCATTGTGTTTTGAACATCAAACTGACTGGGAGCTGTGTCTGCCTGGGGTGATGTTTGCATTAAAGACTGCGCCGCATGCGGCTACAGGGTTTTCGCCAGCTGAGCTAGTGTACGGTGGCTCGCTGCGATCTCCGCTTCGCATGCTTCGAGACGGATCACTGCCCTCTCCAATGGCTGCAGACTATCTCTTCCACAAATGGCCGCCTCCTGCGCTGGAGCCTCGCTTTGCAACAACATTCCTTTGAGGTGCGTTACAAAAAGGGGAGTCTCAACGGTAACGCCGATGGCTTAAGTCGAAGCCCCTAACGTGGGAATCAGCCTCAAAATTGCTTGTTACTGATGTTTTTCTTCCTGAGGCAGGATTTTCAACATATTGCTTTTGTGTAGTGTTTCAAAGTGATGATGTGCTTTCTAGAGCAATTTTCCGATTTGTGGACGCGTTCTGAGTGCTGCTAAACTGTTATAAGGAACTAGGCAGTAGTATAAAAGGGGAAAGAGCCTGGCAGGACTTGATGAGGGTTGTTTCGTGCTTGCTGACTGAGCGGTTGAGTTTCGGCGTAGTTCTAACGCTTGCCGGGAACGAGAACAAAAATGTCAACTCTCCCGAAGTCACTTTGCAGTGTCCTGTGTGAACCTGAACCAGAGAACGAGGCCTTCTCTGTGCGCTGCGCTCAAGAAACGCAGACGGACGCCCGACTTCGGTTATGAGCATCATCGAGCGACATCCCTCCGGACAGCGGATGCAGTCCCCTGACCATCGGGATCTCCTTCCCCCGGCGGGGCGGTCTGTTACGTTTCGCCTACGACGCGCGGTATAGCCGGCGCGGATGCAACGGACGCCGGGGCTTCGTTCAAAGCGGCGGACATTTTGGCCCGTTCGGAGCTCCCGCAAAGCCTCCCCGCCAAGCGCGTCCAGGCGTGTTTCAGTGCCACGTGTCTTCGTTTGTGCGTGTGTGTGTGTGTGCCCACGCTTGTCAAAGCGCGGCAGCCGGGGAGAGGAGCTCCCCAAGTGTGAAGCGAGGAGGTCTGATCGGCGCCTGCTCGGCGGTTGAGTCACTACACTCGTCTCATGTCTCTCAGCTCGTCCGTGCTCCGCCGTCACGTGGTCTCATCCCGTGACCTTCCTTCTTGCCCGCGACGCCGAGAGTATAAGAGCAGCTGCCCCCGGACGCCAGGAGAGAGGCTCCGATTTCTTCTATTGAGTAACGTGCACTCCCGTCTCTCCACTTCGGTCGACCTGACCGGCCGCTCTTTTGCGATGTTAGAATAAACCAGTTGTTCTGTTACCAGTCGACTCATGCTTTGCCGGGACCTTCGGATGCTTCCAGTGCCCCAGGCCGCCAGGCCAACGCTACCCTTGGGGCTTGCGACCCATTTGCAACAACGGGCGTCAGCACTGAGGTTCCAACAACTCGTGCCAGCGGTGCGATTCACTACACCACTTTATAATGAGCGCGTCCGTCTTGTCTTTCTCAGCCTTGATCCAGTGGACGAATGCCGCCGCGTACGCGATGCGGGCTGATCACGAAGGCATGGACGAGCCGTACGACGTTTCTTTCTTTAAGGCACCTTCTGCTGTTGGAGACACTGTCCATTAGCCTAACGGTCGCCGGGACTTTCTTTTCCAGCTGCGTCATAGTTTCCGTGTTTGATCTCCTGGCTACGATCCAGTGACCCAGGACTCTGATCTTTTGGACCATGGGTATCTGGGGACTCATATGGACCATGCGTGCCTTTTCTCATGGTCATTCTGATTCCCCAATTTGTGTAGTTCCGCTACGTCTCTGGACGGTTTGTCTAGCCTCCTGAGGCGGCAGAGTAGCAGTTCCTATTTTTCCGACGAGCATTATGGTCCGGTGCCCTTCAGATGACTTTCGATTTCCTAGACCATCCCTCGCTTGCGTCTTTCGCGGTGCAAATCGTGATGTCGTCTGCATAAACTGTGTGAATAATGCTTGCTATTCTTTGTAGTTTTTTCGATAGTCCGATCTTAACGATCATGAAAAGCGCCAGTCAATTTAATCCATGTGCACTCACTTCATCCCAGCGCCAAATAATTCAATCTACGCGCCACGTATCTAAATCCTACTGCCATTGAATTTAATCAAAACTAAAGACATGTTTGCGGTGGTGCTCTGCGAAGTTAAAGATAACGAGGAAATGTTATAATTTCACCCCGACCAAACATAACTGAAGAATCCTCTTGACGAGTGTTGTTATGCGAAAACAAAAATGCCTCTCCCGCGTGACACATCATCAAAATATTGGGCTCTCGTGGACGTTATGTTGGTGCCATGAACAGGTCAGGCAAAACGTAGCCATTTGATGCCTTTTCTGACATGCATTGAGACAACGGGCCTTCCAGTAACAAACCGTCGGTTTCTAAAGTTGATAAAAAACAGGCTGAAAAGAGCGTCGCGTGACATCTGTTTATTTTGTTTTCTACAAGCCTCGTTGACATGCATATCAAACGATTGAGCTTCGAACAGTCTCTGCAAATATAACCGCGTAGTCCCTCTCAGATCAAGTGGAAGAGAGTGATCAAGTGGAAGAGAGTGTCACGGGATCTCACGTAACATTAGGCAGCATATTACTGATTCCCAACCATAGTGGCATGGGCATCAAATGATCGTACTCCGAAGGAGCTCTCTGATATTACCTACGCAGGACACGCGCCAGACCACGTGCTAAATGATGTCACGTGGCCTTGCGTAACTTCCAGACACCCACACGTGGTTCACAAATACAGTGAGAAGGGTGTCAAACGAACTGTAATCGCAAAAGCTATGCGATGGCACGCACGTAGCGAACGTAAAACCACGAGGGAAAGGCTGCCACGTGGTCTCAAGTATCTTTTACAAGTTTAACTAGTATGGGAACTAGTAAATATGTATTTGTTGGCAATATAACCCCCAGGACAAGCAAACCAATTCTAAACTATGCGTCGGCATACTCAAAGCTAGTGAAAAGAGGAATTGCTGTGACGTGTTTAGGCTCCGTACTTGGAAAGTTGTGCCACCACCTCGCCAATCAGACCTTTTCGCAACAACTCAATCGTCTAGAGAAGGCCGGTTTTCCAAAATCTATGATCGTTTAAATATGTGAAGGGCTAGTGAACAAAATAAAAAGGGGGTAGCACCCGAAACAAAGATCGAATAAGTAAAAAAGTATGCAGTCATTTTTTATGTACAGCCGTCTGCACGCTTAACACGAACGCTCCGCAGCGTGGCCTGGACCAGCTTGGACTGACGCCAGCGCCGCGAAGTGGTGTGCTTTGTAATCTCGGTATGTTTGCAACGGCTTGCGATAGCTGCAGCGCAGCTCGATTCGGCTGCTCGTCTTGTCTTTCGCTTGTGCCTGTCCGGTGGTGAGAGTGCGTTCACTTCACATGGCCGTTTCGCCAAGTCTCGCTCGTGGCAGCGGTCTCACGCGCGTCCAGAACACACGTTGCGGTTTGCTTATCTCGGCAACGCAAATGGCGCGCGACGGTTCGCGCTCCTTTCGTGTTTGGCCTCATAGCTGGCGCTTTGAGGACATGATAAAAAGGAAAAGAGAGGAAATGCAAGTTTGTGGCGTTTGCAAAAGCTGGACAATAAATAAATCTGCAGATCCGGTGGATTGATCTCGGTGACAGAGGGACGCCACAAGGGTCGGTCTTGTCACCTATGCTTTTCAACCTGGCCATGTCAAAAGTGGCAAAGGGACTAAAAGGGATAGAGGGCATTCACTTTACCATCTATGCAGACGATGTGACTATATGGACCGCTGAAGGAAGTATGGGACATTTATGAGGTAGAGTCTATTTTAGAAGAAATGGGACTCAAATGCTCTGCTAATAAGTCTGAACTGCTTGTACTCAAGAACGGAAGAAGGGGTAGAAAACCGAGGGGATACGTTCCCGAGGAAGAACCCAGGTTAGTACTAACCACGAAGGCAGGCGAATCTATTAAGCAAGTAGAATCCATAAGAGTCTTAGGGTTATTCCTGGAGGCAAACGGGGCAAATGGAAGAATACGACACATCACTAGCAAGACTGTGGAGGTTATAAGACTGCTAAAGAGAATCAGTAACAGACACAGAGGGCTGGGAGAGGAGAGCGCCATGAGACTGGTCCACGCTTTCGCCTTGTGCCACTTCTCATATGTAGCTGGGATGCTCAGTTGGACACAGACAGAGCTAAACAAGTTGAACAGATTAATTAAAAGGCTAGTCAAAACAACAGTGGGCTTACCGATTAACACCCCGGATAACAAATTAATGAAACTGGGGCTCCACAACACAATAGACGAGATAATAGAAGCTCAGCAAATTGCCCACAGAGAGAGGCTCTCTGGAACAAGGCCAGGTAGAGCAATACTAGAAGAGGTAGGATGGTGTCCAACCGAATCCAAAATGTCAGGTGAAGGCACAGTAGAACTAAAAGATAGCGTAAGAGATAATCAAGACGACTCCTTTCCCCAGAAATATGCACCCGGTGGGCCAAGGCAAGGGCAAGGCAAAGGCAAGGGCCAAAGCTCTCCTGCAAGAGATAGAACACGACAGAGAACATGCAGCATTTGTAGATGCTGCGTGGGTCAGAGGAAAGAAAGCCTTTACGGCAGTAGTAGTAGATGCAGATGGTCTCACTCGGGATGCTATTACAATCATGACTAAAGACACGACAGTCGCGGAACAAGTAGCGATAGCATTGGCTTTAAGGAATAATAAGTGGACGAAGATTTACAGTGACTCTAAGATGGCTATTAGACACTTTACCAGTGGCTTTGTAACCAAAAGGGCTGCCCAGCTGATCGGTGAGTTGGACAGCCAAGAGATCGAAATCCGCTGGTTTCCTGCGCACATGGGGTCTGTCGATCCATCTCGGAAGAATTTAAACGAGATGGCTAACGCAGCTGCACGAGGACTCACTATCCGTGCACTACGCGACCAGGACCTTAATAATATACAGGAGGAGAACAGGGACCAATTACTTACATATAATGAAATCACGAGGCATTACTACATGAACAGAAGGGAATTCCCAGTGCCACACGCTAAGCTCAATAGAGCTCAAGCGGTGACTCTGAGATTGTTGCAAACAAGAACTTATCCAAGTCCAAATTTTATTAACAAGATATATCCTGAAAGAGAGATACCAATCAATTGCGAGAAGTGTAATGGCATCATTACTCTGGATCACATGCTTTGGCAGTGTCTTGTGACTTTCACAGACTGTGTCAAGGAGAGAGACTGGTGGCGGCGAGTCCTACAGAGTGGAGTTCTTTCCGATCAAGTACAGGCCGTCCAGAAGGCCCATGATACGGCGGTAAGGTTAAACCTTACTGTCCCGACGTGCGAGCCGCCTGCGTCAACCTAAGGGTTGATCTTCCGGATATTAAATAAAGTTCATCATACCATATCATCCGGTGGCAGAGCTATTCATGTTCTTAATTCAAATTCATGTTCTCCATGTTCAGCTATTCGTGTTCTTCATTCAAAGCAAATTCCTCTCTCCGTGATGTCCACGCCCATCGGTTCAGCAGGCAGTCACTTTCAATACAGAGTTACGTGAAGTCTTGTGGCACGTTTTTCGCCTCCGTTTCAGTGTTATTGCATGGCAGCAGTCGCACTGGCTCTTTGATTCCCGTGAGTTTCTTATGCATTGAAGCGGTATGAGCCTTCGAATAGATGATGAAGAAGCGCAGGATCCGGGGTTCAAGAGAAGAAAAGAGGGAAGTTACGAAAAAGAAGTGAAGAAGCTGAAGTTAGGAGCGAGCGATGAGCCGAGCGCGCGCCTGCATTTTTTTAGTTGTTTTCGCAAGCGTCGAATACAGAAGGCGTTCTCTACTTCGTCTCCGCTTCCTGGTTTTCAACAAATGGTGCCGTGACCAGGATTTCAGATCTACAGTTGAAGACTTCTGACGATGAAGCGAGTTACCTGAAGAAGACGACCGACCGACGCGAACAACGCGACGACGCTGCTACAGAATCGAAGAACGATCCATGTCAATACGAAACCTCCAATTCCCGACGTGACGACATGGAAAGACTTAGACGGAAGCGTGCTACCGTTCGAGCGGCGGTCACCAGGATCATCAACAGGACAACTCTTATGCAGACGGAACCAGCGCCATATGGTGAGCTGACCGATCATCCTAACATATTAAATATAAAAGAAACTATGCTTACGGACCTTGATAACCAAGTACAAGAGCATGTTACCGATGATAACGTTGCGGATGAGCTTAAGCGGCGGACAGTATCAAGAATCTGTCGTCCTCGCGAAATCCCGCGCTGAACGGATTTTATCCGATCAGCAAACAACGACTACGCACGCATCTCACGATGACTTTCATCAAGCAAGGGCACACGTTAAGCTGCCGAAGCTCGATGGGCCGAAGTTTCATGGTCACCCCATTAAAGGGCCCGAATTTCGGGATCAATTTGAGTCTACTGTTTACCAGAAGCGATATATCACAGACGCAGACAAATTGAAATATCTTCGGAGCTACTTGAGAGGTAAAGCAGAAGGTGTCATCAGCGGCCTGTCGACAATTAAGGAGAGCTATAGCACAGCTATAGAAGTTCTCGTCGAAAGATTCGGTGAGAAGTCACTGATTGTTACCGACCACATGCGTCGTCTTCTAAACCTAGGTAAAGTTCGTGTTTGAAGAGGGAATCCCGGCATGTGCAGACGCTCGGAATTTGTCTGCGATTTATTTTCTAGTGTTGTCACCAGAAAGCATGTACAACTTATGCAGGTAGTGTATTTGCGAAGCCCTTTTCGTAGAGATTTCGTGTTGCACGATATAGTTTCAATTCTCGGTGGCCCTAACCTCTCGTTTCGCGAATCTCACGCATGTACGCGGTCTTGAGCGCGCGAAGGTACCCCATATATTTTCGCTGAATTTGAACAGCAGTTAACACTTGCGCGCAAAAATAAAAAGAGAAACGTTTTCAGCGCTCATCGAGATGCCCCGAGTCGCGTATGATCCGCTCGTAGCGTCTGCTTGTCCCTTGGCGTCCGACAACTAGCGCTTCCACGTAGCTATTCGGGATGTTCAATCACGCCGCCAGGCTCAATACCGCTCTGAGCGTCGCACAAAGCCAGCGACCTTGACAGCTCCCAGTGCTTTCTTCATCCTTTCTACAGCTTTGGAGAGCGGTTATACTAGAGCTAATGAGGAGGAGGAAATGACGAAGGGGGAAGTAACTGAACCCGTCGTTTTTATGGGAACGCTGCGGGCTTAAGCACTAGGGAGTTGGGAATTGTATGCCTCGTTTAACCTAGAGTGGTGCGTTCTTCGATCAGTCAGACATGGTTTGAGCATTTCGCGCTTGTAAGAAATTGGCGGCTCTGCTGCCGCCACGATCGCAATACAATTCTCGGGAAATATATTAGTCGATAAAATTTGCAGCTCCACGTCACGTTTTGTCATCTTGATGAAAATGCAAAATTGCATTTTGTAAAACTTCTGTTTCCCGGCACAAATTTCAACGCACGTGGGCTCTCCACAGCCAATCAGGTAGTCAACATGGCGTATAATGGCGACCGTGCAGCCGGCATGCGTGTGGAGAATAGCTCCCCTAGTCTACCGCCTGTCTTCCCCCTTTCTGCATTTATTCAATCAGCCTGGAAGCGCCGACTGTGAAGAAACGCCGAGTCCACCATAACGCCGCATTTAAAAGGAAAGTTATGCGCGTGGAGACGGACGGAAATCGGGCCGCATCACGCGCGTTCGAAGTTACCAAACTTGCGTGTGAGACTGGCGCAAAGAGCAGGAGAGTATTTTCGCCAACAAAGCACCAAGGAAGGGTTTCAGTGGACCGAAACAGAGCCGCTTCGCCGAAATAGAAGACCTCCTCACGGAATATGTGCAAGGACATCGAGCGGCACAGCAGCCTATGACGACCGATCTGCTCAAAGTACGGGCGATGCAGTTAGCCCTACAGAAAGCTAGGGCTCAAGCGGAGTGACTTCAAACGAGCAGGTGCTGTCAAATTTTATGAAGAGAAAAGACTTTTCTCTTCGAAGGCGGACAAGGATATGCCGAAAACTGCCAGAAGAATATGAAGAGAAATTGCACAGTTTTCAGTGGTACGTTTTGAAGTTGCGCCATAGAGACGGTCACAACTGTTGAAAAAAAGGTTGGGAAGCAAGTGCGCATTTTGCCTTCCGGCCACGAAAAAAGTAGAGCCACCGCAATGCTTTGTTGCACTGTGGATGGGCACGAGCAGCCCCCGTACCTCCAGACGGAAGACCCTCCCGGAAGGAATCGTGTTTCCGAGTGGCGCGATTTGTGCGTGCAAATAAAAAAGGTTGGATGAGCACGTACTTGCTCGCTGACTGGATTGATCACGTTTGGCGGAAGAGACCCGGCGGAAGTTTGGGTCTGCCTGGGATGCTTGTGCTCGACGCGTTCAGGTGCAACCTTGACCAGCGCACCGAGGACAAGCTGGCTGCATGCAACGCCGTCTTGTCGCTATACCCGGCGACATGACATCGCGGCTCCAGCTGCTCGATGTTTGTTTGAACAAGCCAGTGAAACGTAGAATTCGGGCGCTCTACACCGAATGGCTTGTCAGCGGTTGCCACGAATTCACGCCCGCCAATAAAATAAAGCGTGCCTCGCTGCAGGACTTTACTGTATGGGCGAAAGATGCATGGTGCACAATCCCATCTGCCATGGACGGCACCGAGGATGAAATGCTTTGGTCTGTTAATAGCGATGAGGAGGTGTCTGATGGCGACGACGAGCAATATCTATTGCCCCATGCAACTCGTACCGGCGCAGTAAGAATCTTAGTTGCAAGGTACGTTGTGTTAAGGTTAGTTGCAAGGTACGTTGTGTGTTTATTCGTCGCAACTTTAGTCCATTTGGAATAAAACAGTTTTTTTTTTGTCAAATGAGGGAAAAAATATTTCGATATGAAAGCACGAGGTGCGCGCTATTGCACTTTCATTTTTTCTTTCTTTCTGGGGGGGGTGGGGGGGGGTTCACGGAAAACGGGTGTGAGTTACAATGGAGGGTGCATTAGAATCGAGTAAATGCGGTACTTCGTGGCAGCCAGGTAGAGCATGCTACGTAGCATGATGCTGCTAAATCGGAGGCCACGCGCAGCAGAAGCAGCATTACATAAATATCGTGCATAGACTGGCCGTGCAAAGATGAAGTGATTTTACAGTCTTTATCAGATCGCAGACGCATATGTTTCATTTATTTGATGGAATCTTGGCAATTAGCGTACTGCTGTGGATGTTTTACTGCAATTGTGTGTTGCCGAGGGAGGTTTTTTACTATTTTTGCAACACGATTGTAAATTTCCTGCCACATACAGTACATTATTGCTTTGGTCACAGAAGCCTCTTTTACAGATTGGATGCGTTTTCTTACTACGCATGTTCAAAGGCACTTCAGAGCCTCTTTAAGCAGTCAGAAACGTTCAAGATTTAAAAATTTATTTGACGTAGATGGACGATCATGTATTGTGCTACTTGGCTTTTATTCACTGAGCCACTTCCTGGCCATGTGTGCATGGTTTCAGTTGCACATGTGACCATCATCTGCCAACTCATCCTTATTGCATTCAAATACTAGATTAGCAGGGCCCCTTAAAAGCTGTCCGCATGAACGTGTAGCAGCTGGTCTAATGAAACTGTCCCGCATTGTTCGTATTGCATGTCCATGCCGTCCGCACCCCTCACACTTCAACGTCGAACTTCGAGTATGACCCAAGGGACAATTCACAGCCCGATGCCCTATCCTGTCACACATAAAACATTTCATTGTGCTCCGAATATTTTCCCTGTCATCTGGTATCTTCTTATCTTCCTTCCCCTTTCCCAAGTTCTTTTGGCCTTGTGCTTCTAAATACCGGTCGGCGCGATTAGATAGTTCAGCTACCGTCCTCAAGTTGCGTTCTTTCAGGAATATTGCCACGCCCTGATGACATGATGCTAGGAACTGTTCTGCAATCATGTTGTCCCTCAAGTCTTCAAATGACTTCTCTATGTTAGCCATCTCTAACCAACGATCAAAGTAGTTGGAGATTCGAGCAGCGAATTGCTGGCCCGTCTCATTTTCGTGTGGCTTAGAGTTTCGGAATTTATCCCTGAAACCTTCGGCCGTTAGTCTGACGCGTTGTAAGAGAGCCTTATTCACCTTGTCGTAATCTAGTGCGTCAGTCGCTGCCATCCGACTGTACACGGCCAACGCTTCCCCCACGAGACACATACAAAATCCCGTCGCCCAGTCACTCCTCTGCCAGCCTTGTCCAGTTGCTATCCGTTCGAAACGCTGTATATAGGCATCTAAGTCATCTCGCCTTTCGTGAAAGGGGGCGACTAACTTTTGGGGACACACTGTCGCTATTCTCTGAGCAACCACGTCTGAGCTCCTGTTTTCTACCTCTTCTCCACTGTTACTCATGCGCAGCTGCAATTTCTTTTCCGCAAGCTCTTCTTCAAACATCAAGTTCCTATATGCACGCTCGTCCGCAGCTTTCGCTCTCTCCTCCTCTTTCTTCGCAGCCTCTCGCGCCTCTGCGCGTTCTTCTCTTAATCGCTTCTGTTCCTCGTGATACAGTGCTATTATGGCTTCGGCCGACATGCTCGCGGCATTCCCAGCCGTCATCAAACGTTCAAGGTCCATTCCGTTGCTCAAGACAACCCGAGGCACGTGACAAAGTTAAAGAAATCCTCGCAGGCTCGCCAATGTTGTCACGCATACGTTAACGCCTGGTGCGCTTGCTTGAGCAGTCAGAAGGAACACACGAACGCAAGATGCAGCACACACGTAACATTCATTCAATAGGCTATTTTAGCAACAGGAACACACGGTAACATTCAACACTTATTACACACGGAATGCGTCCTCCTTGCTAAGCTTTCCGCTCGCACTACCGCGTTTACTAACGTCTGTGCGGCGATCATCTATTCGCTGTAGTAGGGGCGCTTACAGTACCGGTTCTGTTCGGCGTGAATATCGGCGTCCTCCGGTCTGTGGTCCGTCGTTGCGATTCGGTCGCCTTCAGTCGTCGCTGGTGTCCGGGGTCACCGATGCCCCGGCCGAAGTGATGAAGGCACGGTCGCTGAGGAGCTGTCGCGCTCCAGCAGAGCAGGGCTCGTGCCGGCTGGCGCTCCCGGTGCGCGCCGGCCCAGCTCAGTTCTCTAGAGGGGACGGTGACTCGCTGTAACCAGCCTCCGCGCGTCTACGTTCAGCGGCGCAAACGCTGACGTGTCCTGGCAGGTAGGTCCGGGCCAGTGGTAGTTCCGGGGACGTCGGACATCTGCTCGCCGAGCCTGGTACTCGGGCGAGGCGTTGATGCGTCGCCTAGAAACTGGGGCAGGACCCAGAGAGGCGATCTCCGGCCGTCTTCTCCTGGAACGCTGCGCCCGGACACCACGTCCTTCCCTGCGTGCGCCTCTTCTTCAAGATGGCGGCTCCACGCGCTCGCTTCACTCCTTCTTCCTCGTCTTCCTTCTTTGTTGGCGCTTGTCACTCCCGACAATGGCCCCCCTGTTTTCCGAGTTTTCGCTCCACGAAAACTTCACTCACCCTTTGTCACCTTTTGGGTTTACACGGACACTGCACCTCACTTCACCACACTACATATAACTTCACTTCGCCGCTTCTTCGTTCACACATCACTGCACTTCACTGCACTACAGCACATAGAACTTCACTTCGCCGTTTCTTCCTTCACACCTCACTGCACTCCACCGCACTTCACTTCACGCACACGCACATCGCGTAAGTTTCTCCCGAGTCTTAACAACACGTCAATGTCAACGGTGCCACCATTCACACAGCACTGTTCTACTTTGGTAGCGGCACCTTTTGGCTTCCTAAAAGATCACTCTACTCATAAAATCCGCACCCACGTTGTCTCGCCCTTTAATATACTGCACCGAGAAGTCATACTCTTGTAACACTAGGCTCCAGCGCGACTTTGGCGTTGTTGTGCTTTAATCGGTTTAGACACTCTAGTGGCTGATGATAAGTTTGCACAACGAACTGAGTCCCATATAGATAAATATGAAATCGTTTGACAGCCCACACCAAAGCGTAACACCCCTTTTCTACTGTAGCGTAGTTTCTTTCCCGGTCATTCAACTTTCGGCTTGCATAAAGGACAGGGTGCAATACACCATCAGCCTCCTGCAACAGCACAGCCCCTACACACCTTTCCGATGCATCTGTTCGCAGAACGAACTTTTTCTTGAGATCCGGTGCCCTCAGAACTGGAGGTTCCGCCATACATTTCTTTAAACGTTCAAATGCGTCTTAATGACATTCTGACCAGGGTAATATATTTGGAGCATTCTTTTTAGTGAGATCGGTAAGGGGACTCACTATCTCCGCGTACTGAGGGATAAATTTTCTATAGTAGCCTGTAAGGCCTAAGAAGGATCTCAGCTGTTTCTTATTCACTGGTCTAGGAGCCCTCTGGATCTTCTCTAAGGTGCCTGCATGGGTCGTGATGTGGCCTATATGCCCAACGTGTGACCAAGGAATGTAATTGCATGAGACCCAATTTGACATTTGTTCGGTTTAACTGTGATCACCGCCGCGCGAAGCCTATCGAACACTTCCTGCAAAGTTTCCAAGTGTTCCTGCCAAGTATCTGTCGCTACTAAGATGTCATCTATATAGTGTTCCACATTGTGCAGCCCCTGAAGTTCTATTCGCATAAGTTTAGTAAACGTCTGTGCAGCAGTCTTGAGTCCAAATGGCATAAACCTGAATTGAAATAACCCCCGCGCACATGAGAAGGCTGTTTTTTCTTTCGATTCCTCGTCAAGGGGTATCTGCCTATACCCTTTAGTTAGGTCCAGCTTAGAAAAAAAGTTTTTCTTGGCAATCTTCGCAAAGAGCGGATCCACTCGTGGTATTGGTTCTGAATCATCCACCAAGACCTTATTTAGGCGCCGAAAATCCACACAGACTCTGTTAGACCCGTCGGGCTTCTTTACCACCACCAGAGGCGAATTGTACGCAGAGGTGGAACGCTCGATCACTCCCAATTCTAACATCTGCCCAATTTCGTTATCTATGTCTTCTTGCACCGCTAATGGCAGAGGATACTGTCTTACGTTTACTAGCTTGTCAGTTGTTAATCGAATGCTACACTTGAGCACTGTCGTCTTGCCCTGGAGATCCGACACTATCTCATCGAACTCTTTTAGCACTGTCTGCACTTCTTCTCTTTCCACCTCGCTTAAGGTAGGGTTTATCACCACCTTCTCTTGACCCATTGTTTTCTTGCTGCTGTACGTTGAGATTTCTGCTTCGTATGGAGTTTCAGCGTCCGATTCTGTGATGACCATTCCTGCAACTTTTTCTACATTTTCTGGTTGTCTCAATCGTATCTTTTCAGCATGTTGACGTGAAATACTTTTCTTCTTTCTCCGACTTCTAATTCATAGTCTACGTCGCTTAATCTCTTGCTCACATTGAATGGTCCTTTCCAACTCATGGTCAGCTTGTTGGTGTCATTCGGAAGTAGCACCAGTGCCATGTCCCCAACCTGAAGAACTCGTTTCCGGCTTTTCTTATCATAATATTTCTAGTACGATGCCTGGGCTTCGGTAAGACTCTCTCGGGCGATGCGACAGGTTTCTTCTAGCGTATCTATCAATTCCAATAGATAGACATACGAGGACTTTTGCTCTTCTTTCAATTTCGTGTTCGACCACATTTCCCGCAAAACCATTAATGGTCCCCTCACCGCTCTGCCATAGGTTAGCTCGAATGGCGAAAATCCAGTGCTTGCCTGCGGCACTTCTCTATATGCAAACAAGAGTGCAGGTAGATAGCAATACCATTCCTTGGGTTTCTCTTGACACACCTTGCGTAATATGCTCTTGAGCGTGCCATTGAACTTTTCTACCAGCCCGTTACACATGGGGTGATATGGCATCGTCAAGAGGTGTCGTAGAGACAACAGTCTGCAAATCTCTGCCATCAATTCATATGTGAAATAGGTTCCTCAATCCCTCCGTATTTCCTTCGGGACTCCATACTTAGTAAACATTTCTACCAAAGCCTCAGCGATTGTTACCGTGTCCACCATCTTTAATGGGACAGCGTCAGGATATCTAGTTGAAACATCCACCATCGTGAGGATGTACTTGTTTCCTTTATATGATACTGGGTTAATAGGGCCCACAATGTCCACTGCGACCCTCAGGAAAGGTTGCTCAATAACAGGCATAGTCCCTAGAGGTACCTTTCATACCAATCCTTTTGGTGTGGTTCTCTGGCATATGTCGCAAGATCGCACAAACCGCTTAATGTCACTTTGCAAACACGGCCAATACAATTCTTCTGATACTCGGCTGGTCGTCTTTCTTACTCCTTGATGCCCAGCCATTATAGTGTCGTGCGCCAACTCGAGGACTGCTCTTCGTAAACTCACTGGCACTACTAGCTGTCGTGTTTCTCTTCCATCAGGGGTTCTGGCTATTCGGTACAGTAATTCTCCAACCTTCTCAAACTTATCTACGACCCGGCTCTTCTTATTGTGAATCCATTTCCCTAGCATTTCAAAATAATGTCGCAGCGTACTGTCCGCTTCTTGCCTTTTCTTCATTTCCGTCGCGGTTATATCGATGGCGGTGCCTGAAGTATTCTTCATACCGACATCTTTCCTATCCTGGTTCCTTGTGCTTTTCTCTACTGACAATATGCTAGCCTCTCTGGTATACGGATCCGAACTTCTTTCGTTGTCTCTGCCACCGGCTTCGGTGGATTCATGCTCCGTCCTACTTGTAATTTGGATACTGGGAAAATTCCAGAGGGGATCTGGATCATCCACTCTTCTGACTCCTGGCACATTCCCAAGAATGACGTCGTAAAGTGGTTCTTTGACGCATCGGGCTTCAATCCAACCGAAATAATAAGGCGTCAAAAGCAACACACGAGCCATAGGCATTCGCCGTACCGTACCATCCGCCAATCGAACTGACGTTTCTGTACCCATGATATCTCTGTCCGACACCATGGATTGCCTTACCAGAACAATTTTGGATCCAGTGTCTCTGAGTACAGACACTTTTCGTCTCTGCAACATTGCCTCTACTACTGGCATCGAGGTTTCCGGGTCTTCTAACCTCGGAGCCGTTGTGACAGCGCTAGCCTTGTCGCTGGACTCCGGTTCCATTTGCGTACTGTCAACATCAATGGGACTTTCGCTCGCAACAGTGCAGGCAGTCTTATTTTCTGACTTAGGTCGGCAGGTTCGTATTGTATGGCCATGCCGTCCGCACCCCTCACACTTCAACGTCGAACTGCGAGTACGACCAAAGGGACAATTCACAGCCCGATGCCCTATCCTGTCACATATAAAACATTTCATTGTGCCCCGAGTACTTTCCCTCTCATCTGGTATCTTCTTATCTTCCTTCCCCTTTCCCCAGTTCTTTTGGTCTTGTGCTTCTAAATACCGGTCGGCGTGTTCAGATAGTTCAGCCACTGTCCTCAAGTTGCGCTCTTTCAGGAATATTGCCACGCCCTGATGACATGATCCTAGGAACTGTTCTGCAATCATGTTGTCCTTCAAGTCTTCAAATGACTTCTCTATATTAGCCATCTCTAACCAACGATCAAAGTAGTTGGAGATTCGAGCGGCGAATTGCTGGTCCGTCTCATTTTCGTGTGGCTTAGAGTTTCGGAATTTATCCCTGCAACCTTCGGCCGTTAGTCTGAAGCGTTGTAAGAGAGCCTTCTTCACGTTTTCGTAATCTTGTGCGTCAGTCGCTGCCATCCGACTGTACACGGCCAACGCTTCCCCCACGAGACACATACTCAATCCCGTCGCCCAGTCACTCCTCTGCCAGCCTTGTCCAGTTGCTATTCGCTCGAAACGCTGTATATAGGCATCTAAGTCATCTCGCCTTTCGTGAAAGGGGGCGATTAACTTTTGGGGACACACTGTCGCTATTCTCTGAGGAACCACGTCTGAGCTCCTGTTTTCTGCCTCTTCTCCACTGTTACTCATGCGCAGCTGCAATTTCTTTTCCGCAAGCTCTTTTTCCAACATCAAGTTTCTATATGCACGCTCGTCCGCAGCTTTCGCTCTCTCCTCCTCTTTTACGCAGCCTCTCGCGCCTCTGCGCGTTCTTCTCTTGATCGCTTCTGTTCCTCGTGATGCAGTGCTATTATGGCTTCGGCCGACATGCCCGCGGCATTCCCAGCCGTCATCAAACGTTGAAGGTCCATTCCGCTGCTCAAGACAACCCGAGGCACGTGACAAAGTTAAAGAAATCCTGGCAGGCTCGCCAATGTTGTCACGCATACGTTAACGCCTGGTGCGCTTGCTTGAGCAGGCAGAAGGAACACACGAACGCAAGATGCAGCACACACGTAACATTCATTCAATAGGCTATTTTAGCAACAGGAACACACGGTAACATACAACACTTATTACACACGGAATTCGTCCTCCCTTGCTAAGCTTTCCGCTCGCACTACCGCGTTTACTAACATCTGTGCGGCGATCATCTATTCGCTGTAGTAGGGGCGCTTACAGTGCCGGTTCTGTTCGGTGTGGATATCGGCGTCCTCCGGTCTGTGGTCTGTCATTGCGATTCGGTCGCCTTCAGTCGTCGCTGGTGTCCGGCGTCACCGATGCCCCGGCCGAAGTGATGAAGGCACGGTCGCGGAGGAGCTGTCGCTTTGGCAGAGCAGGGCTCGTGCCGGCTGGCGCTCCCGGTGCGCGCCGGCCCAGCTCAGTTCTCTAGAGGGGACGGTGACTGGCTGTAACCAGCCTCCGCGCGTCTACGTTCAGCGGTGCACACGCTGACGTGTCCTGGCAGGTAGGTCCGGGCCAGCGGTAGTTCCGGGGACGTCGGACATCTGCTCGCCGAGCCTGGTACTCGGGCGAGACGTCGATGCGTCACCTAGAAACTGGGGCAGGACCCAGAGAGGCGATCTCCGGCCGTCTTCTCCTGGAACGCTGCGCCCGGCCACCACGTCCTTCCCTGCGCGCGCCTCTTCTGCAAGATGGCGGCTGCACGCGCTCGCTTCACGCCTTCTTCCTCGTCTTCCTTCTTTGTTGGCGCTTGTCACTCCTGACAGAAACTAAACCTAGGCACATGTGTAAAATAGGAATGCAAATTTCCATAGCAATGAAAGTATTGCCAGCAACACTTTGGGCCCTTGATATGCTGGTTGCGTTCACCGGAATACTTGAAATGTAAATAACGTACGAATGGCTCTCCGGCAATTAGAACTCATCGAATAGGGACGCCAATGCATGTGTTGACTTCTGTAAGACCAAGTGTGTGAACGCCGTTTTTGTCACGTACCATCTTTCTTGAAAAAGTGTATTAACAATGAGCCATGTACGCTAAGTTTCACTAAAACTGGCGTTTGCTTATGGCATGGAGACACTGGACAGCAAAAATAAAAAAAGTCATCTTTTCCTTTACAGTTTGTCATGGCAGTCCAGAACGGGGAGATGAAGGTCGATTTCGCCGATGCGAAAAGAAACAGAGATGCCCTGCGCAGCACACCAGCTATCGCATCAACGCCTGCTGCAGTGGTGTTTCAGAATAACAGTAAGACATTTACCCATTTTCAAGTTGTGTGATGCTGGTGATGTGGGATGCTTGTGTGATGTGGTAGCACGGAATGTGGACAAAGTAAAGTGTCAGAAGTGCTACACAAAGTAACAAATGAAATTAAAGGCACAACATATAGTTTTTTCTTATTGGTTTTTGTAAACTTGTGATGTAGTGACACCAGTGTTAAAGTGAAAACCTATATATAGTAAAAGCGGCATTTTACGACCACGAAAAAGAGAAAAACAGATTGTTATCTGCAGATATTGTCCCACGAACCCTCACAGTACGTAGACGATTGTGCTTTATTAAAGCCATTGTGCCTGGTCTTTCACCCTCACTTTTCAGAGACAGTATGCTGTTAGGTTACACAAAAAGAATGGTTCGTGCACATTTGCTGAGGTGGCCTCTAATAGTGTGTGTGTAGTGACTGTTGAAGGAGAGGAAGAGAGAAGTGCAGTGCCGTAACTGTCTCTCAGGGGAGGACACCTCAACAGCACTGCACAGGGAAAGGGCAGTGGGGAGAAAAAGATCAGGGAGAGAAGGAAAAGAAGGCGGGAAAAATAACAAGAAGGTTGAAGAAGCAATGCGGGGCTTACAGCCGCGCTCTCGGCTGCGTGTCACAACCAAAGTCAAGTAGGGCAGGAAGCAATTTCTTGACAATGGAAAGGTGGGCTGCCGGAAATAGATGTGCTCCCTCCGAGTCACAGGGCAGTCCCACACGACGGTTTGATGCAAAGAGCGCAGTGCGCTCAAAATCGAAGGCCGGGCAGCGGAGCAGAAGGTGCTCAAGCGTCTCCTCCTAGCCGCAATCCAAGCACGCGGGCCTGCCTCTTCCGTGCAGTCTGTTCATTGTGGCGGCCGTGTTGTAGCAGCCGACGCGCAGCCGAAGGAGAAACGAGCGGTCCCAGCGCGAGAGACCCGCGCGGGGAAGGAGGCGAGGGGGCGTACCTGCAGCAACGCGGGGATCCGGGTGCTGCGTGCGAAGGACGCGCAGTATCGCCGTCTTGGCCACGTTGAAACGGGTGACGGAGCTGGCGAAGGGGAAGCGAGTCGAGAGAGCTTGCTTCGCGAGGCCGTCGGCCGCTTCGTGCCCGGGCAGGCCGATGTGCGCGGGGACCCACTGCAATGCCAAATCGCAGCCCTGATTTACGAGATGGTGCAGTTTTGATCCCACGCGCTGCCCAAGTGGAACACCGACATAGTCGTTCCTGAGCATGCACAGAGCCGCACGCGAGTCCGACAGTATCGCGGCAGACGAGACACCGCACTGCTGAAGAAGTAGGTCAGCCGCGAGGTCAATCGCCGCGAGTTCGGCGACTGTCGACGAGGCAGGAAAACGATGGCGGCTGTGTTGAGACGCAGAAATCTCCGGTGCCGTGCACGCGGCAGCGGTGGAACCGTCACTGGACACGGATCCGTCAGTGTGCACTAGGAGTCGGTCGCGTATATGTTCGAAGATCAATGCAGCCGTCTCCTGCTGCATGGCACACAGTGCTGTTTGTCGATTGCTCTTGACGCCCGGGAGGGTGAAGTTTACGTCTAGGAGCACGGAGGCGTGCGGCGAAGGCGGCAGGGGGAGGAGTTGACGCAAAGAGGCGATGCGAGTGCTGAACTCGGTGGCAAGCTGGCCCATGCCCGAGCCCTCGAGGCTGTGGAGGCGGCACACGAGATGCTGCCCCTGTGGCGACCATCGCAGACGCTCGATGTGGTGAAGTGCTTGTTTCCGCGCGCGAAGTGAGGGCGGCCAGTTTCCCACTTCGGCGAGAGTTGCCCCCACTTGCGAGAAGCGGGGAAGCGCGTACATTTGGCGAAATGGGTGCTTTGCTCGAGCTCGACGGCCTTCCAGTTGGCTGGACTGGCGTTGGTGAGTGGGAGCGCGTAGAGCGCTCGCGACGTTGCGATCGAGTTGTAAACTCGGAGCGAAAGATGCGGTGTGCAGCTGCGGCCTCGGCTGAGCAGGGAGCGTGCGGCGCCTTCGACTTTCCTGGAGTCCATGCAGAGTTGTGTGGTGGCCGCGTTAATGTTGAGGTGGCCGTCGATGTGGAGGCCGAGGTATCGGACTTTTCTCTGCCACGGGAGGGGGCTTCCGCGCAGCGACAGAGTTGGCACTTCGAAGCGTGCACGGCTCGCACGGGGGTGAATTAGTAGCGCCTCGGTTTTTGACGCCGAGAGCTGAAGCCCTATGCTGCCGAGGTATTCCTCCACGGCGTTGATCGCCGACTGAAGTTATTGACGCACTTGGTAGCCATTGTCTGTGGGTCCGCAATCAAAAAGAGCGATGTCATCAGCGTAAATCGCCACACGGACTTCGAAGGCTGTCAGCTTCGGGATGAAATCAGGGAGCCTTGCCAGCGCCAAGTTGAAGAGGAAGGGGCTGAGGACACTGCCCTGAGGAACACCAGAGGTCACGCTACGGGGGGTGCTGAGCGCGTCACCCACGCGCAATCTGAGCGTTCGGTCGTTAAGAAAGGCCGAGACATAGTCCAGTAGGCGGCCGGTGATACGCAGCTAGTGAAGCGCTTGAATGATGGTGCCGTGCGGGAGGCCGTCGAACGAGCGTTCCACATCGACCAGCACCAGGTATCCGGCTTCGTGGTGGCTTGCCGCGTCCTCGAGCGTAGCGACAACGTCTGCGATGGAATCAGCTGTCGAGCGCAGTCGGCGGAAGCCGCTTTGTTCAGGGGCAAAGGCGTCTAGGGCGGAGGCAATCCATTCAAGGCGGTGCAAAACCATGGACTTCATTGTTTTGCCGGGTACCTAGGTTAGCGATACTGGGCGATAGGAGTTGATGTGCAAGGCTGGTTTGTCGCGCTTGAGAATGGGAACGACGATCGCCTCTTTCCAGTCGGCGGGAATGATGCCGCTGCGCCAGACCGAGTTGAAGACCTCGAGAAGTGACGGAAGCTGAGCTGCGTCAACGTTCCTCAGGACTTGATGAGTAACGCCGTCGGAACCGGGAGCGGAGCGACGTTTGCGTCTGTTTAAGACGATGCGCAACTCGCTGAGCGTGAACTCAGCAGAACACAGCACTTCTACATGCTCCAGAATTGCGCTGGTTGGGAAATAGCACATAGGAGCGAGGCGTTCAACCATGTTGTGTGGTGGAAGTTCGACGGCGGCTGTGACAGGGCACACAGACGGGGGTGCGAACGTATCCGCGAAGAGTTCGGCTAATTGTTCGGCACGTAAGACCCGTCCCACTGCCATAGAGAGTGCAGGGCGGCCGGGGATCTTGGGACTAAGTAGGGCGGCGAGAATGCGCCAGGGGCGTGCTTTGTCGCGAGTGTCCTCCAAGGAGAGGCAGAGACTCTGCCAGCTCTGGTTGCGACGCTGCCTGGCATGCCGACGGCACGCGGCATCAAGGCGTTTGTAAAGTGTCCAGTGCTCCACCTTGTCGCTTTTGACGGTGCAGCGTCCAGCGCGTCGGCGTGCCGCGCGCAATTTCAGAATTTCAGAAGCGGGCACCGTACACGACTTGGTCGCGGCGCTAACGCACCTTGAAATGTGCGTGAGGAAGTCGGTGTTCACCGGAGGGGCCCTGGCACAGAGCGTCCTGAAGAGAGACCAGTCAGTGATGCGATAGGTACAGGTCCGGTCGCGGCTCAGACCGAGCGGGTCAAGCGAGATCGGATAATGATCCGGCCCCTGAGTGTCAGGGCTGCTTACCCACTCATAGTGGCACCATTCGCTAACCAGCGATAAGTCTATCACATTCCCGCGCACCTTCCGACGCACGAAAGTGGGACTGCCGGTGTTAATGATCAGCAGACCAGAGGAATGGATGGAGTTCAGCAGGTTCCTGCCATTAGGCTCACAGCGGCTGCTGCCCCATGCCGTGTGGTGAGAGTGGTGAGTGTGGTGAAGTCGCCGCACACAACACAGTCATGGTTGAAGCGCGCGGTAAGGCTCTCCACGAAAGACGTATCCCATCGCAGCACGGGTTGCACGTACACGCTGGCGACACAAGTGTCGGCCGCACCAACGCGCACAGTCACAGCCACACACTCTACGGAGGTGGGAACGATGTCGGCCACACAAACGACGGCTTGGGCAAGGCGCGCCCGGACGTAAATTGACGCGCGGGAGCGACCGGGTGGATGGAGCGGATCACAGCACTGCACGTTGGCGCATGTCCGTAACTCGCAGGTGGTCGGACTGTGGTATACCATGAATCCCGGAAGGTTGCACTCCCCGTCGCGCGTGTATGCCTCTTGCAACACGAGCACGTCTTACTCGTGCAGGAGTAGGTGTTCGGACAGTTCGGTGTGTCGTCTGCGCAGCGAGTGCACGATCCATTGCAGGATGCGCGGCCAACGTTTGGCTGGGTGACTAGCCATGGTGATTGTGTCGCTGTTGACATGCCACTTCCTGGAGGCAGATGGCCCGGAGCGGATGGTCAGCTGGCAGCATGGTGCTGACTGCTTGCATGGTGAGCAGCAGGTTTTCCACCAGCTGATCCATAGTAGTTTGGGCGGGCGGAGCAGCAGTATCCTGCGTCTTCTGGCGTTGAGAGGCACGAGGGGCTGGTACAGGATGCCTGGGTGCAGGGCTGGGGATCTTCAGCACGCTCGCATAGGACCGCGCCGGAGATGAGGAGGACTTCTGAGGCTGCTTCTCCTCCCGGACTGCTGCCCTCACAGCACGCCTCGACAATGCCGAGGTGGAGGAAGCCATGATGGTGGCCACCTCCCGTTCTTCCTGCCATTTGGGGCAGGTGGGAGTGTCGGCCCTATGAGGACCCCCGCAGTTCCTACAGCGGACTTTCTGGCAGGAGGCGCCCTTCGCGTGGCTCTTGCCGCATGAGATGCATCGGTCGGCCATCTGAAGCACTTCAGCACGTGCCCGAAGCGGCCGCACTGCCGACATTGCACTGGACGGGGCCTGGCAGGCCTCACCCTGAACCCGAGCTTGAAAAGGCGCACGTGTTCAGGGGGGACCGGTCCCGCGAATCAGATGGTGATGGCGCTCTCCTCCCTCGTTGCCGGTAGCACGGGAACGCTCGACTCGATGGCTCCCAGCAGGTCTGTGTCCGCGGGTAACCCGACCACCCCGTGCAGGAAGCCGGTGCTCTTGCCGCGCTCGGCTGGCAGTCGGGCAGTCACTGGGATTCCGTGCAGCTAAGTGACTGCTAGCAGCTCCTCCAGGCACTCCCGGGTGGTAGTATCGGCTGCCACAATGTTGCATTTATGGTTAACGCGAACCACTGCAACACCGGGCCGCGAAGAGAAAGTTTCAGCGAGTGAAAGGCGCGGTGCTCCTCGGAAGGTTCCACCGGGCGCCGAGGGACGGAAGAGCAGCCTACCGACGACCGCAGGGTCAACCGGGAGTGCAGCAGTCTCCAGGGCTCGTGCACGCCGCCGGTCCCTCTTGGACTGCACCAGCGTGAAGTCGTACGTGGTGGACTCGCGGGCGGATGGTGTCGCTCTCTGTACTGCAGCTGTAGGCACCCTGGGCGTGACCAGGGTAGCGGGTGGGCGCCGCAAGTCGTCCGTTGACACGGAAGACGAACGGGAAACCTGGGCAGGCTCCTTCCTCTTCTTCTGCTTCTTCTTCGCCTTTGGCTTCGGCCGCGAAGCAGGCTGGCATCGTGGGTCCTTCAGAAACCGCGCCGCGGGGTTATCAAGGCTCTTATGTGACAAAACAGTGGGTGTTGCGTCCGTCAGGTCCAGCAGACTCTGCAGGGGACGCGCCGCCATCAGGAGCAGACGGTGCGTCGAGGATGGTGCCGGGCGCGCCCTTGCTCGGAGGGGCGCGGAGGAGGCGGCCGTAGACTCGGCGGGATGTCGAGAGGTGGCGCTCGCCCTTTTTGGAGGGCCTCCGTCTTGGGCGGCAAGCGGAGAGGAGGTGGCACCTGTTTCGCCCGAGTGTGGGGAAATGGCGCTGCCGTGGTCCGGTTGCTGCACGTGGCAGCTGGCTGCCGTGTGCTAGCTGCTCCGGGCTGGGGGGAGAGCTCGACGGCTGCTTACGTCGCCCGGTTAGCTCCTCGTCCTCGCTCTCCGTCTCGCGGACGCGTTTCCGGGAGCTGGATATATCCATGTCCTCGTCGTCGGGGGACTCGGCGCTCAGTGCTCGCCCCGAGCGGACGTGCGCAACGAGAGCTCCGCCGAACTCTGAGAGCTCCCTGTCATCGCCGGGCGAACTTTGGCCCGCCGCACTGCGCCTCGCCTAAACACCGGCGGCCTCGGTCGGCCCCAACACAGGGCCCCCCGACCCTGCGCCACACTGCAGGCGCTTCGCCGCCGCCGCTGCCATGCTCGGCATGGATCCGCCGCCCTCAACAGCTACGACTGCATCGCAGCCTGCGCAATCCACCACGCTGAACCCACAGGACTTTGGGGACGCTTCGCTGGGAGCATTTACGTGCGTGACCCCTTCAGCACCACGGCAGGACGAGGCCACCACCATAGTTGTGAAGTTGACAGATGGCTTCAACCTCTCCATAGTAACACCAATCGAGTTGAGCCTACAAATTCGTCGGGCGGCCCACCTTGCCAAGTTCGAGAGGCAGGACACAGTCGTGAAAATCCGAACTACCCAAAACCTCATCGCCATCGACACGTACCGTGCATCGGCCACCACCAAACTGCTCGCCTTATAGTCCGTGGATGTCTGCGGAAAATCGCACACTGTGAGTGCGTACCGCGCCAACGACCCACAGAACGCCCGCGCCGTCCTGCACAGTGTACCACTCTCCTTTACTGAAGATGCCGTACAGGAAGAACTCCTTATTCCGGGCCGAAAAATTCTGTCTTTTCGGCGACTTGGCAAGACGGCGTCTCTCATCATCATGGTAGAGGGGCCTGAAATACCAAAGAGCGCCATCCTGTTTTCAGCGGTCTACCGGCTTTACCCACCCAAGCCGAAATGCCTTCAGTGCTGGCATTGTTACAGCCTGAAACACAGATCTGATGTCTGCCCCAACGCCTCGACATATTCGTGCTGTAGATCATGTGGGCAACATTTCCCCCCTGAAACTGACACGTCAACTACTCCTCACGAGTGCGATATGCGCTGCTGCAACTGCGGGGATGACCACCCAGCTACGGACGCAAACTGCCCACACCGCCGCGCTGCAGAGGAGGCACTTCGCCGACGCAAACCACCGACACGGATCAATCCAAATCACCGAGCAGCCCACCACCTTCCACAACCGCCTACTCGAGAAGACTCCGGCGTGCCAACCAGCAACCGGTTTTCGGCACTTGACACCGACTACAGCTGTAGCCGTAGCCGCAGTCGCAACCAGAGTCAAAGTCACAACCGCAAGCCCAGTCAAAATGGGCCCAAACAAAAACCGAAGCCCGCCCACAAGCAGAAGATGGACTTCCGACAAAGCCAGACAGCTAAATCACAAAGTGATCAACACGATCCGCGCCGTCCTTCGTGGCAGCAACTACCTAAACCCAAGCCTGCTGCTGACGACCCTAACTGGCCTGCGCTACCTAACCAGCGACAGACGCCGCCTACGCCTTTAAATGTGTGTGGTACAGCTCTCCCAGAAACTGCCCCCGCTCCGCAGCCCTGCCCATTGAGCTCAGACCTTCTGTCAGAGGAGTTAGATGCACGTATTCGTCGCATCGTGTAACAAGCGATCGAATCTACTATCGCAACTATAATTACTGAACAGATACAACGCGCTATTCTGGCCACTCTAACCCCCTTGTCAAACCAATTTGCGCAAATTTCCACCCACGTCCAACATATAGAGGACACTATGCACCCACACAAACGCCCCATCCCCCATAACCCTTCTGAATCAGAACATGGCCACTAACTCTAGGCAAACACCTCCGATCCAAACCCCACCATCCCCATCTCTCACGATATGGCAATGGAACTGTCGTGGTTTCAGACGCAAGAAACAACATCTCCTGCAACATATGCTGTTGATGAAAACAGAACCGGACATTCTTGTGTTGCAGGAGACCCACGGTGCCTTTCCCCTCACTGGCTATGAACATCTTGTTGCTCCTAGTATTACATACACACAACGGGGCACGTCAGAACCACTTACTCCTGCAGTGACGGTGACTTACGTCAAGAGCTCCTTGCCCACAATCGAACTCGACACTATGCATACGAATACATAGGCTACTGAGCACGTGAGCACGAGGACAGACGTTCATGGTCACAGTCTAGATATTGTAAACTGTTATTGGACGCCAAAGCAAAATATCTGGCCATTATCAAGCTACAACCCCTCCCAGCCACGCTTAACACCTCACCATACTGTCCTAATCCTCGGAGACTTCAACTGTCGACACCGCTGTTCGGGATATGACCAAACAGCAGCGCTCGGCCGCAAGTTAGACACCTTCATGTCAAACTACAAAGTCTCTCTCCTAAACGACATTACCACTCCCACCAGACTGGGGAACTCACGTGAGAAGGACAGAAACCCTGATCTCACTTGGTCCATCAGCCGCTACAACATTCAATCGGAGAATACCCAAGACACTCTGGGGAGCGATCACACTATTATTGAAATCCGGCTTCCTTTGCGTACACAAAGGCCAAGTCGGACACACCACCGCAAAACCATCTGTCTCGTTGACTAGAACAAGGCCTGTAAACGACTCGAACTGGATGAGATTGATGAGAACACTGACCCCACAGAATGGACAAACAATGTACTGCAGGTTGTGTCCCAACATGCTTCCCGCATTGCCGCCACAGAGGATCAACCCCAGGTCGACACTCACCTCTTAGCCCTCTGGGAACGACGCCACAGACTGGTGAGCTGGTGGCGCCGTGCAAAGAATAATAGGACGCTCCACCAACGTATACACACCATAACTCAGGAGAGCCAGGAATACGCTGACTAACTGGCATCTCAACGGTGGTGGCAAACATGTGAAGACCTCAATGGCCAGCTTCACACACCTAGAGTATGGCAAATCTTTCGCACTCTCATGGGCCAAGCCAAACCTCGCTACGCCCTCCAACGATATCAAATGCAGACCGGGCGCTCCACAGGAGAAATTATCCAAGAACTGCGAGAAAAATTTTACCCGGAGTTCAAACCACCACCACTTGCACCCTTTCCGCAATCACCAACTAAGCCAGAAGGTATTGACTCCGCATTCACACTCCAGGAGCTGCGGTCAGCACTCATGCAGCTCCGACGAAATACAACTCCGGGTCCGGATCGGATAACATATACCATGCTCCGCCACTTGCCCGAAAATAACCAGAAGCACCTTCTACACCTCATTAACCATGCATGGGAGACGGGCAGCAATCTACTCCCGAATCTTCTGTGGCCTGCCATACGTTGCACTTACACGCACCCAGACCAAACGACTCGAGGCTTCTTTGCGAAGATGTTACTGCATTAAAATGGGTGTTCCCAAGTACGCCCGTAGCATCGATGTTGAACGCGCAACCCTGCACAACACCTTGGATGTGAAGGTCCAAGCACACCGGGAGTCTCAGCATCTCCGTCTGAGCACCTCGTCCCAAGGACGCGCCATCCTGCGAATGTTGGGACACGACACTTCACCACTTCCAGCTCTTTCTATCGACCCTCCACCATGGATAACTGTCCCTCGAATCGAAGTCCGACCGATACCCCGGAATATGCACTGCGAACGTAACGCAGGCAGGCGACAGGCGCGGGCGACCCATCTAACTGACCCAGCGCATGACACCTACTATCTGGGCTGCTGAGCACGAGGTCGCGGGATCGAATCCCGGCCACGGCGGCCGCATTTCGATGGGGGCGAAATGCGAAAACACCCGTGTACTTAGATTTAGGTGCACGCTAAAGAACCCCAGGTGGTCGAAATTTCTGGAGTCTTCCACTACGGCGTGCCTCATAATCAGTAAGTGGTTTTGGCACGTAAAACCCCATAATTTAATTTTTTTTTAAACACCTACTATGTTGACGCCGCCTTCTCGCCGACCGCATCCAAGACGGCAGTCATCGGCCCTCAGGGTGACATCACTCGTTGGCATAGCGGAGTACCGTCTCCAACCGACGCCGAGATCCTTGCCATATCAGAAGCCATTACTATTCCCCCTCACTCCACGCCAACCATAACTGTTCGCTCAGACAGCCAGGAAGCCCTTCGTTCTTTCGCAAACAACTTACTTCCCTGTCATATTGGGGCATCCCTCGCGCTACACATGCAACAACATCCCTCGCTACACGTCCTCTTGGAGTGGGTGCCGGGCCATTAGGGGATACAGGGAAATGAGCGTGCTCATTCCCTCGCTCGCGAGTCTAAAATACCGAGCGCTCCTATTCCATGGCCTGACACCTATTGCGCGAGAATGCACCGCGCTGAACACCGCAAGCAAAGCCGCGCTAGGCTCCGCGAACTGCGCTCGTCTGCATGTACCCTTCCGGCCCCCGATCCCTCCTTCACCCGCCACGACGGTTCCCTAATTCGTCAGGCTCAAACTCTACCATTGGGGAATGACGCCATGCAACACATTATTGAACAACGCCGCGGCCACCCGGCATGCCCGGCGTGCGGCGGCTATCCCGGCGTTCGCCACACGTACTGGACCTGCCCCCGTGCACAGTCCTCGCTTTACTATCTCCCCACCTCTTCCCTGAGCCCATCTATTCCTTACTGTTGGGAGAGCTGAACCACTCCGCCTGAACCCCACCGAGCCGCTTTTTGGTCGCTCCTTGTGCAACACATAAGGCACGTCCAGGGCACCACCACACCCCCCGCTTCGGGTGCTACTACATGATCACACGGCACCGAAGCGGCGGACGGCACGGACGAAGAGCCGTTTCAAATAAAGTTTTATTCATTCATTCATTCGTCGTTGGAGGGGGGGAGCGGGACCGAAGCATGGGGCTCCTGTACTGGGGGCCGTCCTGGAGAGGCTTCCAAGCGGTAGTAGGCAGGGGAGGATCCACAGGGAGATCGATGGTGGTGGCCCGTTGACTGAGTCACTGGCCCAGCATACGAGTCGCACGAAGTTCCAGGTCCTCCCTTCCACGGAGTTCGTCGAGGGATGCAGGGCCGAGTGTCACCAGGCTCAAGCTGGCATGGCGACGGTGGCGAACGTGTGGCGGGCGCTCTCCAGGCGAAGCGAAAACAATCTTGGCCCAAGACTTCAGAACGGCACGCAGCCTATCATATCTTCCGCGAAAAACGGCCTCTAATAGTGCTGTCTTGCAGTTTCGTTGTTCTCTAATGGATGCATAAGTACCAAGAATGTGGACGTAGACACAGCCACCACCATGGCACATTTGGTAGTGCAACACGCGTAATGCTGACGTTGTGGGCACAGCTCCCGCCAGTGTCAACTGTTGCTGCGGCGAGCATACGAGCAAACGAACGAGCAACAACCAAGCGAACGAGCAAAGCGAAAGATAAACGCGAACTTGTGTCGGAACGGAGTATGTAAGATGAGTAGAGAAAAACGGAGAGGAGGGTTCAATGGTACCATGAGGCGGAAAGCGGAGGAGGTATTGCGAAAGCGTCAGAAGAAAAGCATAGTGTGGCGACGATGGCTACGAGATGGCGCCACAGTAGCGCGCGCGTCTGTTAGATATGCCGCCGGCGGCTGCTGTGAAACGCGCCCACGCCTCACCCACGCGCCGACTCTCGCGATCTCCAGGTTAGCGAGGCAGTCGCGCCACACTTCGCTTCGTTTCCAACGTGCTGCACGAGAAAGATTGTCCGCACCACCCAGTAAACCACGAAATGAAAACATGTATACAGCTGCGCTCAAATTTCGCCTTGGGGAGTACCGTAATTGTCCGTGAATTTCTACAGTGAAACCCTATAAGTCTATTTCCCAATGGGTCTGTCGTTGACATAGACAAACACTGCAAGGGCACACGTAGCGTGCGCCGTTGGGTTTCTTTCTGCACCAACAGATAGCGCTCGCCTCCGCACTACCGCGGCGCCGGCCATGTAGATGAAAAAACAGTTAGTGACGTTTCACTTCGCGAACGCATGTGATGTGAAATCGCGTGGGTGCTATAGCGCGCACGAAACTTGCCCTCGGTGTGCCTAGACGCCTGCACTGACCACGTCGCACATCCTATGGAAGACGGGGTGCGCGCAGCCGTACCATTTACGCACCAGCCGACGCAGTAGAACGCCCCCCCCCCCCCCATCCCACTCAGTGGAAACACGGCGTGCTTCCCCCTGTTGTCCTCCCTTGCGCACGCGAGATTGAGCCACGATCGTCGGCTCAGCGTCGCACGCTTTCACTCGCACACACAGCAAACGGCACGCGAGGACGATGTTATCAGGAGACGAACTCGGTACGTCCGTATCGCAAACAAAACCTGCAGCAACAGGCAGGTGAGGTCACGGGCAAACCAGCGCACGTGCGCCGCACGCGATTATCTTCACCTCCAGGCGCCTTCCACCTCCGCCTCCTTGACGGCATCGAACAGATATTCGCGCATTGTGTTAGCTGGTCAGTTGTATTTCTGCGTAAAAGGACCAGAAAGCTCGCCTTCACGCATAGCGTTCGCCGCAAGCGTTTCGCGGTAAAAAGTACGATTTCATAAGCTGCAGTTTCTGGGTAGAGGCAACTGTAGCATACAAAGCAGGGACTCTTGTAAGTGCACTTTGGTATGTAAAAGAATGACCCGCCTACCAAATGGTTTGGGTTGTGACAGTGCTACGCGAAGGGTGTGTGTAATGATAACTCCTGATAACACCAGGCGCGGTCAGAGTGTGGTTAAGTGCAATTCACGTCTCGCTGGTCCACATGTTGTAGGTGCAGGAACTAACGGCGGAAATCAAATCGCAGGCCATTGAAATGGCATAGGCTAATAATTCTGGAACTTGCATGTGAATGTCGCAGTGTGAATCATTTCAAGCTACGTCGCAATTAATTGTACTAGTTGTCGTTTGCAGCTTTGCAGACCAAACAGCTTCACAGTGTAGATTGGAGACCATTTATTCTTGTCCACTTTCATTTCTCTATAGTTTATATAATTTTTACAATACAGCTGTCTACCTCAAAAAAAGATTTTATCTTGTCAAAAGACTTTCTTTCACACTGAAAAGCTGTGTCCATTCAAACTGTTTCTCCTTCTGTTCTCAGAAACGTTTTCACAGCCCAAGTAAATAAGAAATATTTCCTGCCTTTTCAGATATAGCTGCTAACACCGTCAACATCAATATAACGGTGAACCAAGCTCCTGCCGAACCGACACCCACTGCAGCGACAACGACACTCGTCGCCACATATGGCCCAGTTGTGGCTGAGCAGATGGGCAGATTTTTATCCTGGCTAGTCAACTTATTAAGATGCGCCAACAATCAGAATGCCCAGCAATAAAGGGGTAATGAAGTCTTTCTTACCTTGACCGCTGCCAAGTGCGTAACAATTACGTTTAAATGTTTGATTAATGCGGTTGCAATTTGGCCTCGCAGCATAGATATGTTTTGGGATACTCAGCTTCAATTATCTATCGCATCGCTCTAACGTGTGGAAAGCGTTATTTTTATTTTATTTAGCAATGCTGTAAGCCTTTTTACAGGCTCATACAGGAGTGGATCACAATTAAAGCAACGAAACACTGTTGGTGAAAACAGAAGAAAGCAATCAAATGAGCTAATTATTACAATTCATAGATATAACTTGCAAACAAAATGACAGACCAAAGAAAACAGTGCAAGGCTGATATTACAGGGAAAGGGTAAGATCTATGAACAATTCAGATGTGGTGCGAAACGGCCAAAACACAGTTGCGCAACGGAACGTTGTAGCGTTCGCTGTAGCGTTGAACGCTGTTCCTTTGCTCTCAGGAAAGCAGGAAGTTTAGACTTCCTGCTTTCCTGAGAGCAAAGGAACAGTGAAGAAGAAACTGGGAATAAGCAAGAATCAGATGTATGCCTTAAGAAACAAAGCCGCAATATCATTGTTAATATGAATAATATAGTTCAAGTGGCTGAGGAGTTCTATAGAGATTTATACAGTACCAATGACGCCGACGACTATTATGCTAACGGACGGACGGAAAAAGCTAAGTGAGAAAGCGACCTGCGAGGTTGTCAGTCCGGGCATTATGTGCAGTGAGGCATAGCCTTTCCATCACTGCGCGGGCCCGTTGGATTGCCCAGTGTTGGTCGTGTAGTTCCGAGCTAGTTAGAGCGCTTAGCCATCACTCCTCAAGAAGGTCCGGTTCAACGTTGTTCTCTGCATATATTGCTCTGATCTCTGTGCATTTCCATAAGGTGTGCGCTATGTCTGCAAGTTCGTGCTTGCAGAGCTTGCAGCTCACGTCTGGGTATTGTCTGGAATGTACTCTGTCTAACTGTGTGGCTTTTCGGAACGTTCTTGTTTGCAACCTTATCCAATCTGTCTCTTGAGAGGTGCCGAGTTGTTTGTGGGGTGTTCTGGGTATGCTCCTCTTTGTTTCGTATAGTGTGTCAGTATGTCGTGGTACGTAACCAGTCTGTCCCTGCCAGTCAATTTAATCCATGTGCACTCACTTCATCCCAGCGCCAAATAATTCAATCTACGCGCCACGTATCTAAATCCTAGTGCCATTGAATTTAATCAAAACTAAAGACATGTTTGCGGTGGTGCTCTGCGAAGTTAAAGATAACGAGGAAATGTTATAATTTCGCCCCGACCAAACATAACTGAAGAATCTTCTTGACGAGTGTTGTTATGCGAAAACAAAAATGCCTCTCCCGCGTGACACATCATCAAAATATTGGGCTCTCGTGGACGTTATGTTAGTGCCATGAACAGGTCAGGCAAAACGTAGCCATTTGATGCCTTTTCTGACATGCATTGAGATAACGGGCCTTCCAGCAACGAACCGTCGGTTTCTAAAGTTGATAAAAAACAGGCTGAAAAGAGCGTCGCGTGACATCTGTTTATTTTGTTTTCTACAAGCCTCGTTGACATGCATATCAAACGATTGAGCTTCGAACAGTCTCTGCAAATATAACCGCGTAGTCCCTCTCAGATCAAGTGGAAGAGGGTGTCACGGGATCTCACGTAACATTAGGCAGCATATTACTGATTCCCAACCATAGTGGCTAAGGGCATCAAATGATCGTACTCCGAAGGAGCTCTCTGATATTACCTACGCAGGACACGCGCCAGACCACGTGCTAAATGATGTCACGTGGCCTTGCGTAACTTCCAGACACCCACACGTGGTTCATAAATACAGTGAGAAGGGTGTCAAACGAACTGTAATCGCAAAAGCTATGCGATGGCACGCACGTAGCGAACGTAAAACCACGAGGGAAAGGCTGCCGCGTGGCCTCAAGTATCTTTTACAAGTTGAACTAGTATGGGAACTAGTAAATATGTATTTGTTGGCAATATAACCCCCAGGACAAGCAAACCAATTCTAAACTACGCGTCGGCATACTCAAAGCTAGTGAAAAGAGGAATTGCTGTGACGTGTTTAGGCTCCGTACTTAGAAAGTCGTGCCACCACCTCGCCAATCGGACCTTTTCGCAACAACTCAATCGTCTAGAGAAGGCCGGTTTTCCCAAATCTATGATCGTTTAATTATGTGAAGGGCTAGTGAACCAAATATAAAGGGGGTAGCACCCGAAACAAAGATCGAATAAGTAAAAAAGTATGCAGTCATTTTTTATGTACAGCCGTCTGCACGCTTAACACGAACGCTCCGCAGCGTGGCCTGGACCACTGAGCACGAGGTCGCGGGATCGAATCCCGGCCGCGGCGGCCGCATTTCGATGGGGGGGAAATGCGAAAACACCCGTGTACTTAGATTTAGGTGCACGTTAAAGAACCCCAGGTGGTCAAAATTTCCGGAGTCCTCCACTACGGCGTGCCTCATAATCAGAAAGTGGTTTTGGCACGTAAAACCCCAGAATTGAATTGGCCTGGACCAGCTTGGACTGACGCCAGCGCCGCGAAGTGGTGTGCTTTGTAATCTCGGTATGTTTGCAACGGCTTGCGATAGCTGCAGCGCAGCTCGATTCGGCTGCTCGTCTTGTCTTTCGCTTGTGCCTGTCCGGTGGCGAGAGTGCGTTCACTTCACATGGCCGTTTCGCCAAGTTTCGCTCGTCGCAGCGCTCTCACGCGCGTCCAGAACACACGTTGCGGTTTGCTTATCTCGGCAACGCAAATGGCGCGCGACGGCTCGCGCTCCTTTCGTGTTTGGCCTCATAGCTGGCGCTTTGAGGATATGATAAAAAGGAAAAGAGAGCAAATGCAAGTTTGTGGCGTTTGCAAAGGTCGGACAATAAATAAATCTGCAGGTCCGGTGGCATAGCTATTCAGGTTCTTGATTTCTTATATTCTCTGGCAGCGCGCATCGAAGTGCTCTCGCACATTAGTGTCTGGCTTTCTGTTTAGACCACGATGCCCTGAAGATCCACGGTCGGGGCGTAAGAGCTGCGTGCCCTGAGCAAGGAAGACGCGTGGATGCGATTTAAACTAAACTTTGAATGTCTAGTTATTATTGAAAAGCGCTAAGTGGCATCTTGTCCGATAAGAAACCGGTGTTTTAGGTAACTAGAAAGACTCTGACCATAGATGCAATGTATCGAAAGACAGCATCCTATAGTTTATAAGTGCAGATAAGGTAATTCAACGCCCCCGTCGCATCTTGGCGACTTACACAGCGGGTTCCCGACCTTATTCACAATGTCATGCTTGACACCGTCAATGCGCGTTTCCTATGTGGTTTTTTCACTAACTTTCAGAAAGGCAAACTGCAGTTAGTATATGAAATGGCAGTATGTTGCTATGGAAAAAGATTCGGCAGAGACACCCAAGGCTGCTTACGTATGGCAATGCGAAAACATTATTTAGGGAAGACATAGACGTTTGGTTCCGGTTTGCAAATTGAGCTTATTAAATGCGATGCATTTCTTGGCGAACAATTGCCACTTTGACAGTATCTATCTATTTAGCCGCCTACGTCTTGGTGCTCTCATGTTCGTTTCGTTAGCTTGGTAGGCTCTCAGCACACTGCTTCGCCTAACATCGATTCCCACAGGGTATGGGATCAGCCTGCTCTTTCAAGTGGTCAGTCTTTGCACACAAAGACAGGCGTGTGTTAGATCACCCGGAACGCTGTACGACGAACGGTTGCGCCACAATTTTGGTGCGAATGGCACCTGCGAGAGCACTCCGCGAGAGCTCTCCTATGCACGCTGTCAGAGAATATAAGAAATCAAGAACATGAACAACTATGCCACCGGATTTTCAGATTTATTTATTGTCCAACCTTTATAAACGCCACAAACCTGCATTTGCTCTCCTTTTCCTTTTTAGCATTTCCTTAAAGCGTCAGCTGGGAGGCCAAACACGAAAGGCGCGCGAGCTGTCGCTCGCCAATTGCGTTGCCGAGATAAGGAAACCGGAACGTGTTTTCTCGACGCGCATGAGACCGCAGCCACGAGCAAAACGTGACGGAACGGATATGTCAAGTGAGCGCACTCTCACCGCCGGTCAGGCACAAGTGAAAGACAAGAGGAGCAGTCAAATCGAGCTGCGCTCCAGCTATCGTAAGCCGCCGCAAACGTGCTGAGATAACAGAGCACAACACTTTGTGGCACTGGTG
This sequence comes from Dermacentor andersoni, assembly GCF_023375885.2. Taxonomy (NCBI): domain Eukaryota; kingdom Metazoa; phylum Arthropoda; class Arachnida; order Ixodida; family Ixodidae; genus Dermacentor; species Dermacentor andersoni. The sequence continues at coordinate 153,820,420 of NC_092819.1, read as the reverse complement.
TCAGTCCAAGCCGGTCTAGGCAACGCTGCGGAGCGTTCGTGTTAAGCGTGCTGACGGCTGTACATCAGATGGGGCATGAGTTAAAAAAGACAGCCATGAAATACGGTGTTCCAGTCGTCTTTTCAGCATAGAATGCGTTAAACAAGATTTGCAATATTTTCAATAGACCTAAACAGGCGTCGAAGGCTATGTTCCGCGTCAAACACTCGGGGCAGCTTGTGACATGCTCGGTGGGGGTGGTCTACGTCATTGCACTTTCGTGTGGAAGAAAGTACTTTGGGCGGACGGGACGCTGCCTTAACATCCGCCTTAGGGAGCACCAAGGTGCGATCAGGAATGCAACAGGTTCCAATCTGGCCGCGAATTGTAGAGATTGCTTATGCAAACCTATGTTTGAACATACAAAAATGTTTTATAAAAAAATATGAATAAAATGAACCGCGAGATTGTGGACGTCTACTTGATGCATGTAAACTCAGGCGCATGCGTCAGCCAGACTTCTATCACTCGGCAGGATAAATAAAATGAGTTTTTTAATGGCAAGATAGGCTAACACCTTTTCATTCTTGTAAGCGTCAGTTTACACGTGTTTACATTTTCTGTATACTTTATTCCCTTGTTTCAAAAAATAAACCAGTTTAATAAACCACGTCTGCGTTCGTATTGTGTACTTTCTCTAGTCTTTCGTCAGGGTTGCGCTGCCCACCCATCGGAAGATGTTCAATCCCAAACTCGCCCAGCTTGCCGTGGTAATTCTTTTACTATCCCAAGCGTGAGAACCAATCATACCGACATAACTATCAAACGATCGGGCTTCGAACAAGCTCTGCGATGGTACCCACAGCACGTACTGCAGACTCGATGAAAAGGAGTCACGTGACATCACGTAACCTTAGCCGGCCCTGTATATCATGCCGGCATAAATATCAAACAAATGGGAATCGCAAAAGCTATGCGCTGGTACCCACGCTGCACACGTCAAATCGCGTGGGCTTCACAGTGTAGATCGCATGGACTTCCCAGTGTAGCTTCACAGTGTAGATTGGAGACTATTTAATCTTGTCCACTTTCATTTCTCTACAGTTTATATAATTTTTACAATACAGCTGTCTACCGCAAAAAGATTTTATCTTGTCAAAAGAGTTTCTTTCACACTGAAAAGCTGTGTCCATTCAAACTGTGTTCTCCTTCTGTTCTCAGAAACATTTTTACAGCCCAAGTAAATAACAAATATTTCCTGCCTTTTCAGGTATAGCTGCAGACACAGTGACTTTAAACATAACTGTCAATCAAGCTGCAGCTAACCCGACCCCCACAGCTGCGACAACGACACTGATCGCCACTTATGGCCCAGTTGTGGCTGAGCAGATGGGCAGGTTTTTATCCTGGCTGGTAAACTTATTAAGATGCGCCAACAACCAGAACGTCCAGCAATAAAGGGGTAATAAAGTCTTTCTTACCTTGACCGCTGCAAAGTGCGTAACACTTACGTTTAAATGTTTGATTAATGCGGTTGCAATTTGGCCTCGCAGCATACATATTTTTTGGGCTACTCAGCTTCAATTACCTATCGCATCACTCTAACGTGTGGAAAGCGTTATTTTTATTTTATTTAGCAATACTGTAAGCCTTTTTACAGGCTCATACAGGAGTGGATCACAATTGAAGCAACACAACACTGATGGTGAAAACAGAAGAAAGCAATGAAATGCGCTAATTATTACAATTCAAAGATATAACTTGCAAACAAAACGACAGACCAAAGAAAACAGTGCAAGGCTGATATTACAGGGAAAGGGTAAGATCTATGAACAATTCAGATGGGGTGGGAAACGGCCAAAACACAGTTGCGCAACGGAACGTTGTAGCGTTCGCTGTAGCGTTGAACGCTGTTCCTTTGCTCTCAGGAAACAAGGAAGTCTAAAAGCAGTGAAGAAGAAACTGGGAATACTTAATCTAATATTTATTTTAGTCTAATATTCCAGCGCGCATTTTCATCTATGTGCACGCTTCGGGATAGACTCAGGTACGTAAATAGAAAACGTTTGTCATATCATAGGGCACTATATACACCAGAAAGATATGTCACAGAACCTCTTAATCTGCATCACTGCATTTTCTCGTGACAAAGTTCTTTCGAGATTTCTCTACAGCACATGTCGCTCATTTGGGGCAGCTTGCTCAGCTAATCTACGTGCGCACATGAAAAATAAACTGAGTTCTGTTTATGAAACCATAAGCCGTGCAGGCGCCACCAAATTTTACAAACATATTTACCTAACTTGTATATATCAAATTATCGCTCACCACGTCTGTCTGAGCTTTCTAAGAGCTTCATTTCCGACCAAAGAAAACTTGCTTTTGTGGGGGATAATTCCGATTGGAAGTGGCAGCAAATAATTTTTGCATAAATTGTAATAGAACGCAATGCTCTCGAGTTCGCTGCAAACATTTCTCCCGAAGATTCCGACTCGGTTACACATACAAAAAAACTTTTTTCACCTGAGACATTGTGCAGTAACTAGGCACAAATCAGCACAAGATTTTGAACAACGAGACTATTATTACAATTCGATAGCATCGTTGATATTTGAAGAGCAACTACCGAAGCCAGAATCTGCAAGGCGTCCTGTACTTATGCGAGGAAAAAAAATTATGGCAAACTTTAACAATACAATTCTTCAATCAGCACCACATCACATTCAAAGCAAATTCCTCTCTCCGTGATGTCCACGCCCATCTGTTCAGCAGGCAGTCACTTTCAATACAGAGTCACGTGAAGTCTTGTGGCACGTTTTTCGCCTCCGTTTCCGTGTTATTGCTTGGCAGCAGTCGCACTGGCTCTTTGATTGTGGTGCGTTTATCATGCATTGAAGCGGTATGAGCCTTCGAATAGAAGATGAAGAAGCGCAGGAACCGGGGTTCAAGAGAAGAAAAGAGGGAAGTTACGAAAAAGAAGTGAAGAAGCTGAAGTTAGGAGCGAGTGATGAGCCGAGCGCGCGCCTGCATTTTTTTAGTTGTTTTCGCAAGCGTCGAATACAGAAGGCGTTCTCTACTTCGTCTCCGCTTCCTGGTTTTCAACAAATGATGCCGTGACCAGGATTTCAGATCTACAGTTGAAGACTTCGGACGATGAAGCGAGTTACGTGAAGAAGACGACCGACCGACGCGATCAACGTGACGACGCTGCTATATAATCGAAGAACGATCCATGTCAATACGAAACCTCCAATTCCCGACGTGACTACATGGAAAGACTTAGACGGAAGCGTGCTACCGCTCGAGCGGCGGTCACCAGGATCATCAACATGACAACTCTTATGCAGACGGAACCAGTGCCATATGGTGAGCTGACCGATCATCTTAACATCTTAAATATAGAAGAAACTATGCTGACGGACCTTTATAACCAAGTACAAGAGCATGTTACCGATGATAACGTTGAGGATGAGCTTAAGCGGCGGACAGTATCAAGAATCTGTCATCCTCGCGAAATCCCGCGCTGAACGCATTTTATCCGATCAGCAAACAACCGCTACGCACGCATCTCACGATGACTTTCATCAAGCAAGGGCACACGTCAAGCTGCCGAAGCTCGATGGGCCAAAGTTTCATGGTGACCCCATTAAATGGCCAGAATTTTGGGATCAATTTGAGTCTACTGTTTACCAGAAGCGACATATAACAGACACAGACAAATTGAAATATCTTCGGAGCTACTTGAGAGGTAAATCAGAAGGTGTCATCAGCGGCCTGTTGACAACTAAGGAGAGCTATAGCACAGCTATAGAAGTTCTCATAGAAAGATTCGGTCAGAAGTCACTGATTGTTACCGACCACATGCGTCGTGTTCTAAACCTAGGTAAAGTTCATGTTTGCGAAGATTTTGAACGGCTTCAAAGGTTGTATGAAGAAGTGCAGACGCGCGTGAGATCCCTGCACAACCTTGGCTTCGAAGAAAAAGAATATGGAGAATCTGAAAACTGCTATAATACAAAATCTTCTGCAAGAAATGGTACCCCGATATACTCAGCGTATCTTGTCTTCGACAAATACAGCCGTTGCTAGTGACAGGCTAAATGAAATCTCTGTTCTTCTAGGCTTCTTGAGCCTTGAAATAAGAAGCCGGGAACATACTATAATGATGACTTCTGACAAAAGTGAACAAGCCTCAAACGCAAAAGGACAATCTATTGAGCATTCCCAAGGTTCTGTATCAATGTTAACCGTGAACCTGACTCCAGAGAGTTTTATATTAGGCGGAGACAAGATCACTCGGTGGATGTGGTGAGCCCAACGGAACTAATATTAGACGAGAAAAAAGAGAAACTACGCAAATTAGGATGCTGTTTCCGCTGCGCTAGACAATTTCGCAAAGCTAAGGAATGCCGAAGCTTGAAGATACTAAGCTGTGCGAAATGGAAGGGACGACCATGATATGTGACCCAAATCATGATGTGTGACCACGATGTGTGATCCACGATGTGTGATCGCCACGATGTGTGACCCAAAATGGAAGCAGAAGAATACAGAAACGCAGACAACTGTTTCAGGCTCGTCAACAGACTCGCTAAAGTACACAGTTCTACTGCAGACCACCCAAGTTTGGGCTCTCGGCACTGGAAGCAAATGCTTTGTAAGAATGTTGATTGATGGTGGCAGTCAACGCAGCTTCATCACGCAAGAATTGTCTAGGAAGCTGAAAGCCACTGTGTTAGCCGAAGAGCAGCTCACAATCTTGGGATTCGGAAACGTTTCAGCACCGCAGAAATATTATCGAAGAATATGAATCATGCTGCATAGCCAGTCCGACTCAAACTTACTTGAAGTAGAGACTATAGAAGTTCCCGAAATATGCAATGGCTTGTCAGCGCTGACAGAGACAAATGCACTTGGAAAGTTGAAAAGTAAGAACTTACAACCACCATCGAAACTATCATAGGATGGGTACTTCCTGTAGGTACCAGAAGTCCACCTAAGTTCTACAAGCCGGGAACCATGAGGAACTTCAACATATGTCTAACGGAAGCCAATGTTTCCCACCAACTGAGGCCGTTCTGGGAAGTAGAACATCTGCGATCGACTAACGAAGACACACTTTCGAACGATGACGAACACGTCGTGAAGAACTTCGCGGAATCAACTATTAGAAACAATGGTCACTGTCATGTTGAACTGCCGTGGCGCAACCGGGATCTCGCGTTAAAGAGGCTGGAGTCCTTGCAGAGAACGCTACATCGAGAACCAGAGTTTCGAGGGGATATGACACTGCCATTAGGAGGTACTGTAACATAGACTTCGCTGAAAAGGTCACAACGGACAGTACGAGTATATATATCACATACTATATGCCACACCGAGCAGTATTGCGACGCGCCAGAACTACGACTAACGTGCGGGTGGTATTCGACGCCTCTTCTCGTGCTTCGGACTCACCTTCACTCAACGACGTCTTGTCGACAGGGCCGAATTTGAACCCCAACATACTCGACTTACTGCTGAAGTTTCGCAGCTTCAATATTGGAATTTCCGCCGACATCGAAAAAGCGTTACTTCAAGTGTCGCTGGCTGAACATGACCGAGACGCGTTTCGTTACTTCTGGGTTGAAGAAGGGTCTTCCAACATTGAAGAACTGCGCATGACAAGGGTTCCTTAGGCACCTGCAGCAGTCCCTTTCTCCTTGCTGCAACTCTGCGACACAACTTCCAACTGATATCAGATAAATCGGAAGTTGGACTACATCGCAAAGCTCTACATTTGCTACGCGTCTTCGAACTCATATCTGCACTTGAGAAACGAGGACTACCGAAAAGTGGGAGCAAGAAGGAACTCGTTGAGCGACTGAAGCTTAACTTAAGATAGAGAAACTGCACGAGGAGTTTGTAAAAGCTGAAGATCTTGTGCCCGAGCTTGACCTTCAAGATGAACTGACCAGGCACAATGACTTTGTCAGGCAATACTTGGCAGCCCAACAACAAACATATGCAATGCAACTTAAAGAGCGCAGACTGGCCGGGAAGCAAGCTTGCAGCAGTGTTCCAGAACAAGTGGGTGGTGAAGAGTCTGCTGCAGCACCAGCGGTGCTCAGCCCAGCTGTATATGAGAAAGGCAGCCACCAAGTGTCTTGCGAGCGTCCACGCAGAGGCCGAACCTTCCCACCTTCTATAGATCCAGAAGGGTATGCTAGCCATAGCCCCAATCAAGGAAAATTGTCTGTGGAAGCAAATAATGCAGCGAACCCTTGCAGAAAGACTACTCTACCACAGCAGAGGCCATCTCCTCCTAGTCCTGCCAAGAAAGGTCGCACAAAGCCAGCAGGAGCAGAGGAGCACAAGCAAAGTTGCCAGCCAGACACGACAAAGGGTGTCATCTCTTGCAAGCATGTAAATATGTGATGTGTACCATTACCTGAAAATGCTGCTGCATTCCATTTGAACACTTCATCTAAAGCGGCTTGTAATGTGCTGTCAAGTGAACTAGCACTTCAGTCATGTACCTTGAAGGATCGCCAGACAGACACAAAAGATACCCAAAGCTCGAGCCATTTGTTAGAAGCACAAGTTGGAGATTACCTTAATGAAACACTAAACAAATTACATATAGCAGAGACGGGTAGTAGGAAAAAACTAACGGAGACGGATAGTGAAAAGGAATGCCTTAGCTCAGTGCACTGTGACACAACACCAAGATGTGCAACATATGAAAGGAGTGCACACGCTTTGGGGGAACAACAAGATTGGAATGATGAATGCTTGGATGATGGATGCTGGGAAATTATAAAACAAGCACACGAAAATTGTTCGGCCGGGAGCTGTTAAACATTATGCTCCGAAAAAGTGAAGAAGCCGAAGCTAGAAACGAGCGTGGAGCCGAACGCGCGCCTGCATTTTTTTGGTTGTTTTACAAGCGTCCAATAAAGAAGACATTCTATACTTCGGCTGCATTTCCTGATTTTCAACACAGTCTACACCAATCACACAGCCGCCACGTGCAAGGTTAGTGGTAAGCCGTCCTGAGAGTAGCGAGTGCCTCCACACGAGTCGTGGCAGGATTTGGGGAAACGACGATCGATGTCGACGATGCGCATGTTGGCATCGCACACCTGTAGGGCAGAACGAAAGGGCGAAAATGGTTTAGAATATTGATCTTCGGGCTGCATTCTTACCGTATTTATGTGGATGATATAAATAGATGACTCAGGCGAGATAAAAGCAGTAGAAAGAAGACTGATGAATAAGCGATGTAAGAGGGTGACTAAGCGAAATGAGTGGGACGTCTAAGCGAAGTAGACCAAGCGAATTAGAAAGGGGGGATACGTACGTCATGTGTCCGTCTTCAATGCATCGGCACTTGAGCTTTCGCCTCCAAGTTGTCTTTGGGATAACCAGAGGCCCTGTGGATTTTTTTCTTGCGTTCCTCCCAATCGCAATATCTGTTTTAATTAATTTTACAACTTCTGAAATATTTGATAAAAACTGCCAACTAGAAAGCTGTGGAGCAACATGAAATACTCCGGATACAGCTTTTTCTTGCTAAATACGTGCTACGTAAAAGTGTTTTTTCGAGCGTGACAGAACAAGCCCACGAATACACGCAAAATTGCCGCGCGACTCGCCGCTCGAGGCACGTTGCGTGTATTCGCGTGCTTCCTTCACGCTCGGAAAAGCACTGTAATGTAGCGCATACTCAGCAACAGAAAGCTGTATAGGCAGTTTTTGATGTTGCTCTACAACTTACTTCTTAACAATTTTCGCCTAAATGTAATATTTGTGAAGGTTCTTAATTACTTAGAGCTAATTATTTAACTAGGATGAACGCAAAAAAATTTCCGCGTATCTTCAAGCGATGACAAACAACATTACCATGGTTGGGTTCAGCTACGTGGCATTTGCATATTTTTAAATCTTGGTGCGTTGTAGTTGGGACAGCCTCCATAGGGCCCCGCGTCGTAGCTGTGCCAGTTGGTGGGGTGATCGTTGCCATGCCTCCATACATGTTTACCGCGAAATTAAAACAGCTGCAGAGCTGCGCTCAAATTTCGCCCTAGGAATTATCGTAACTGTAGGCGAATTATTTTTGGCCCATTCTTGCTCCTGTTCCATGTTGAACATTACGACGCTTTGTTTCACGCAGACTATGGCGAATGCGGAATCAGCTACAGCCATAACGTCACAAACGGTTTCTCTCATGACGACTCAGCGCCCCAAGGACGAATCTTTCAGGGGGATAAAGTGGTGATGGCCTGGCCTTGCATGGTCGAGATGACACTGTTAAGTGATGCTGAAAAGTTATGTACATACGTCGATCAAAACCCATGCCCTATGCACATGAAGTTGTCAGGGTATTACGAACACTTTACTATTCGCGAAGGCATTAAGGTGTCGGTGTATTCACAAAGCGAAATGCTTAATTTCACCCTCCTTCATCTCCACTTTTGCCCCACTAAGCACGGAATATTTTTTTTTTCATGGCTGACATTTTCTAAGAAGTATTCCACAACTCTCCGCTTCCAAAACTCTGTAGTGCGAATGTAGCTCCTTTGAATTGGTAAATGAGTGTAAGGACATTTACTACACTTATATTTTAGGAATGCATTACACGCACCTCCGCATCTATGACACTACTCCTACAGGCGCGATAAGGTCGCCTTTGCATACGAGGCACGTGGCCAGTGCGCAACGGATGGGTGACAAGGCTGGTATCACCCATCAAACCATGTAATAAATCATATTAGTTTTAATAGGGAACTAGAACTTTGACGGAGGGTGCCAGCTCACCAAAGCTAGCATTTTGGCAAACGAGTCTTGACGCAAGCTGAATGGCACCGAAGGCCTAGAAGAGTCCTACGGGCGATGAGTCGCTAAAAAATAGAAATTGAAGATAAAATTGTGTACAGCTGTACAACTGAACTACTCATTTAGAGTACGAAAACAGTCCCTCTTACACACCGCAGGCATTGAACACCAGAAAGCACGCAACACCGAAAGACGGGTGGCGACACCGCCTTCAAGTCCCCACATCAGTTTGCCGTAATGTGAATTTTGATGGCTTCGGCACGGGTCAACCCAGTTTTTCGTCAACATGAATTACGCTGTATTCTACAGGAGCCAAAGTCTACACTAAGCATGTTCTTCGGACTGTTAAACCGCCGCCGTGGCCCAAACTCTATAAAGTACTTTGAAGTCATGATGTCGCAATGACGTACCAGCATTGTGGTTTCTGCGCGATACTAAAACTTTGAGAATGTGGCCTTCATTTTTCTTTCGCTAAACGATGCTGTTACAGCGAAATTTATGGAAGTACTATTTAGCACTCTTTTAAAGCCTGAAATGATTGTTTCTATTTAGCTAGCATGTGGGCTAGAAACGGATTTTTTTCAAGAGGAACATAAAAGGCAGTGATAAATCTTGAGGAAGATCATGCAGGGACAACCGGAGAAGAAAATAACGGTATGCAGGCACAAAGACAAATTTAGAAGTGGAAACAAAGCATCATTGTTGCTAGCCCAGTGACCTTGCTTTGCACAGGTCGGGCTGACTGACTCAGTCCCAACCGCGGGAGCCGCATTCATGTAAAAGCGATGTGCATAAATGCTCGCGTACTTAGATTAGATTTAGGTGCACGTTAAAGGAGCTCACTATAGGACGTGCCTGTTTATTTCGTCAAGGTTTTTACAAGTATGACCACAGAATTTAGTTTTAATTTACCTGTGACAATGACAAGGCGAGCGCTGGGTGACGTGACACTCAGACATCGCGAGTTAGCACCACAACTCCTGGCGTCTTCGTGTTAGCAGCTTGACAAGCAGCGGATTCTCTGAGTGTGATAGTGTACGTGAGATGCAGAGATAAAGGAGGCCGTAGCACGCGTGTCTGCGAAATGTACGACACAGGGACAACACCGAAAAATAATTTTGAGAGCTGTGAAATGGCTTCCTGCACGGAGACCTTAAGTTCCAAGACCTCAGTGCGTCTTGCCTCCTCGGCGTTCAAGAAAAGATGCCCTCGTGGAATCGGCCTGGTAATTTTGCCTTTCTCTTTTCTAGCATTTATTTATTTCTTACTTTATTCTCCTCCAAAGCTAGACACCACGTTAGGAACAAGATCAGAACCAACCCTCTCCCCAGAAACATGCATCCAGTATATAATATCGAAAGGAGAAAGGCAAGAGCTAAAGCACTCTTGCAGGAAATATAGCAGAACCAATTGGCAGCTGTAGTTGATGCAGCCTGGGTGAAAGGTAAAGAAGCATATACGGCCATTGTCTCAAATTATCAAGGAAAGGTGCAAGATGCTATCACTATTTTTACCAAGGACCCCATGGTGGCGGAACAAGTGGCAATTCCTCTAGCCATCAGGAGTAATAAGTGGGCCTGCATTTACAGTGATTCGAAATCCGCTATAAAGTGTTTTGATAAAAGCTACGTAGCTGGTGTTGCAGCGAAACGTTTTGAAAACATTGGGATTATGAGAACTGAAATTCGATGGTTTCCTGCGCATATGGGAAAAGTGGACGAGACTCGGATAAACCTGAATGAGGTTGCTCATGTCTTGGCACGAGGACTTGCTAACCGTGACAGTCACAACCGAGCCGTTCACCATCAAGCCAGCGAATCTAGAGATCATTTAATAACATACAATGACATTACAAAACACTACTATTTAGGGCGCAGGCAATTCCCATTGCCACATTCAAAACTGAACAGGGCTCAGGCAGTCTCACTGCGCTTATTGCAAACAGGTACATATCCCACACCGTACACCATTAATAAAATATATCCAGAGAGGGAGATTAGGATGGACTGCAACGATTGTAATGGCATAATTGGAATCAGACATATGCTGGCGGGGTGCCCCGCGACTCTCCCCAAGCTCTTTGAAGAATGGACACAGTGGGAGAAAAGTATTCAAAGCCCATTGTTTCAGGACCAAATAAGGGCCGTCCAGAGGGCCCATGATGTCGCTGAAAGGCTTGGCCTGACAGTGCCAACGTGGGAGCGGCCCGCCTTGACTTAAGAAGTCGAGCCTACGGACCTCATTCCAATAAATGTTTTCACACACACACACCACGTTTAGTGATTGCTTAACTAGGCACGCTGACAAATCACATAACAGGCTTCAGTACTAATATGAATGATATACGGTTGCGCCTAGGTGTATACCGTTAAGCCAGCATTCCTAAGCCGAAAGAAAATTATAATTATTTGCTTATCTAGGGAATATCCTCGTGAGGTATATCAACACGAATCACATTTCTTTATTTCATAAAATCGCATGGCACATTTTCGTCAGGTGCCGGTTCTTGCTAGACCGCCATCGGCTTGCAAACTCTGTGTATATTTTCGCCAGATATCTTTGAGATCAAGTGGACATTTTTACCCGAGACTCTATTCATTACAGAAAAATAAACGGTGGCAATATGAATTCACATTATGACGTTTAGAAACTATGTGAAGAATAATTGGGATCTCTCTCATCTATCGAGAAAAGCTTCATCCATTCTGCTAGCACATAATTTAGCCATTAGCTACCTAAGAAAGCAGGGGTACAAGCAACTAGCACTGTACAACCATTCTCTGCCTTGTCATATCGATGGCGTAATCATCTTAAAAGTTGGGTGTCTTCCGGAGCAAAATGTTTCCCTTTGGAAACATCTAGAAACCCTCCCCATTCTCATCATCACCTTTTACTTGAGTTGCACAGTAGCATTTGTAGTGCCATCGAAATCTCTCAAGCTCGTCCAGTGTATCTATTTGGTAATCTTAAGCTTCCACTTATTGATTGAGAGCAGTTGTCTTCATGTTGTAAGTTCACTGACTTCATTACCTGGATACTTTAACCATTCTCAGGGTACTATTTAGCCCACTCGTAGTCCCAATCTAAGTATCCGACCTTATTCAAATTTTACGTGAAACAATTGGCTACGCAAATTATTTGAATGAGTTTACGGACCACACCTTAGTACAAGTTACTTTTGACCTACGGCTGCCTTTTGCAAGAACGGTATAAAAACAAGAGCGAGCTTATTAAACCCCCCTTAAACGCCATTATCACGGATTTTGACATTTTTCTAATAACTTGCTATTACCTTCTTTTGAGAGTAAATCATTGAAAAAAAGTGAATTCCATTCAGAAATCAAATGTGAATAATATCAATATAGTAAGAGCTTTTGATAACGGTAAGTAATTATAAAACTAAGTCGTCATTTACCAAGGCTGTGCGCCGGCTCAGAAATAAAGAGAAGCGTCTTTATAGGACAGCAAAAAATTCTTGTTCGAGGTATGTTTGGGACAAGTGTGAAGAATGCCTTAAAATGGGCTCTTACGCAGCAGCTGCTCCCACGCAATAGTTTTCTTTGACAAGACTGAGGACTAAACCTAAGAAGGACTCAGAATTCATAAGCCCTGATTGCTATAGTTACTGGATTGCAGGGGCGTGGAAATAACGAATAGAATAGAGTCCACTTCGATTAGTTCTGCGATAGTCACTATTCGTAAATTCCAATATTTTTTTCAATACTTTTCCAACATTTCAAACGTGAACTGCGCCCAAACATACTGCATAAAATTCGAGTAAATGCATGGTAAATTTTGAACCTAGAGGCTAGCTTGCTTGGGGAGCTCTACTTTACAGCCGATACAGCAATCGTTCGCACTCTCTCAAGGAGTCATCTTCATGCGAAGATAATACCTGCTTGCACCTAAGGCTCTGTTTGTGATTTTAATATACAACGTTAGATAATAAGTAATGACGGTCACTTGCTAACTTTAGGATAGGTGAACATCGACTTATAATATTTCTGATAACGGCTGTTCATCATTAAAACCTATTCGATATTCTATTCAAATTGCTTCTGGTACCATTCAATTCGTATTCGATTCGGTCTCAAAGATCACTATTCGCACATCCGTACAGATATCCTTGCACGATGAAAACAAAGCCTTTTAATCGACGCTAATCGTCCATATGCTTCAACTCCTCTTATCGTCTGTTTTCAGCAGTGATGATGACATTCACCTTCCTGTAATACCACATTAGATAATACGCTCTATGTTATTTCTTAAGTATTGGAAATCCTTAAAGTATCTCCTTCTGGTACTGCCAATATCAGCTCCAGTTTTTTAAAGTGTTGCAAGCATCAGTATCAAGTATATTTTATTCCAGCTTCTTTAGATAGTCACTATTATTGGACAGTTCACCACAGTCTGGAAGATAACGATATGGTGCCAGTCCGCAACTATTCAAATAAATATTTGCCTGGAAACTCTATCCTCATTTTCATGACATGCACTTGAAGCAAATGATTGAGCTTGTAATATTTACAGTCGTGTTTCATCGTTATTCGTGCCAAGCAATAATCTTCAGTTGGAAGTCAGCGCTCGTCCGTGTCGTTTCTCCCTGCTTGTGCCCATGAAAACCGCGCTGTTCCGCTTCAAATAAGTCATACCAACACGTCCAAACGTCTGTTTTAACGAATATCTGTATGTTTTGTGTCGTTATGTATACAAGACAGCATGCTAGACTGGGTTGTAAACCGATGTTAAAGTTAAAAGTTGACCCGTTAAAAGTTAGAACTGCAACAAAGTTTTACGTTGTCTGGATGTTGCCGGGCGAACCGTTTGTCACCGGCGGCTGCGGTAACAACAGTACGATAATGGTCTGGAAATGTCTTTGATTGCATCAGGAATATGACAGCATAGTTTTCTATAGAACGATTTGTATATAATTTGCATGTACAGTGAATATACTGCATATATGCGTATATTTCATTTCATTGCATTTTATTTGGGCCTACATACAAGTAAATGGAGGCGACCAAGGTAAATGCTGCTTGTTGGCAGCTTGAGTAGTCCCATGACCCCTTTACATATTGGCGGATTGGGGACACAGAAGGTTTTTTTTCAGAAAGGTGTTCCTTGTCCTTAATTCTCTATCATAATTTTTTATACGGTTGAATTTACAATGGCGACCTTCTCGGCCTTCAACACTATATTGAGCGTATTGGTTAGTGGTGGTATACCTGGTTAATGATTTTAAACGTTTCAAAATGCAAACTTGTCACCTTCAGCTGAAAACTTTATAAGTCTAGCAGAGTATTTGAAACTCAACATTTTAGAAGGTGCCTCGCACTACAAGAACTTAGGCACCAATCCAAATCCGAATCTTTAATAGTCTGCATATATAACTTTACTCTGTGCTAACGTATCAAGGTCTTTCTCCACTTAAGTTCACCTTCACAGTTTGATTACCCCATCAATAATGTCTTATCAGCACGTTAGAAGCCATTCAGAAACGACAGAACCGGTTGATTGCACATAAAATAGATATGCATGCAGGAAAACTCAAAATAAACATGATTTTTCACTTTATCAGTGGTCGTGACACTGATCTTTTATCACTGTAGCACAAATCGATTCACGCCAAAAGGACATCTTCTCTGCACCTTAATCCCACTTTCTGAACTTGACGCAGACTGCATAACAATTTAAGCTTCGCGTGCGTGTACAGTGACATTGACACATTAGGTTATTGTTATATATTATGTTCTTCATTATATATGAAGAAGAAGAGTACGACGCACGTTCAATAAGCACAGTATATTTGACTGACGTTCCGGCTGGTGGACCAGCCTTTATCAAGGTGACAAAAGCTGGTCCACCAGCCGTAACGTCAGTCAAATATACTCTGCTTATTGAACGTACGTCGTACTTTTCTTCATTTTACTACCGGAGCCAGCGTGATTTCCCCAATCATAAATATATACATATATAACAAGCGTAAGGCAGCTGACATAAGGAAGTATAATGTGGATAGAATTGAACATGCTCTCCGGAACGGAGAAAGCCTAAACGCAGTGAAAAATAAACTAGAAATAGGCAAGAATCAGATGTATGCGATAAGAGACAAAGCCGGCAATATCATTACTAATATGGATGAGATAGTTCAAGTGGCTGAGGAGTTCTATAGAGATTTATACAGTAACCGTGACACCCACGAGGATACTGTGAGAGAGAATGGTCTAGAAGAATTCGAAATCCCACAGGTAACGCCAAAAGAAGCAAAGAAAGCCTTGGTAGCCAGGCAGAGGGGGAAGGCAGCTGGGGAGGATCAGGTAACAGCAGATTTGTTGAAGGATGGTGGGCAGATTGTTGTAGAGAAACTGGCCACCCTGTATACGCAATGCCTCATGACCTCGAGCGTACCGAAATCTTGGAAGAACGCTAGCATAATCCTAATCCATAAGAAAGGGGACGCCAAGGACTTGAAAAATTATAGACCAATCAGCTTACTGTCAGTTGCCTACAACCTATTTACTAAGGCAATCGCAAATAGAATCAGGAACACCTTAGACTTCTGTCAAGCAAAGGACCAGGCAGGATTCCGTAAAGGCTACTCAACAGTAGACCATATTCACACTATCAATCAGGTGACAGAGAAATGTGCGGAATATAACCAACGCTTATATATAACTGTCATTGATTACGAGAAAGCGTTTTATTCTCTCGAAACCTCAGCAGTCATGGAGGTGTTACGGAATCAGGGTGTAGACGAGCCGTATGTAAAAATACTGAAAGATATTGACACGTGTACTTATGGTTGTCGGGCGACCACGTTTCGCCGCCTAACAAATGTTATCGCACAACGCGGGACGCGCGTGCATGTATCCGAAGTTTCTGGAAAGTTATCGATGCTTCTAACCGCTGTATGTAGTCGCCGAACCTTATGTTATCTGATTTCATCGCCTGACGCGAATGGTGTAGAACTTTGTGGAAGGCACGCGGGTCCGAAGGATTAGTCTGGAACATTCGACGACTGCTGTAAAAAGCCGATGCGCTTGACCCGCTTATCAGATTTTCGATGATCGCCGACCGTTTCGTCGCTATCGTTGTGCTATAAGCGTATCCTGTTTTGTGGGCACAGGTTCGCCGAATAAAAGATAGTTTTGTCGTTCACAGTATTTCTGCTGTGTTCTTCAACGTCACCACCGCGTGACATCTGGTGGAGGTGCTTGTGCGTTCATGCACCGAACGCCCCCGCGAAGCCGCGATCCAAGCCCGAAGCCCGAGGAAAAAACCAACATCGCCCAAGACCAGCGTGCTAGCCGCCGACTGCAAGGACTGCCCCCAGAGCACGGACTTCTACCTCAGACGAGCAGGAAGATTACCACCAAGTCGACCCCAATGGCGGCCCCAGCGTCCCCCGGCGTGCTGCAGCAGCCCAGGGAGCCCCCGACGTTCCGCGGTTCAACATTCGAGGACCCGGAAACCTGGCTCGAGACGTATGAGAGGGTCGCTGCATTTATCAGCTGGAACAGCGACGACAAACTGCGACATGTCTTCTTCGCATTGGAAGATGCTGCCAGGACGTGCTTCGAGAACAGAGAAGCCACCTTAACGACCTGGGACCTCTTCCGAAGCGGCTTCCTGCAGACATTAACAAGCGTCGCACGCCGAGAACGAGCCCAAGCAGTACACGAAACCCGAGTGCAGCTGCCTAATGAGACCACCGCAATTTTTACAGAAGAAATGACCCACCTATTCTGTCACGCCGACCCGGAAATGTCCGAGGAAAAGAAAGTTCGGCTACTTATGCGTGGTGTAAAGGAGGACCTTTTTGCCGGAATGGTACGAAGCCCACCGAAGACCGTCGACGAGTTTCTTAGTGAGGCCACCAGCATCGAGAAGACACTCGAGATGCGAAACCGTCAATTCGACCGCCGCACCAATTCTACAAGCTATGCCGGAGCTCAATCACTGGCCTCCGACGACGTGCGCCAGGCTATCAGGGCAGTCGTACGAGAGGAGCTTCAGAAGATCTTCCCGTCGTCGCAGCCTCAAGTGGCCTCGATCGCTGACATCGTCAAACATGAGGTTCAGCGGTTGCTTGGAGTTTCGGAGGTGCAACCTCAATTACCGACACCACAGCCAGAAGCAATGACCTACGCCGCCGTCACACGCCGCCACGGTCCTCCTCCGCGACCGCGCCGGGGCCCTGTAACGCCGCGATTCCGTCGTCCGCCGCAGCCGCGGCCAGCACGCCCACCCGTCGCCCAGCGCACCTACGCGAGGAAGACAGACGTTTGACGCGCTCCTGAACACCGCCCGCTCTGCTACCACTGCGGAGAAGCGGGTCAGCTCTACCGACGATGTCCATACCGGGAGATGGGACTGCGAGGTTGCGCCGTCAACGCGCCGCGTTCACAGCTTTGTGAGCGCCAACGTGACATCGCCGATTATCCCGCCGCTATTCAGTGGAGCCCTTGACGACCATCCCGTTCGCCGTCACCAGGCCGCTACCTGTCGCTGCAGCGCCGACCATACACCGGCCCAGCCCGGGGCCGCTCAGCGAGCCCATATCCGGAAAACTAAAAGCAGCAACCGATGGAGGTGCGGAAGGCCCTCAAATGGATGGAAGGCCCGATGGAAGGCCCTCAAATTCAGACCGCCGGGGGACATCTCATAACGCCGACTGGAATGGGCACGGCAAGAATTACCATTCACGACCGGACTTACCTTGTCACATTCGTTATCCTCCAACAGTGTTCACGAGACGTCATTCTCGGCATGGACTTCCTCAACCAACATGGCGCAGTCATCGACCTGAAGTCGAAGCCAATAACGCTGTCGGAAGATCATGCGATACCGCCGGAGAGCCTTCCTAGTCACCGCGCGTTGAGTGTGCTCGAAGATCAAGTGAGTATCCCGCCTCTCTCGAGCATTGTTATTTCAGTCGGGACTGAAACATCCGCTGACGTAGAAAAGGCATCATCGAGGGCGACCAACATCTAGTGCTCGACAGTCAAATTTGCGTCGCAAGAGGAATCGCTCAACTCCACGGAGAGAAGGGGGACGTTGTGCTAACCAACTTCAGCCAAGAGTTCAAGCACATCAGCAAGGGCACGACAATCGCGTATATCGAGGAAATTGTGGAAACCAGCAATGCCTTTGTCCTCTCGGATTCTGCCGCATCTACCCCGATGAGCATAGTCCCCGAACCAGACTTCGACGTAAATCGAAGTCTTTCCATGAGTAAGCAGCAACAAATCAGAAGTCTTCTTCGACGATACAAAGACTGCTTTTCGACGTCATCGAGGATTCGACAAACACCAGTTGCAAAGCATCGCATAATAAACGAAGAGTGCGCTCGACCACTCCGCCAGAGCCCTTACCGAGTTTCGACGCGAGAACGTGAAGCTATTAGGCAACAAGTCGACGAAATGCTGCACGACGACATCATCCAGCCGTCGAAAAGCCCGTGGGCATCTCCTGTAGTCTTGGTAAAGAAAAAGGACGGAACCCTACGTTTCTGCGTCGATTATCGTCGTCTGAACAAGATTACGAAGAAGGACGTATACCCCCTCCCACGAATAGACGACGCATTGGATCGGCACTGCAGCGCTAAATACTTCTCGTCGATGGACCTCAAGTCTGGCTATTGGCAAATAGAAGTCGACGAAAGAGATCGCGAAAAGACCGCCTTCATCACCCCAGACGGCCTCTACGAGTTCAAGGTTATGCCATTCGGACTGTGCTCGGCGCTTGCAACGTTCCAGCTCGTGATGGACCCGGTTTTAGCAGGATTGAAGTGGCAGACCTGTCTCGTATACTTGGAAGACGTCGTCGTCCTCGCCGGAAATTTCGACGATCACCTTAGGCGGCTTGAAACAGTACTAGAAGCCATCAGGTCATCAGGACTGACTCTGCAGCCGGAAAAGTGCCGCTTCGCTTACGAGGAGCTTCTATTTTTAGGCCACGTCATCAGCAAATCTGGGGTCCGGCCCGACCCGCAGAAGACAGCTGCCATCGCACAGTTCCCGCAACCCATCGACAAGGCAGTGCGTAGATTCCTTGGCATGTGTGCCTACTACAGGCGCTTTGTCAAGGGCTTTTCACGCATCGCTGAGCCGTTGACACGTCTAACTAAATGTGATGTTGAGTTCAAGTGGGAAACGCCACAGTCCGACAGATTTGACGAACTCAAACGACGCATGCAGTCGCCGCTGGTACTTGCGCATTTCGACGAATACGCCGATACAGAAATCCATACTGACGCCAGTAGCCTAGGCCTCGGTGCCGTTATAGTCTAGAGGAGAAACAGAGTCGAACAGGTGATAGCTTATGCTAGCCGGTCGCTGTCAAAAGCGGAAGGCAAGTATTCTGCGACCGAAAAGGAATGCCTCGCCATCGTTTGGGCTACAGCTAAATCTCGCCCTTTTCTATAATGCAGGCCATTCAAAGTTGTCAGCGACCTTCACGCGTTGTGTTGGCTAGCGGATATAAAGGATCGTTCAGGACGACTGGCGCGGTGGAGCCTCAGACTACAAGAATACGACATCACTGTAACCTACAAGTCCGGACGAAAACACTCCGATGCCGATTGCCTTTCACGCGTCCCCATTGACCCACTGCCGCAAGATGACGAGAATGACGACGCATTCCTTGGAATGATAAGCGTGGAAGACTTCGGTGAAAATCAACGGGCAGACCCGCAGCTAAAAGGCCTCGTCGAATATTTGGAAGAGCACACAGACGTTGTCCCCAGGGCATTTAAGCGCGGATTCCCTTCCTTCACGCTTGAAATCAATCTACTCCTGAAGAAGAACTCACCAGTCCGCGCCTACTACCTTCTTGTTGTTCCGTCGGTGCTGCGTCCAGAAGTACTGCGCGCCCTACATGACGATCCGACCGCCGGGCACCTCGGCTTCTCCCGGACGCTATCGAGGATACAAGAAAGGTATTACTGGCCGCGCCTAATAGCCGACGTCACCCGTTATGTCAAGACATGCCAAGATTGTCAGCGACGCAAGACACCACCGACAAGGCCAGCGGGACTACTACAGCCGATCAAGCCTCGTTACGACCTTTTCAGCAGATCGGGATGGATCTGTTGGGACCGTTTCTGGCATCAACTTCAGCGCGCCAACCAACGCGCTTGACCTACTGATCAGATTTTTGACCATCGCCGACTGTGTACGCTGCTGTCGCCGTTCTTTGAGTGTAGCCTGTTTTGGGGGCACACGTTCGCCCAATAAAACGCTAGTTCCTTCTTTCACAGCTTGGCTGTTTTCTTCGCCGTCACTACCACGTGACAATATGTACATATGAAATGATAACCGGCAAAGCAGATTCAGAGTGGTTGGAGATGATACTAACCACAATCTTTGAATTAGTGTAGTGTATGTTCGCAACGGCACAGCCCACCACATCACACCGCACCACACCATACTGTGCAGTGGTTCATTTGGACGCTGCCCAGCTAGAAGAAAATCAGCTGAAGGAGGCACGACAAGCTAAGAAAGACACCAGGGAGGCCGAGTGCACTGCCCAGCTAGAAAAACAAAAGCGCCTGAATGAGGCGTGACCAAACGTCT
The DNA here is from genome assembly GCF_023375885.2 of Dermacentor andersoni. Classification (NCBI taxonomy): domain Eukaryota; kingdom Metazoa; phylum Arthropoda; class Arachnida; order Ixodida; family Ixodidae; genus Dermacentor; species Dermacentor andersoni. The sequence goes on along the minus strand of NC_092819.1, from coordinate 153,800,048 downwards.
AAGAAAATCTCGATTCTTGCTCCGTGAGCTGGACGCAAGAGGTGACATATTGGGCCCCCACTGAACAAAGAGCTGGCTTTATGAAGCGTTCGCTTGCGAAGGGTGGCTGCGTGACGTAATGCTCTCTCCTAACTTCTTCCTTCTTCCATGAAGGCAAAGCATCGCGTCAGACACGTCCAGAGCTAACTTAAAGGACCCTTCAGGACGGCTCGCCCGGTGGAAAACTAAAAATTAAATTATGGGGTTTTACGTGCCAAAACCACTTTCTGATTATGAGGCACGCCGTAGTGGAGGACTCCGGAAATTTCGACCACCTGGGGCTCTTTAACGTGCACCTAAATCTAACGTGCACCCGGTGGAGCCTCAGACTGCAAGAATATGACGTCGCCGTAATATACAAGTCCGGAAGAAAACATTCTGACGCCGACTGCTTATCACGCGCCCCCATCGATCTCCCGCCGCAAGACGACGAGGACGACGACGCCTTCCTTGGAATAATAAGCGCGGAAGATTTCACTCAAGAGCAGCGAGCAGACCCGGAGCTAAAAGGCCTCGTCGAGTACATGGAAGGGAACACCGACATTTTCCCTAGGGCATTTAAGCGCGGGTTGTCTTCGTTCACTCTACAAAACAACCTGCTCGTGAAGAACTTCTCACCAGTCCGCGTCAGCTACCTTCTTGTTGTACCATCAGCACGGCGTCCAGAAGTACTGCATGCCCTACACGACGATCCAACCGCTGGGCACCTCGGATTCTCCCGGACGCTTTCGAGGATACAGGAAAGGTATTACTGGCCGCGTCTGACCGCCGACGTTGCCCGTTACGTCAAGACATGTCGAGACTGTCAGCGACGCAAGACACCACCAACAAGGCCAGCAGGATTACTACAGCCAATCGAACCTCCTCGCCGACCATTCCAGCAGATTGGGATGGATTTGTTGGGGACGATTTCCGACGTCAACATCCGGGAATAAGTGGATCGTCGTGGCGATGGACTACCTCACCCGCTTCGCTGAAACTAAAGGTCTACCAAAAGGCAGCCCAGCCGAGGTGGCGAAATTTTTTGTCGAGCACATCCTGCTGCGACATGGTGCCCCAGAAGCTCTCATCACCGACAGAGGAACGGCTTTTACAGCAGAGTTCACCCAACCCATTCTGCAATACAGCCAGACAAGCCATAGGAGGACAACTGTCTACAACCCGCAGACGAATGGTCTCACGGAGCGCCTAAACAAGACCCTCACCGACACGCTAGCAATGTACGTCGACGTCGAACACAAGACCTGGGATGCCGTCCTGCCATACGTAACATTCGCTTACAACAAGGCGATGCAAGAAACAACACAGATCATGCCCTTTAAGCTGGTTTAAGCAGGAACCCGACGACGACGCTCGACGCCATGCTGCCGCACGTCACTGACGAGGAGAATCTTGACGTCGCTACCTATCTCCAGCGCGCCGAAGAAGGCCGACAGCTCGCCCGCCTACGGATCACGACTCAGCAGTCACTACACGACACTACAACCGACAGACGACAGCCGACACTACAACCTCCGACGACGCTTCGTCGAGTACCAGCCCGGGGACCGTGTTTGGGTATGGACCCGGATAAGCCGACGACGACTCAGTGAGATGCTACTGCGACGCTATGTCGGACCCTACAAGGTCATCCGACGTATTGGCGCAACTGGACTATGAGGTTGTGCCAGACGGCATTTCGCATTCACAGTGGCGCCGCGCACGATCTGAAGTGGTCCACGTGGTGCGTCTTAAACCCTTTTACGGACGCTGACGAACTTCCTTATTTTGTTGTTTTCGTTCCTACGAGCGCTTTTCTTTATTACTTTCGTTTGTTTGCAGCATCGAGTCGATGCTTTTCAAGAGGGGGGTATTGCCACGTGTACTTGTTTTTGTTTATCGGGCGACACGTTTCACCGCCTAACAAATGTTATCGCAAAGCGCGGGACGCGCCTGCATGTATCTGAAGTTTCTGGAAGGTTATCGATGCTCCTATCGGCTGTCTGTTGTCGCCAAACCTTATGTTATCTGATTTCATCCCCTGATACGAATGATGTAGAACTTTGTGGAAGGCACGCGGGTCCCAACGATTAATCTGGAACATTCGACGATTGATGTATAAAAGCCGACGAGCTTGACCCTCTGATCAGATTTTTGCTGATCGCCAACCGTGTTCGCCGCTATCGTTGTGCTATAAGTGTAGCCTGTTTTTGTGGGCACAGGTTCGCCCAATAAAAGTTAGTTTTGTCTTTCACAGTATTGCTACTGTGTTCTTCAAGGTCACCACCACGTGACAATATTCTGCTGAAAGTTGTTGATTGTTACGTTCATATGGTGCCCAAACATTGTGGTAACAACTACACTTGGAGTACATAGCAAGAGTGTACTCGACATATGCTGGTGGCTTTTTACTGCGTTTTAAAAAAGCTGGTTTGTTGTTCAGTTGCGATTTTCAAATTTTGCATTGTTTATTAGGTTTTCTTTTCCTACAGCTTCTCAGGTAAAGGTCTGAATAGTGAACGCAACTTCACCTTTTGCTTCAGATTTTAGATTACACGCCCCCTCTGCAAAACAATTTTACTTCAAAACTGCTTGTACCAATTTAAAGAATCACTTGAAACAGCCATAGCCACCAATAACACGCAAGATATGATTGTGAAAATTGTAATATTGTTTTTTGATCTACAATTGTCCTAACTATCATGCACCAAGATTGAGAAATATGCAAATGTGATGAACTAGACAGAAAGAAGGTAATGTTGTTTACCGTCGCTTGGAGATACTTAGGGTATTTCTTGCATTCTGCCTAATTACGTAATAATTCCTGGTTTGTAATGAACTTCTTAAATAATTACATGAAAAGCGTAGATGAAAAAAATTAATGAGCTAAATAAAAACCTCCTGATACACTCCGCATCGTATTTTTTGTATTTGTATTACTCATTGTATGCTACATAAAAGTGTTTTGCAAGACAGAAGCCTGCAAATACACGCAAAATGCGTTGACTTGTCAGTGACGTGGCTATATTGTGTCGCAAAGCCACGAATACAACTTAAACGGGCTCTTTTAAGAAAAACACTTAGCTCAGAAAATTATCCTTTCTTATGCAGCCTGTGGAGACAAGGTTTCTTAGACATAGCCATGGCCCTCAATGAGGATGTGTGGTGTTTTATGGCGCAAGGGCCATGTTCGGCCAAAGAGCGCCATGACAAGTGGTAGTGTTAACGATGTATTATGTAAGATGTGACTTGGCTGTAAAGTGGCCTAAAGATAGTCGCTGTAAAGTGCGTAAAATCTACGTGCTATAAAATTATGGCGATGGCTAATGACGAATACTATGAACATTAAAATCCATCGTAGATGCATTCTTTACAATATGCGAGATGTTAAATTGCTTACAGCACTACTGCCTCGCCAGAGCCCTTGAACCACAAGGGCCTAGAGGCATGTGCTATTCAAAATAATTATCACAGCGGCATCCTCTGAAGAGAGGAAGCGCTACGAACGTGTGGGGCTAATAACATGCAATACGACATCTTTCAAAAAACCTAGGACGGCGTTGGTGTCAAAGAGTGGTTCTGGACCAAGTAACATAACAGGAGGAAGGGGGGATGTGCTGCCGGTATGCTAAGAGAAAATGTTTCTTTCTTTTAGATTCGGCTTCCCGACACTCCAGTAGGATGTGGAGGACGGTCAGCCTCTCACCGCATCTACCACAGGTTGGAGGCTCGTTTCCCGTGAGTAAAACGTTGTGTGCCAAAAGTGTGTCCTATACATAGACGGCAGAATAGGACATCTGTCCGGCGGGATTTTGTTACAGGAGGCCAGAAACCTAATCGTGGCTTCACCACATGCAGTTTATTATTTATTTCTTCGTCCCACATGCGTTGCCAGTGGTTTCGTAGTTTCCTTCTTAAGAAAGGCTTCAGGTCTGTGCCAGGAGGAACGGAAGCAGTAGAATTAACTGCATGAAATGGAGTTGATGTGGCCATCTGGTCGGCTAGAACGTTTCCCTTGATGCCCCTATGTCCAGGCACCCAGCATATAATCACATGTTGGTTAGATATATATGCTTTACACCGTGCGGAGTAGAGTTCATTGAATACTGTTTTTTTTTTGTGATTACAGAAAGACATCAAGGCCTTCACAACACCGAGGGAGTCCGTATATATAACTGATTTCTGGAGTTGTGATTTATTTATGTGCTTTATGGCCGACAGCAGTGCGTAGGCCTTAGCCGTAAAGATACTAGTTTCCGGATGCAGTATGTCGGATGCAGTACGCCGGCCCTCAAGGAAGATACTGAGGCCACAGCAATTGACTGCAGAAGCCAACGCCACATACAGTTCCTCCAGTGACCATGAAAAGGTCCCCTGGGGCTTAAGTCTAATTTGGCACCCCCACCTTTCTCCTGTAGCTTTTCTGTCTACTTAGCTAACCATGTGGGTCAAAAATGGCAAAGGAAAAAAGAAACAACAGCTTGAAACACAGAGCTTACTCAGACCCAATGCATTTTAAGCGTGAAATTTTCCATTTATCATTTATCACAAAACAGGAAATAAGTATATGGTAAAGTCTTCATACGGACACCTCTTTCCCGAAAAGAATTAGCAGTAAAAAAGCAGCTTATGAAGGCTTGAATATTGGCCAGGATGATTTGGCATAGATATGATAATGATTATGAACGTTTCTGGTGAACGTAGTGGCAGTAGAGCGACTAATAAGAGATTTTATATAGATTAAAAGACATATTTCATTCCACTGCCAGAATTTTAAATCATCCCAAATAATTCTTGTGGTTGATAGTCTATGCGCATCGAGCAACAGTGCTTCTTGACGCTTGTTTCTGCCTGACAACATTCTTATGCTGCATAATTCCCCTGTATCTATTCCCTGTTTCTCCCGTACAAAGAAATTTACATTCATCATAAGAAACCTTGTAGATGATTTCCAAAAACTTGCTGTTGCGATTAGAGTGTGACATGCACCCCGGGCTTAGATATGCATTCAGGAGCCTCGTATCTCGCAAATGCTAGAAATACTCCTGCTAAGCAACTTCTTGGTGTCATATACAAGGTTATTCGCAAATACGAATTTGCCTAATTTGGGAAAACAGTGAATCTAAAAAATGTCAAATGATCGCCGACAATGCACACACATTCCAACCGAAATGGATACAAATAAATATAGCACTATATACAAGAATCATTGGCATGATGGCATTCTTTCAGTCGAATAAAATCTGTCTTGCGTTGTACATCTGGAATCTTTTATTATTCATACTGACCTTATGAAGGTTGCGACGTGAAATACACATGTTGTATTTATTCCTCACTTTTTTTTTACTTTAAGACCCAATAATTCTTAAACAGCAGTGAGAGAACTCAGATTACAGTACTTATTAATTTATATTGCTCCAGAAATCCGTTTCTCAGCCTATCGCAGCATCCGACACTAACAATGTTTGGCAGGAAATTTGAGACAGAAAGCATATAACGCTTAAGGCGGTGCTATTCGCTTTGATTGTTTGGGAATTAAGCCCATAGCGTGCATGCTATGGCCCTACGTGTCATCCCCATTAAAAAAAACATGTAGGGGGTTTCCGTTTTGAAAAACTGCATGGAGGTTTTTAGTGTATGCAATTTAAATTAGGTACCTTCACGACTTATTCTAAATGCATTCTCAACAGCTTTAGGCTATGCAAGTGCACTACTTTACACAGAACATAATCTGAACATCTTTAACAGCAATGGTTAGGGTACACTAGTTTCTTCTACACTGAAGTATACATCCTCCACCAGAAAATTTTTTCCCTCTTCCTCCTCTACGAGATTGGAATGTGAAATGGGGTGTAATTTGAATGGTATACTTTTCCATAAACTTTCTACGCATTTCTCCTTGTCTGGGTCATAGATCGTTGTTGCTACGACTCTAAAAGCAGTGCCTGTTTATAGCACCCATAGAGAACAGTCTGTGAATCTTTAACGAACAGAAGCATAATAAATTATCGAATAATTGTTTTGTTTTTTCAACAAATTTAGCACTCTTTGCCTCCCACTGTGGTGTTTTGCAGTCAAACAAGGTACGACAGTCAAACAAACGACATCCTGCAGTCAAACAAGGTTTGACTGCAGGATGTCGTATTGTGTGAAAGAGTGCACTTGTGTGCATAATGCTTCATCGGCAACGTTCTGCTGCATATATTGTCATGAGCTTTCGTATACATTGATAACTATCTCACAAGCCGGCTGCTCCTTTGTTAGTTGGAATGTAGCATTAATGTAAAGCACACTTTATGTTCTAACAAAAATAATTGTGCCCTCTGATCCCCCAATTCTACTCACTTGATGACTAGTGTTATAATATCGTGGTAGACACCATGAGAGTCAGTGCGGTGCGAAATTGCGTGGTGGGGTGGGGGGTGTACAATAACTTCAACTTTTCCGGATCACTTGAATCAGCAATGTGGAATGCTTTTTCTTTCACTCACTGTTACCAAGCTTCACTTTAGTTGTGGCAACAAGTATAATGTAGTTTGCTGGTGCTCCTGCCAACATATATAATATATAGACATCTGTGTTGAAAAAAAAAGATTAGCCAACGGTTTGCCAGGAGCTAAGGTCCATTTAGGCAATTAAATTTTGAGCTTACACCTGTGGAAATTACCGGTGAATGAAAGCCAACCCAGAAGAACTGACCATAACATTTTCTTTCATTATAATAATGCTGAAGCTTTGAACAGCATTTGAACTCAGACTTGTTTAAGAAATGACCTATTTCCTTGTTCAAGTGAAACAAAAGTTCCACAAGAAGACCGAAACTTGAAGTCGTCAACAGCAGCATGAATATAAACAACGCTCAACATTTCGCAGTCGTGCAACTGGTTATAATATTGCCCATCTTATTTTTTTTCACAGACTGTTCTTTACTGCTTTATGTTCATACCCAGTTTAGTTTTGATGTTCTTATTTTCAAATATTTGGTCAAAATATTCTTTCCTCATCGGCTTTCAACAAAATATGCATTAATAATGTACCTTCATTTACGATTTACACTGATCTTAACCAGATGCATCCTGATACAAAATTTCTTTTCCTCAATTCTTCGTTGCTCTTTTCCAAATGTCCAAACAGTCTGTCTTAATTCCTATTCTGACTTCTGGGAATACTATATCTACCAGAATAATGATTCCTTACATGTGTACATCATTTCCTGTTTTGGTCACACCTGCTCTTTGCAAGAACTGACAGCACTGCTCATACCCGCTCCATCACAATCCCCACCGCTAAACGCACCCTTCCAGCCTTTATTTTAACACTTTTGCTTCTCTTGACCCCCATTTTATGCATCAGCTACTCCCCCCAAATGAGGCAGGGGCCATTGAGCTATGCACAAAACAAACACTGCCAAGGAAAATATTTGCTGCTCTGATGACAAGCACCTATGTCGTAATGTCGGCTCGAATAACATCCCTTGTTCCAACAGTGTTGGTATACGTACATGATTTTCTAACACAGAAGCTAAGGATTTGTTGTGTTCTGTGATTATCCTTTTTTTGCCGCTGTCTTTAGCATGGAAATTAACGAATACTACTTGTTTCTCCTAACAGCAGCAAGTTTATCCTTGCAAGGCATTTGGGGTCAACAACAACTTTCACCAGGACAAAGTGAAAGACAAGGCATTGAAGAAAATAAAGTTGCTTCTGTAATCTAAGAGCTTGACTGAAATGTTTCACCTTTTTGTATATATGCCATGCAATGCATTCATATCAAAAAGTGAAATGTGTTTTATCTCTGGAGCCATGTCACATTGTTGGCGAGGCAATTTCTCAATGGTGACCTGCTGCTTCGGCTATGGGCTGCTTTCATGAAATTTGCATTAAAGGAGATGTACTATCGTGGACAAAAGTACCCTGGAAGTGCGAGCGTCGACCGAATTGCATCTCTGCGTTAGAGGCCGCTGGAAACAGTGGGTCACGTATGCAACTTCCAAACGCAGACGTAAGCACGGCTGATCCCAGCAAATAGCGCACCAATAAAATTCGGTCGACTCTCGCACGTCCTGAGCAATTTTGTCCCCGATGGTACATTTTCCAAACAACAGATATGCTCTGCAAGACGAAATAGGAGAAGCACCTGTACTTTAACGGTAGTAGTACAGTTTCAGCATACAGAGTCTTCAGTTTTCTAGATACAGGAAACACTCGTACCTTGTATTACGGTCTCTCCGTTACAGCTGTCCGTTCTACGCAAATGACCGTTCTTTATTTACGGAAAAACGTTCGGTCACACATTAGCAGCATTTTGTGTGTAAACTAAGGCGAATTTTTTATACAGTGTGCAGCGGAATGCCTGTATCAAAGCGAAACGGAAATGGAATCCTGTTTTTTTTTTTCGCTGGATGTGATACCATACTGCACATGTGAACCCATTTGTGGTGTGGTACACTCCTACGACTCAGTGCGATATCACCGTACACTGCCGTGCCAATTAGGGGAAACGCGAGTTGTGCTGACGGTGCCTTTTTACTGATTAAGCAGCTGATATCGGAAAAAGAGATGTTTAGCTCCAGTATGAATGCAACGTAAACAGTTACGGGCGTTGACCTAGGATAACTGAATATATTTTGGTACACATTTGGTGTCGCAGCATTTCGCAGCTGGTTAACGAAGATTTCTGATCCTGCAATGCGTACTTCACCAATAGCAGGAGACGCCACAGTTCGTAGGTAAGCGTTGTCGCAGTGGATTGCACATACAGTCATGATAATAAAGAATATATCCTTTGTAAACATATAGTTCGATGCTGTTCAAAGTAAAGAAATTAAGCAATGTGGTTTCGCTGCAAATAAGCTCCACGAAAACTTTCTATTTCACTTTGTATAGAATAGCGAAAATGATAACTAAATTGGATTCGATATTACTATGCCCTCTTTCTCGTAAAATTGTATTTGATGCGTTAGACGCAAACACCCGCAACTGTAGCGTCAGCTTACTCCTTAAAATTCACAATTCTGTGCATTGACTTTGGGGCAATCCGGCGTAGGTGAAGTGTAGAAGAAATCGGGAGAATAAGGTATATGTGTATGGAAACACTTAACATAGATGCTGTACTCGTGCTTCGTTTTACAAAATTGAATCATAAGTGCAGGCAGATACATCTTAGTAAGCAGAGCACTGCCCGTGCGTGTGCTTATTTGCGTATTCGCACAATTGCCGGCAGGTGTCTCTTGCCCCATTAAAATATTGCAGTTCCTCAAGGTTTGGTGTTGGACGAGAACCGACGACTATCACGTCAACCGTTCTAGGCACTGTAGTTGGTATCCCGCTTACCGTTGCCACCTGAGTGACTGGAAATGCGATGCACCATGCGCAGACGCTACACGTACCTTGCCGTAATGGCGGTGAGCAACTGCTGTCCTCGGGCCGCGGCTGCCTCTCCCACGGCACAGTGATGCACGAGCTGCTACACTCGGTCGCCTTCTTCCACGAGCACACACGCCCCGACAGGAAATGCTACATCAACGACTTCCCAGAAAATATTAGGCTGGGTGAGCGTATATTCTGGTTAAAATTTGAAACAAGCTTTGTTCCACATCTTTACATTCTTGGATCTTGTAGATTATTTTTCGCGGCGCAGCGAGCTGCTGCCGTTAGGAAGGCGCGGAAAGGACGTGTTTTATTATTGATAAGTTAGCTGCGCCTACTTCTGTCCAGTGAGCTCGAATCTAGCCCAGGGGAACATGTGCTGGATAACGTGTTTTCAACTTTGCAACGTATTGAATCTGGCCTGGACGACATTCGTGATAACTTGGGTACAATAAAAAACCGACAGGCATCAGTTGATGCCGAGATAAATCAGTTGTCGAGTATGCTTCATACTGTTGATGTCCGATATTGTGCAAGTGAAAATTTCCGTGACAAATATGTAGCCCGAGTCACTGAACGTACCTAACTGAATTTCCACACAGGTCATTCCAATAGAATCGCGCTGTGAAGACACAAACTAGATTTCGCCGCTGGAACTCGCCCTTTTCTGGAATCCCTGACCAAAATACGAAGCAAGGTCAACCTCAGAATCCAAACTCATTGACATATGTAGCAATCACCTTCGCATCACTCTCAATCCAGCTCAAGTAGATCGCGCACATCGCTTCTATCAGTACAGCACTGAGAAGAACAGGGCAGGCATTGTCAAATTCAGTTTTTTTCAATGACAGGCAGCTTCTATTAGATCAAGACTACAAGTTCGAAAACACTAGTTTTGTCCTTCATGAGGATTTTTCTTTGCAAACCCGTTCGATCAAGGCAAACTCATTGACTTCGTAAAAAGAATAAATGCGCAATTTTTACTAACAAACGATAGGCTATGAAATGATAACATTGTCTACAAATACGACGCAGCATCTACCTCTCTAGTGCCCTTACACCAATAGGAAATAGCCACTCTGGTAACGCATGAAACTTCGATATAAGTCTAAGTTTCGCCTGAAAAGCGAAGCATCGATAGCGATAGCAAATTAGCAGATAGTCACTCGAAGTAAGGATAGTACTTTTGTCAGCCATATAAACCTATAGACATGCGCTTGCAAACTAAATTACTGAGCATAGTGTCAGCGCGCATAGCATACATGAATAAACCACATTTGATGACCACATGCAGGCACTCGCTGCGAACAAAAAAGGCTGCCAGCGAAAAAATCCTAGTTTCGCCCGAAAGGCGAAGCAGCAAATGCGATAGCAAATTAGTGAACAGCTGTACGAAGTGAGGATAATACAGTAACTAAATTAACAAGCATGGTATCACACTCGCACAAGCGAACATAAACACATCTCTTTCAGTGAGAGCGGAAACTCGCTTCCAAAACACTGGCTTGAAGAAATGCGGCAGCAGCAGCAATGGAAGTGACCTTCGTGCTGTCTATCGCTTCAGTGAAAACTAACCGCCGAAAACGCACATCACACACAAAACTACCCACCCGTTGACGCACTTAGACCCTGCCCCCAATGCAGAACGCCCTCAAGGTACGGTCGCGCGACCGCACGTAGCTGTCACATATGCAGCTGTGCCGCTAGAGTAGAACGCAACCACCATTCCTCCTCACGCCAGGCGCTTCGCAACGTTGGTTGCCTGGCGCGCGTTGGAGGAGGTCGCGCTTTCTCCTGCTTTCTTGTTTTTCGTGCGGTCGAGATTGAACCGCGATCGTCGGCTCCGCTTGCACGCTTTCCCTCGCAGATACAAGGTATGGCGCGCGGTGCCGGTGTAATCGCCTTGGCCGCTATCTTGTACACGCTCGAAAAGCCGATGTTCGATTTCGCTTCGCGCGATTGTCCAGGCTGCGTCGATATCGCGGTGTAGGATAATCTAGCCCCATCGCGTGAGGCGAAATCGAACGTCGGCTTTTCGAACGTGTACAAGATAGCGGCCCTTCTCTTTTAAGCGAAAACTTTATTAACCGTGTCGACCGGAGTTTCGCCGTCGCCAGCAATTTGACCTTCATTTGAACGCAGCTGTGCCGCAAGCTTGGCAACACATCATGTCACTTGCCGCGCCATACGCTACCCGCAGCTGGGTCGCTGCCTGACCAGGCCCCGCGCACTCTCAAATTCCAGCAATTGCCACAGAGGCCGAAAAATCAACCACGGAGCGTTCCAGCATGAAGCGCTCAAGTGGAGCTACTGTAATATGGTCGCATACTTCAATTTGTATTTTTCTGCTGGGGGCGCTCAACGCGGCTAAATATTTTCTCTACAAATATACATATAACAACCGAAAAACATAGCTAACGTCTCTTTCTTTTTACAAAAAAAAAGCAGACAATTGTTTTAATGGACTTACGCTATTACTTTCTGTGCCTTAATACTTGAATAAAGGTTTTGAGAAGTCAGTCATGGGTGATAACCAGCAGCCCTCTGGTAGGGATTGTACTGCATGCGGTTTATCGATTGAAATTGTAGGGCGGTTGTATTTGCGAACGAGATAGTCGTTTCTTTTTAGCAGCATTACGCAGGTTCGTTTAATTAACGTGCTGAAGTGCTAAGAGATGGTGAATTTTATCAGTTGCAGCGTTTCACTGGCATAATGCCTACATACACGGCTTCTGTCGTCAGGGATCTGCCGCATCTGGCAGCGTAATGACGTGTTGCTTGAAAAGAATGTACTAGCTAGCGTGAAAGCTGGTCGTTGGAACCGATCACAGTCTCTTTGGAAACTACCCACCAAAAGCGGATTAACCTTGCAGCATCTGACTGTGTGCACCGGTGATTGAAAAAACACTGCTTGGTATTTGTTTTGTAAGTGGAAAATAATGATAAAAGCTATTGCTCCTCAAAGGCAATTAAAACAAGGCTCTTGTTATTTTGCTACATTGCTAACATTCCCAACACGGAGTACAGTATCAAAATAAATAGTTTTGGCTTGGGACATTCGTGCCTATGTACTTTTGGTGATACAGTTTGATTAATAGCATTCGATACGTAATAATGTTACTGTGTTTATTACCTAGTATCTGGCGACAAAAATTTTATCAAATCGAGGCTTCGCTAAGCACAGCCCACACAAGGACACTGGAAGAAATGCACTCAAAACATTGTGCGTGTCTGCGTTTCTGTCATGGAGCGTTTTGTGCTCTGTTCTTACTCATACATCAGAGACAAACTTACCCACACTTCCACCTTAGTTATTGAAGCTCTTCGTTTGCCTCCAGGCTCCAAGACGCTCCTCATATTTTTTCACCCATTTGGACTCTACTGTCTCTGGATGTACAAGTCAACAGTGAAGGCGTTACCACAGAGCCAAAATCCTCGCAAGGTATGTTTCTGAACATTTGAACTAAAACTGTGATTTGTTCATTTTTTCAACTAGCTTTTGTTCACCGTTTTTTGCTTGGATGTCTGTCATGACGTCATGATTTCTCTTTTCAGGAAGAACAAAATAGGGATTGTTGGTTTGCAAGCGGGCCACGCCAAGCCATAAGAAGCTCAACGGTCAGCATACTGACAACATGACACCTTGCAATATATGCCTCACCATGAAATGTTTGAGTTTACCAGATAGAGGGCTGTGAGCCCAACCAGGAAAGGACCAGTCTCCAGTTTTGTATCATGCCCAGTGGGAATGCTAAGTTTCATATGCAAGCATACTTGCTTTAATAAAGGTGTATAATGACATTCGGGGAAGTAACGTGTTGAGTCCCAACTTGTTTATTTCTCGTCAATGCTGTCGTGACGACCAGAGTACAAACAATGTAGCAAGCTCCTACTTACTAGTTCACAAACTCTGTCATCTGCTATTTGCAGTCAGATTGACGGGCATTACCACAATGTATCACATGCTCCCCCACAGCGTTAATATGTTACACGGAACTACAAAGAATTTAGGACCTTCAAAACCACTGAGTGCAACTTTATTTAAATGATGCTTCAAGTTGACTCTGGTAGACAAGACTTTATTATTCTATTGTTACTTAAAGTACGCTAAGGCTCATATGCCATTGAAGAAAGGAGTGATTACAAAGTAGTAGGCTAAAACAGACAAACAAGAGCAGTGCGTTCTGGCAACGTAATGATTTTTCTATTCATACAATGTTAGCCAATGTTTCGCGAAAAAAGTTTGTTATCGGTGATGGCTATGGTATTTGAGGGAAGGTGGTTCCACTCCTGAGGTGTACCGGTATATAAAGATTGAAAGAAAGACTTCGTTTAACATGAATCAATTCCTCCATTACTGCGATGATCGCTCCTGTTCTAAATGTACCATAGGTTGCGGTATGAAGTCGTCGTGAATTGTTGTGAGATGAACACTTTTATGAAATAGGGAAATACTGGCGACATTGCTACGGCTAGCTAGTGGAATAAGTGTTGGTTAGTTTCATTGAGGTGGTACTCGCGGTACGGTTCTAACTTAAAAGGCCGCAACGAGCAGAATCATTTTGCACTAGTTGATGTAGTGTAAGTGATGTAATAAGATTAACGCGACAAAGGGATCCCATATTAAATATGCATATTCAAGTTTCAAGCGTATTATAGTCTTGTAAAGGTGTAGTTTTGAAGTAGACAGTATTTTGAAAAAGTTGCGCCATAGAGACCCGAACATATGAATATCATTGTTAATGATGCACTCTATATTGGTCCAATTTAAGTTATTTGTAAGGTGTACACCTCTATATTTATAGGACATGAAATCAAGAGCACCCTGTTAAGGTGGCAAGTGCTAGGATTAGGATGAGATCTTGATATAAGCATTATTTTTATTGATTAACTACAAAAAGCTTATGTACAGTTTTCACAAAATTAGTATCTGGGCTAGCCCTGCACTGCAAGAGATGGCTAGAATAGGCAATTTCACACAACTGCCTACTCCACACTTCTCAAGCATGACAAACAAATAAAAACTATTTTTCTTTATCTTCAAACAGCAGATGACATACCTGAGGATAGTGTGTTCACGAAGAGTGAACACACAAAGTGCTGAACACAGCTTGTGCTGCTACACATGCAGCTTCTTTCTTTTCGTCAAGCATAGCATACGGTTCTCCAAGCTGACGTTTTTGGGTATGTTTCAATAAACGAAGATGGAACCGATGAATGCATGGCATTCTGTACAATAGATGTTTATACCGTCCCAAGAAAACTAAATCAGGTGTACTTTGTAGAGTACTTTGGGCTTATGTCTATGCTGGAAGCGTATGCTTGATCTCGAAGCACGCACGATAGCCTTTTTTTTTTTTTTTGCCTGTATTCCGTCCAAATATTTTTTTGCTGGCTACAAGAACTTCAGAGACTGTTGGAGGAAAGAAATTTATTTAAAATTACTTCAACATTGCTATTATTCCTCTTGATTCCTTTCTTGCTGCCGACAAAGATGGCGATGCTCGTCTTCTCAGTCCAGAAAGTAGTGTGCAGTGTTAGAGTAAATTTATATAAAAATAAACCCTTTAGATATCATATGAAGAATATTTAGAAAGAAATATGATTCATGCATTCTTCATTAGAAATTGGAAAATCGTTGGGAGCGAAACGAAAACAATAAAAACTATGTATATTCCTACGCCAATCGAGATGAGGTGTGCAAAAAAATGAGGGCAACCCAGATTGGTGAACGAGATGTAGTGCCCACCTCTTCATACAACAGGGTTGTAATACCGTAATATACATGCAACATGATTGCAATGGGAGACCCGACTGTCATCTGAACAGATTTGATCAGTTTGTTGAATGTTTCGATTACCACTGAACGAAATGCTAAATGCTTTAGTATTGAATGGCTGTACTTATCGCCAAATATCGCGTGTAGATGTGCCTCAATAATAAGTTTACGTTGTGCGTGCTTCCGAAAGCAACAACAGGGCCCTAACTGTTACTTGACGAAGTCATGCTGCACAGTTTATAAGTAAATGCACCTCCAAAACAAATATTATTTCTAACTAAAATGCTAAATTTACTACCATAACGTTATGCGGGCTTGTACAAAATTTCCTTTGACTCTTCTCTCCAAGCGCTTTCATTTTTGCAAGCTCCAAACTATAGCGTATACATTTCCTGACCTACGTCACGTTCTGGTTCAATAGAGGCCAAGCGTACTTTACAAAGAAAAATATCGTAGCGTCTCAAAGAATAAAGTACAATTTTCACAACGTATTTACAGCCTGAAAAGATCATGCAAGAAAATCAACAAACTGAAGCTGATAGATTTTTCTTGTGTCTATATGGGTAAACGCGTCCGTCACTTAAGAGAATGACTGCCTCATATACTCTTAAGCAATGGCTAAAACCACCGTAAATACATAAAGAAAATATTGCCGCGGCCTCACCATTATGACGACGGAAGAGAAGTGAAATTCTACGCTGGAATTATGGGTGGTAACGGAGCCAGCTGTGGAAGACGACGAAGCTCGAGCCATTGCTGATCATGATTATGATTACGATAGTTTCTTCCTCTCATTTATTAGCTCAAACCTCCTTGAGCAATGAGCGCCACTGGAGCCAGCTCTGGAGGGACGCGGCGGTGAGGAGCGCGTTCGCGCGGTTGCGACAAATGGGCGCCAACGAGGTAGTTCGCGGGTTGTTTGCCGACGACGGAAATGTCCTAGCCATATACAGCATCGCTCCGAAACACGTATACGTACGTGTGTCTTTAGGTTGCAATCAATGTTAAGAAACCCTGGATCAAAATTATTCCATTCTGCCTCAACCACAGCATCCTTCACTGCCCCTGTGCAGATTCGAGTCGTTAAAGTCAGCGAATAAAAACTACTCGTATTCTACTCCGGGCAATATACAAGTCAAGCAATATTTTCTCGCGCTGTGTCTGTGTATCTTTGCCATCTCAAAACTTAGGATATGCCCAGCATGATTAAGTACTTCATGCGGGCGTGGCGAATGTTGTCTACTGTGCCGCCCATTGGATGAAATGTTCAAGAAGCATGAATGGAAAGATTTCAACTTGTAATTTTAACAAAGAAATGTCTATTGAACCATTAGAATGGAAGATGCATGCAGTGGCAATTACACAATAAGCTATTTGAACTGGTGTGGCCAATTTCACCCAGGCTTATGGCCTGAACGGCTACGTAAAGTCCAGTTAAGTAGTTATTCAATCAGCTAGGACACGCCTGTTATCCTACTGTAGTTATCCCTGTTTCAAGGACTCGAAGAGACACCTCTGTCAACGTCAGAAACAGTATAAGGATGCTAAACAGGCCTACGCCGCTCAGCTAAAATTTCGGATATACAAACAAGATGATTGTCTTTCTCACCGTCATTGTGCTTTGCTTCGTTATTGGAAATTATCCGACGCATTCTTTTTGTTTGCTGCCCAAAAGTACTTAACTTCTAAAACACTAAACAGCGCCACACTTCCATCAGCATTCCACAGTGATTTGCTGTAGATATACATATATGGTGACATCTTTCACAGTTTTACAATGTCAGCGCAAGTCCTGCGACCGAGACAAGAGCTTCTTGTGTTTTAGAAACCTGATGCATAAGAATAAATTCAGTAATCTCTGAACCACATGTGACAGCGGATTTACTTTTTTAGTCTAGAAAATCCATTTAATACTCTTAAGGTAAGCAGTAAGTGATCGTGTGCATGCTCATTTAGTGTTAGGCCTATGTTATTTCTGCAATCTGCGCTGCCGCCCTGTGATTTCGTTTACCATTTGGTGAAAATGGAGGAAGGAAAACATTTGTAACGCAAAAGACTTCCAATCCCATAACTGTAGTACTTTTCTCCGAACCATCTCTAACCAAAGCAGCAGCGGTTAAGGATCCTCTAACCCCAAAGAGAACGAAGTTATCTTCGCTATTTACTGATTTATGTGCTGTAGTGTCTTCACCTCAAAAGCTGGCGTTCGTTTCGTTTCTGCTACTTTATCCACGTGTCTTCTCAATATAGTTTTCGCTGAGCAAGAATCACTTGATTTCTTCATGACTATGTAAAAATGAAGGTAACAACGATAATAATCGTTATTACTACTAATAGTACTACTAAAATATTGTCGCAGCACTGCGTGACTGAGGCAGAGAAAGTAGAGTGCGCGCGCGTGATCTTCGGGTACTCTGTGCCGGCTGGGCTTGGCCTGTAGCTTCCCTCTCGGACCTCGTTTCACCCTGTAAATAAACATCATTCGTACCATCTTTAGTGGACGTGCGGGGTAAATCTTGGACGATCCTGGACGACCCAGCTCTACCAACTGTCCGACGGAGTAGACGCTTGGCCGGTTTAAGACCACAAGCAGCGGACATGGCCAATTTCAGAGAAGCCAATGACGACCCCACATGCGGTGGACCAGACAGCAATCACGCAGGTCAGGCTGGCTTCTGGAAACCGCTGCGAGAGCCACCCACCTTTTCGGGGAAGGCGAACGAAGACGTCGACCACTGGCTTAAACACTACAACAGAGTGAGTCGCCACAACCGCTGGAGCACTACGAAACAGCTCGAAAACGTTTTTTTTTTCTCGCTGGAACCGCGCTCCTCTGGTTTGAAAACCACGAGAGTGTTCTGAAAAGCTGGGATAATTTTGTAGAAGCGTTCACCGCGTGCTTCGGGGATTCGATCTCTAAGAAAAAGAAGGCTGAGCAGACGCTTTGCCGACGAGCTAAATTACCTGGCGAAACGTGCACAGCGTACATAGAGGCTGTTCTGAAATTATGCTGAATCGTCAGCGCTACCATGACATACGAAGACAAACTAGGACATCTGCTTAAAGGAATCGCTGAAGATGTTTATAATTTTTTATGCGAAGCATATTAACGTAGGTTTCGGGCCTTCGCGCGACGCCCGGCGGTGGCCACCATTGACCCTGAAGTGGGGTCACGTGACATGACGTCACGTGATGACGTCACACCAGCTGCAGATGGGGCCTCATATCGCGCCATCGGTCGCCTCCCGGCGGTGGCCACCATTGACCCTGAAGTGAGATCACATGATGTGACGTCACGTGATGACGTCACACCGGCTGCAGATGGGGTCTCATATCGCGCCGTCGGACGTCGCCCGGCGGAGGCCTCCACGCTTCGGTTCGCGCCGTCGCGCGCGACGCGGCGGCGGGGCCACCATCGCTGCATCACGTGATATGTGACGTCACGCGAGGGATGAAGCGGCGCGCGCCCGCCGTCGCGTCAGTCTCTGTGCCGGCAACCGCGCCAGCGTCTTTGCGCCGGGCGTGTATGCGGTCAGCATGCCTCCAAACGCTAAGGACGTTAATAATAGGAATGCAAAACGAAGGCTGCAGCCTGCTACGGAAACCAATGAAGAACGCGAAGAACGATTAACCTAAAACCACGTCTCCGTTACTTAGCCCCATCCACACTGAGGCAGCTGCTTAACATGCTTCGCATCCACTGGGCTTAACCTTGATAAGCCTCCAAGTTTTTTATAACGAAGGAACATCTTAGTACACACTGCCGGGCGTTTGAAGCGCTGAAAATGAGAAGGATTGGGCCAATGTTTGGACCCTTGGACAATGTTACTACTATTGCAAGTGTGTCCGTCCCAAACCACGACGACATCTCCTCGGTAATTCGGCAAGTGGTTAAAGAAGAGCTTGAACGCCTTAAAGTTGTTGACGACGCTCATGTGTGCCATCAATGTGCATTTGATCATCGCTCTCGTGTGCCACCGACCACCTGGGCACCTCAGAGTTACCGATAACCTGGCAGGACCTATGCTGATCGTACGGAGAGCAGCAACTTGCCACCGCAACCGACAAGTCTGGGACGCCAACAAGATGCACCACAACGATTTGTTCCGCTTGCTCTTCCCTCCTACAACCAGCCTGAGAGTACGTTTCTACCCATGACACCCATGTACCGGTGTCGCCCGCGACGACCTGCGACTCCCGCATTCGCTACAGCTGCGGCGTGCCTGGACACAATACTAGGTATTGCCACCGCCGCCAGCAGCGTGCTCCACGGTTTAATTCGTACACACCCCGCGTGCCCCCTGACGAGCCCTGGACGTACCACAGTTCCTTCCATCGGCTGCAGCAGGGACGCGCGAACCACAGTGACTCCCCCGTTTCCGATCGCAGCCTCACACCACCACCGACACGATAGCGACGCTCTCCATCACCTCGTCGTCGCTCGTTATCACCGCCGCCGCTGGGAAACTAGCTGGTGCGACCGACGTGGGTGAGGCCGCAATATGTTCATCTTAATCAAGACCCCGTTGTGTAAAATTGTTTAAAAACAAAGTGTGCGTTTTAGTTGACAATGTGAGTGCTTTTGCTTTAGTTGACACCGGGGCGGCAGTTTCTGTTATGAGCTTGTCCTTCAAAAATCGTCATCGACAAAAAGTTATGTTTTCTTGGGATCGCAACGCTACCTTTCGTGGAGTTGGCGGGGAAATGTTACGCCCACTTGGGGTCTGTTCTGTTTCAGTTACGATAGGGCAACTGACATTTCGAAGTGAATTTACTGTGCTTGCACGTACAACGCATGACATTATTTTAGGAATTGATATCTTGCGTGATTGGGGGGCAACATTGGATTGTGGAAGTGGCGCGATTTCTTTTCGCCGCGACGCGCGAACTTCAATGAAAGATAGCACCAGTGACGCCGCCTACGTTCTCTCCCTGTCACAAGATGTGTGTTTGCCCCCTCAGACTGCAATGTTTGTACCTGTCAATACTTCTCGCCCTCGTACAGGTTCGTGTTGTGGTTTAGCCGAGCCCGATTACAACGACGCGCTCAAGAAAATCGCGATAGTCCCTCACTCCCTCGTTGTCACCACTGTTGATTGTACTCGTTTGTGGACATTGAACGTTTCAACCCCATCCATAACATTGCCGCTAGGACTTCAACTGGCAAGTTTTGATGAACAAGCCATTGCCAGCGTCAGAACGGTCGAAATGTCAACTGCCGAAAAAAAATCCAACCCCGATTCCAGCCGTTATAATTCTGCTGACTTTAAGTGCATGGTTAACAAGTCGCTGTCTTCAAGTGAGTAGTGTACGTCTGCTGGAAGCTGTGCTCGCTCGCTACGCCGCAGTATTTGATTTTGCTCAACGCCAACGAGCTTCCCATAGAGCACTGGCGTCTCGTATGCAACACCGAATCCACACAGGGCAAGCAACGCCAATTCGTGAGAAGCCGTACCGCGTTTCACCTTCAGAGAGAAAGGTCATCGCCGAGCAGGTCGAATAAATGTTACAGAAAGGAGCGATCCAGGAATCATTTAGCCCTTTGGCTGCTCCTGTGATCCTATTGAAGAAGAAAGACAACTCATGGATATTCTGTGTGGGCTATCGCCGCCTGACACCACCACAAAGAAAGACGTGTGCCCCCTACCACGAATAGACAACGCCGTCGACTGCCTCCACTCCGCGTCGTATTTCTCTTCTGATGATTTACGGTCAGGATATTAGCAAATTCCCATGCACTCCGCAGACAAGAAGACAGCCTTCGTGATACCTGACGGTCTCTTTGAGTTCAACGTTATACCCTTTGGCTTATGCAACGCTCCAGCGACATTCGAGCGATTTATGGATACCGTGCTCCGCGGACTCAAATGGGAAATTTGCATGTGCTATTTAGACGACGTCATTATCTACGGCCAGACATTTCACGAGCACAATCAGCACCTGTCGATCGTTCTTGACTGTATCCAGCAAGCTGGCCTTATTTTAAACTCGAAGAAATGCCATTTCGGCGAGCGTTAAGCCCTCGTACTAGGCTTTCTGGTCGACAAAGACGGCATACGACCAGAAACTGAAAAGATAGCAGCGGTTCGCGACTTCCAACAGCTGAAATATTTGTTGACTTTTGAACCGGTACTGCGGCATTTTGATCCGGAGGCGTCAACTGAGCTCCACACTGACGCCAGCGGTGCGGGCGTTGGCGCTGTGCTTGTTCAGCTCTGCGGTGGCCGTGAGCATGTCATTGCCTACGCTAGTCGGACACTTACAAAAGCGGAGACAAACTACACCGTTACTGAACTCGAGTGCCTAGTGCCTTACCAACAGTCGTCTTCGCCATCCAGAAGTTCCGTCCGTATCTACATGGCCGCGCATTCACGATAGTGACTGACCATCATTCACTATGTTGGCTGGTTGGGCTGCGTGACCCATCTGGCCGGTTGGCCTGCTGGGCTTTGCGCCTTCAAGATTACAGCTCTTCCGTTAACTACAAGAGCGGACGCTGTCACACAGATGCTGATTGCCTATCCCGTCTCCCTTCACCGCACACTAAAGCTGAGGATGATGGCTTCGATGAATACCTAGTTTCCATCTCTTCCGATTTTCCTGACCTGCGTACCTTCGAGAGCGAGCAACATCGCGACCCTACTTTGAAATCCCTACGGCCAGCTGCACGTGAGCCAGCAGGAACAACACCGTTTACTTTTCGTAATGGTTTGCTCTACAAAAAAAAAAAAACTGCTCAGCTGATCGTTCCCCATTGCTTCTAGTTGTGCTCGAAAACCTGCGCCCTGCTGTACTTCGTTCCATGCATGACGATATCACGTCCGGGCACCTTGGCTTTGCACGCACACTACACCGACTTAGACAAAGGTTTTTCTGGCCCAAGCTCTGGAAAACAACGAAACAGTATGTCGCCAGCTGTACTGTTTGCCAGCGCCACAAGTAAACGACGATGGCCCGAGCAGGCTATTTGCAACCTGTTAGGCCACCGACGTTACCCTTTGAAAAAGTCTGCATCGACTTGCTTGGCGCGCTCCCAAAGACGTCAGCTGGCTTCCGCTGGATTATAGTAGGCGTAGATTATCTTATTCGCTACACGGAAACGGTGGCACTTCCATCTGCCACTGCAGCAGATGTCTCTTCATTTTTGTTGCATCACGCCATACTCCGTCAAGGCGCTCCACGTGTTGTCATCAGTGACCGTGGACGGCAATTCACCGCCGACGTCGTTGAAGAAAATTTACGGCTTTGTGGTTCTGCATATCGTCATTCCACTCCTTATCACCCGCAAACGAATGGCCTCACGGAGCGCATGAATCGAACCCTTACCAACATGTTATCGATGTATGTCGCTGCTGACCACAAGAATTGGGACGCCGTCTTACTTTTTGTAACGTACGCGTACAATAGTGCCAAGCACCAAGTTACTGGATATGCGCCGTTCTTTTTGCTGTACGCAAACGCTCCCCAGAGCTTTCTGGACACTATTCTACCTTTATCGTGCCAAGAAGATCCTTCCATCGCCCAAACTCTGTGTCGTGCTGAGGAAGCATGTCGACTGGCGCATCTTAGGACGTGGTCCTCACAAGGCAACAGCAAGATTCGCTATGATGCGCAGCATATCCCCGTCAACTTTACTCTCGCTGAATATGTTTGGCTGTGGACACCTGTTCGCAAAACGGGATTGTACACGCAAGTTTCTCGCCACTTACACCTGACCATTCGTTATAGTCAGCCGCATGAGGGATGTGAACTATGTCGACGCCAAAGTGACGGCAAATAATCGGTGTTCACGGGCGACGCAACTTGCTCACGTGGCCAGACTCAAGCAGTACCATCACAGGTCCCTTTAACTCGCTCAGCGAGCTTCGTCTTCCCCCGGGGAAAATGTCGCAGCACTGCTCGACGGAGGCAGAGAGAGAAAAAGTAGAGTGTGCGCGCGTGATCTCGGGGTACTCTGCGCCGGCTGGGGCCGGCCTGTAGCTTCATTCTCGGACCTCGTTTCACCCTGTAAATAAACATCATTCGTAACAATATTATAATAGTACTGAAAGAAGAACAACAAGGAAAACATCACGTCATTTCCAAATCACTGTGTGTAAGTGGCGCGAATGTTCCTTTGCGTTTAATAAAAACTTATAATAAGTTCAACATGTGCCTTGGCTCTCGATTTGATGGAAATTTCCAGTGAAATCGACATTCTGTGGCTTATTTTGATAATTTTTTTAAGCAAAACCAAATCT
This sequence comes from Dermacentor andersoni, assembly GCF_023375885.2. Lineage (NCBI taxonomy): Eukaryota > Metazoa > Arthropoda > Arachnida > Ixodida > Ixodidae > Dermacentor > Dermacentor andersoni. The sequence goes on along the minus strand of NC_092819.1, from coordinate 153,776,643 downwards.
CCGATATCAAATCTCGTCGGCGAAATACAGCGGCCTTTGGGCTTAGGCTTACGTATCCATAGCAACTCTGTATATGCTTGTTTTAGAAATCTCTATGACATCGAACGCTGGTTTCACCACAATATTACTAAGAAATGAAATTATTCGTTCTTCAAAGATGTCTTTTTTAACAGTAATCGCGTGAGACTGCTCTCTTCCTGGGCAGTGTAGTCGCAAGAAATCTGACGCGTCTCGTCGCACCCTGGCTTTGTGATCACGGTCATCAAGATCATATCCTCTCATGATAAGAGACGAGGAGTGATTCTGAAGAGAAAGATGAACTCATTTCACCAACCCTTCAGGGAGCACGACTATGCGCCTCGTGATGGAACGAAGATTAATTGATCGACTGAGTGAGCGAGTGGTTTATTAGCCGTTCTCGTCAGTTATTCTTGTTTTGCCAACAGCGTCAGAAGTAACGCACAACAAACAGAGGTCGAAGAAGGGAATATCGTTGAAGCCAGCGTTACGACAAGTACAGTTTTCATTGACCAAGGCGTCTTGACCGAATTGTCGAAACGTTGGCGCTGGTGATGTTCACATTTTCGTCTATTGTAGCGCAGTTCAAGCCTTCGTCTTCCCCTGAATATCTGTCTTGGTAAGTATAGCCGTATTGCCCTCCACATTTTATTTCCCTATTCCATTTTGCTCTAGGTGTGAACCTGAATCCTGTGTACTTTGGCTTAAGGGGCCGCTCACTAGGTCTGGCCAGTTTCAGCTGACAAGCGCAGTGCATACATGCGCGCTAACGATCGTGTCTGCAACATATTAAATCGCTACGCGCCGTGAAAAGAGGGCACATTTCCAACAAAACGCATTTTGCCCTCCTCCTCGCGGCCGCCGCGCTCCCAACCTGAGAGTGACGTCAATAAGCCAAGTGCACTACGTACATCGCCATACTGTGATGTCACTGTCGTTGACACGTGGCCTCGACTATTATTGAAGGCAACATCAGTTATTTGCTTAGATGGCTGCTTCAATAGACAAATTAAAGTTTAAAGAACTAATAGAACATACAAACAGAATGTCTGCGTGTTTTTGTTTTACTTCCTAGCGTAGCAAGGCATGGTTTGTATACTCGGCCCCATGTCCTACAGTCGTGCGCGCAGAGAGCGAAACTCTGTGATCCCCTTGCGCCTGCCTGAGTGTTTGTGTAGCACGGACCTTTGCCGCTAGTCAGCTGTTCTTGTGCATCGCGCTCAAAATCGTGCGCTGTACAAAACGAGACATCCGTAAAATCTCGTGCGCGAGAGCGTGAGCAGAAGTGCACCACGTAGCACAAAACCCGAGAAAAAAATAAAGAAGGTGTGTCGTGCGGCGTGTCCGTGACGCGTTCGTCTATCTCCGGCATTGACGAATGCCGTGAAGGAATTTCGCTTGTGACGGGGCTAGGCAGGGGAAGTGAAGAGAGCGTCTGTGTTGGCTGTGACACTCGCCTCCCGATATCGTTGGTTCGCGGTACTGAAATATTTATATCTCTGTTATCAATGAATTAATTTGAAAAATTCTTGCGGTGGAAAGCTCCATAAACGGTACATTACAACTTTCAGTGCATAACCAGAATTTGCTATGGGTCCTTATGGGGGGTCATATAAAGATCTATCTAACTAGCACATCGTAACTGCTTCTCATGCCGTCGTCATCGCCTCTTCCGCACAAAATTTCTTCGTTCCTAAAGTAACTCCCAATAACTCCCATTCGTTAACGTCCATATTTACTAAGCATTGGGTGTGGGAAATAAATTTTACCCACGGCGACCATGACCGGACTGAGCTGTAGACCGTGTGGTCAAGTTCCAGTCGCGGAGACTGCTTTCCCGTGGGCTTAGCACGTGTACACGCTCAAATTACAGCCTCAATGCAGCAAACTCTCAGTTATGGCAAGTGTGTGCAAACGGCGTTCCATCGGGATGCCTTCCGCCATATCCAGGCACTTCCGCAGTGTGTTGCAGGAGAGTTATTGTATATGCCGCAATTCTAGCTTAGGTTACCAACTAGCCCGCCTATCGTTCCTTTTGCTAGATTTCATAGTCACATACCAGGTTACGTTTCAGTGATTCTAGAGTACAGTTGCTTAGAACAGATGGCGCGTCTTTGGTTATTGAAATGAAAATGACTGCCGAGCCCGAGAGATTAAACGTTCCCTACCTTTCTTTGAAACACTATATTCTAAATGCGGAAATACAACTTGCGTAGATTATTTTATGCTGTTTCGCAAACAATTGTGTGAATTGAATTGAATACTGGTTTTTTACGTGGCACAACCCCGAGTTTATTTTGAGACTACGTAATCGTGGTACTCCGGATTAATTCTAACCACCAGGGGATCTTTAGCGTGCCCAAATCTACGGGGCACGGGCGTCTTTGCATTTGGCGTCCATGGAAATGCGACCGCCGCGGCTGAGATTTCATCCCGTGACCTCATGCTATCCAGCGCGAAACCGCGTCGGGTGGTTTATGCGTGCGTGCGTGCGTGCGTGCGTGCGTGCGTGTGTGTGTGCGTGTGCGTGCGTGTGCGTGTGTGCGTGTGTGTGTGTGTGCGTGTGTGTGCGTGTGTGTGCGTGTGTGTGCGTGTGTGTGTGTGTGTGTGTGTTTGGTCCAGCGTGCGGGTAACAATCCAAAGAAAATGTGACAGGGTTGTTAGCGGCTATTCTTTGATTTCTGCTCTGCTGTGACAACATAGTACTGATCGATGGTCATGCGGCGGCGATGCGGAAAGCGCTGCAAATATGCTGGAAGCACAAACTCTGCAGTCAACCCTAGCCATTTTCGCAGCGTCCACCAAGCAGCTGAGATGTTGAAGTACTAAATATGCCTAATAATCCGGCCTTCACGTTGTGCACTGCACAGTCGTGGCTCCAGTAGTGCAGTCCATACCGTGCGTGGATTCTCACTCTGAGCCGACTCCCTCCCGTAGGCGGAGTTGAGTGAAATAAGCGCATGCATGCACAAAAACATAACAAATGCGACACGCCCGTAACAAAATAACTTCAGTCAAGTAAACTAGAAACAGACGAGTCAAGAACATTTATTCTTCGAGGGCATATCACACTGCATTCGCACTGTTGGGTAGCACATCTTATCGTTCAGGAGTCGACCGTCGAGTGAGGTCCAAAAGTACCGCACTTTTTTCTACCGATAGCTATTTCCTTCTTTCTATATATTTCCGTTCTTTACTTCGTGTGGCGTCTTCTTAAAGGCATGTTCGCCTGAATTCTTTGCTCCTTAGACGAGATATACTGATGTTAAATGACATGAGGCGCACAAGCTTCAGTTATCGCTGCGTACAATTGTACAGAGTATTTATGCGAATAACGTCATTCCAGCTGAGCCCGGATTTGACGTGGACATCCGTGGACAGCCTTTGTCAGCATGGAGGGGAGACCGGGACCAAGGGAAAATGAATCTCAGCCATACAGCATCCCGGAGCTGTTGTCGAAATGTGTCAGGTAGCGGATCTGACTAGGCTTCACCTTCTCTAAGCTTGGCGGAAACGCTGCGAGGCAAAGAAAGAGCAGATATTTATTGGGCAAGGAACAAAAGTGCCTGCCATTGAACCCGCTTTCAAGCTCATTTCAATAACGTTTCAAACGTAACAATGAACACACACTTATTTATTAATATATTTTTCCTGTATCAACGCCGGGATATCGATACGAAATACCACGAAACACCCTTATTTGGAAGTGTGCCTTAATTGGTTTTTGCTTTTCCGAAAGTGCCCGCCTAAATAAAAACAAGGGCTTTCCGTTTCAGTACATGGTCGTCAGGGGCGAAGAGATAAATATACATGACGTAATAAGCGACACGACAAGTGCCATGACTGTCCTGTCAGTCGTCCTGTCTGTCCTTATTTCCAGTACGCGATTCCGTTCCCGCGTGTTGTACACATCGCAAAAAATATTTCGCACAATAGAGTAACAAGAACTCCTAAGATGCGATAGTTTTTCTTTCTAATTTCGGTATACGTTTGCTCCTCCCTTCGTTATATTTGACGCCCTAGTGTTGCGTGAAAGTTGTTTTTTTTAGAAAAGGGGTCGATGCAAATTCTGCAGTATATTTACGCCTTTATGCCTGCTTTTCTCAATGTTTTCCATTTCTTCATTTTCTCCTATTTCCTTTCTTATTTCTCTGTGAATACAGTATTGTTGGAATCGGTACATTATCTCTACACGTTTTTGTCTAAGCCACCACAGCTTCTGAATGTTATTTTCGAAAGACAATATTTTTGTTCTCATTGATGTACAAGTCGAGTGACTTGCACAAAACATTGAAAGTGCGAAGGCTCTTCTTTTATAGTTTTTGCGCTTGTATAGGAAAATTCAGTGCTTACGTGCCGTCCAATCCTTTATTTTTTATCACACTGGAGCACCTTTTTTTCGCCATTTCTTCTATTACCTGAGGATGAGATGGCGAGCTAGAAATAGGGAGCAGCGGCTCTGAAAATCATTTGCCAAATTGATCAAGGAACAGAACTTTGAGATGATCAAGGGAATTCTCGTTAAAGAATGCTAAGGAGTCAAGATTGGGACATTGATACCGCCAATAAAAGTTTATTATTTCTTTCTCTTTTTTTTCTATCTATCTCTCGTACTGTTGTAGCAGCTAATGTAAAGAAATTAGGCAAAAACTGCAGCCTTGTTGTATTTCACCGCTTAGACATATGTGCCCACGTGAAGCTCACTCGTGCAACAAACCCTTTTGTGTTGTGACTCTACGTCTTACAATACAAAGGTGACAAAGGCCTAATATTGAGTGTCACTCACATTTCTTACACTCCTTCATAAGGGCGCATGATCGCTCTCACCAGTGAGCAATAAGTGGTTCTGCCAAATCATTAAAGCACACGCAAGGTTCCAGTACCATGTTTTGCATTGTTAGCAGAGGAGGATACACGGGAATCAGCAAGAAAAATAAAAGTGCAAAGAAATTGTACAGTGTTAGCGGGTAACCATGACACAACAACTATCTAACATATATAAATAAGGCAATAAAAAATCGACATGATTGTATAAAATAGAAAGAAGGAGTAAAAACAAATTATAAAAATGTTGGCGGTTAAAGATGAAGGAACAAGTCTGTAACAAATATAAATAACTCACTGCATGAAGCAAAAATTATTGTACACAAGGTCGCCGAGATGCACAGTAGGTTTAGCTGCGATGAATTATATTAATATTATATTTAGGTATACTCTTAAGGATCCAAGTACAATAACGTCATCTATGTCGTTAGGTAGGTTATTTCTATGCTACATCTCGCGTGGCCACACGGATGCATTGAAAACATCGGTTCGGACAAAGAGATGCTGGAAACTCATGCAGACGTTGAGATGACCGGCTGAGCAGTATGGGGGACTGGCGCGTCCTATTGATTATTGTGTGAAACAGGTAAAGGAATGCCATGGTTTTTTGTGATTGAAGAGATGAGATATAAAAATGACAATGTTACTTACGCTAGTGTCCCATTGATGACCTTCACAATGAAGTAGGCGGCGCGGCTTCGAACTCGAGAGTCGTTATTAGGTAAGGCTGATGAGGTGACTAGATAGGAGCCGCAAATTACAGTTGAGGTCTCACAAATATCTGATGGGCAATTTGTCGTGTGAGGGCAGGCATACCACGAGGGTTAAGTTTAAGGTAACCCAGCATACGTGAAGCTTTAGCATTTAATTTTTCGATGTGGGCAGATCATGATGGGTTAGCGGTAAAGTTAGGTAAGGAGAACCCCAAGGCTATATGTTACGTGTATGTGTTAGTGCGTATAACGGGGTTTTCATCCAATGGGTAATCGATAGCGGAAAAGGTGGTTTTGCGGGTGAATTTTATCAGTCTGCATTTATCACTGTTTAGGATTATTTTCCAAGAAGATCACCGTTAACTAATACGGTCAACATTTCGTTGAAGAGCGATGTGGCCGAATGGGGATCAGATTTTACCATGTGTCATGCAGTCGTCTGCGAACAAGCGAATGGATGACATTATTTTGGGTGGAAGGTCGTTTATATGAATCCTGAAGAGTCATGATCTGAGTTTGTTCCTTGAGGTTTTGCAGATGTTACATTGCTAATACTGGAAATGTACTTATCGACGACGGTGAATTGTTTAAGGAATGACAAGAAACTTCTTATGCAACGTATGCTGTTAAGGAATCTATGTTCAAGCATGAAATTTTAGCTACGAGAAAGCAATGTTCGATGCGATAAAAATTCTTAGTGGCATCAATGAAAATGTAATCTGCCTGTGGGCGCGTATCCACGTTTAGAAAAATATTTGTAGTGAATTCGTTTAGCTGTGCTTCACAAGATATTTCTTTTCTATAACCATGCTGATGTTTGAAGAAGAAGCTGTTAATTTCCATGAGATGTGCTACAGTTCTAGTAAACAAATTTAGATTATGAGGTTTTACGTGCCAGAACCACTTTCTGATTATGAGGCACGCCGTAGTGGACGACTCCGGAAATTTCGACCCCCTGGGGTTCTTCAACGTGCACCTAAATCTAAGTACACGGGTGTTCTCGCACTTCGACTCCATCGAAATGCGGCCGCCGTGGCCGAGATTCGATTCCGCAACGTCGTGCTCAACAGCCCAACACCATAGCCACTGAGCAACCAAGACGGGTACAGTTCTTGCAGTTTACCGGGAACACGTGTTAGTGATATTGGGCAGTAATTAAGAGCGCTCTTATCAGTGGATGTGAAAAATGCTATAACTTCACTGACCTTCGTGCCATAAGGAACTTCCCCTGTTGAGAGGGTCTGTTGAGACAAGAAAGAAAGAACTATGCTAGAGGGAACTACAGGATATTTTAAAATTTATGAGGTGATGCCATCTATGCCGGAAGAATTTGACATCTTGAGGTTGTCAATCAACTCAGCAATGCAAGTGGTTGTTATATTGACAGGGGCCTTGTATGGTTAGCCGATTTCGATGGATGTTGGCATTTGCGGATGGTGCTTGATTTCATTTAATTTTATCTCCTTAAAGACCCTGTAGTAGGGGTATTGCATAAAAGCCACCCATTATGCAATACCCCTACTACGCATACAACACGTACAAACAAATGTTATGATGCATTCAATTCTGTAAATAAAAAAGTTGTTACATCTTGAACAAATTGTGAAGAGCAGGTGATGGCAGCGATTTCATGAGGAAGGCCAGTCCCATCTTAAGGTGCTCGGTAGAAAAATGAGGCTAAAAATGTATTTGTACGTGACTGTGGTTGTGCTACCTGCTGGGGATGGCCGATGCGTCGTGATCGGCGCGTTGGAGGAACAATGTATGGTGGGAGGTTAAGCGTCGAATAGTAGAAACTGTGGAAGAGGGATAGGGTGGCACTGCGGCGACGAAAGCATAGAAACGATAAGGAAGATTCTTTTTTTTAAATATGATGTGGTGACGTTGTAAGAGTATGTGGAATGGACATACCTGGTGGATCAATTTTGAACTGCTTACTTTGAACTGCTTAGTTTCGGTCTAACCAATGGTCTTAACAGTTTTACATGCAATGGATCAAGGCGAACGTGACGTCTTAGAAAACCCCATGTTTTGTTAACCGATGAAATAACATTAGTAACATACGCATTCCAGCTTAGATCATTAGCCAAGGCGATACTAAGTATTTTTAGGATTCTACTTATTCCGTGGTGACGTCACCAATTCGATAAGGAAAGCGAATCAGGTGATGACGACGGGTAAATGACACAAGCTTGCATTTATTAGAGTTTAGTGTCATCAGCTAACGATTACACTGTTCTTGTACGCGGTGAAGGTCGAATTTAAGAGTGATGGTATTGAGTGCGCGGTAAATAGAGCAGTCATGGGTAAAGATACGGATATCTCATGATACATGTCACGGTAATTCGTTAATGTAAATTAAGAAAAGAAGGGAGCCAAGGACAGACCGCTGTGGTACACCTGATGTGACGAGTGCAATGTTTGAAGCGTGGTTAATAAATGAGACATACTGTGAACGGTTAGTTAAAAAAATTGCTCAAGCCATTTTAGGATATCAGGGTGCAAATGCAAAAGACAAAGATTTAGTAATATGCGTTGATGAGATATTTTCTCAAACGCTCTCGCGTAATCCAAAAATATGGCGTCTGTTCGTATGTTACTGTCAAGATAAGCATGAACGCCACGAACAAATAATGCAAGCTGGGTCTTGCAAGAACGGCTCCTGCAGAACCCGTGCTGCGAAGGATAAAAGAAGTTGTTAGCGTCTAGAAAGTTCATTATGTGAGAGTAGATTACATGTTCCATGATCTTGCAGGGAATACTTGTCAATGAGATGGGCGGTAATTTAGAGGAGAATTTATGTTGTCCGATTTGTAGACTGGAATAACCTTCCCCATATTCCACTCGTCTGGCATGGTGCCTGTGGAAAGCGACTGTGAAGATAATAAATAGAGAAACTCTGCAGAAATGAGTTTCGTGTTTTTGAGTAGTAGAGTTAATGTCAACGATGCCAGATGATGAAGGCAATATAATATTTTCTATCACAGATAAAAGCCCACCTACTGTGAATTACATGGCTGACATGTTTCATTGTATATTTGTGGTTGGCAGAGGAGGAAGCGTCTTCATTTCACTAGTGACGACTCAAGAAAACGCGTTATTGTATATATTAGCGCACGCTAAATCTGTCAAGAATTCACCCAGCACGTTAGTGAGAGTATTGCTACGCTCTTCTTCGGCGTTTAACACCTGCAAGAATTTTCTTGGATTAGTAAGTAAAATGTTTGACAGGTGATAGTGAAAAAAGGTTCGCATGGCATCGCGAATTCCAATTAAGTACGCAGTTTCAGCAGCGTCATATTTCTCCCACTCCACTGAGCTTGCCTTCTCTTTAGCTTGGCGATAAAGGCACTTTTTTAATTTTCTTTGTAAATGTGGCCATTGCGTTATTCTTAGAAACAGATCCAGAAAGATCTCGCGACATCGGCGAGCTATAACTATCCCGCTGTGGAGAAATATCGGTATGTTGGGCAGGAGAGATCTCCTTCCTACCTTTTTTTGTTATTTTGAAGCAAAGATTGCCCGTTGCAAATGTACTAATCCTTCATCATCATCATCATCATCAGCCTGATTACGCCCACTGCAGGGCAAAGGCCTCTCCCATACTTCTCCATCAACCCCGGTCATGTACTAATTGTGGCCATGTTGTCCCTGCAAACTTCTTAATCTCGTCCGCCCACCTTACTTTCTGTCACCCTCTGCTACGCTTTCCTTCCCTTGGAATCCATTCCGTAACTCTTAATGACCATCGGTTATCTTCCCTCCTCATTACGTGTCCTGCCCATGCCCATTTCTTTTTCTTGATATCAATTAAGATATCATCAACTCGCGTTTGTACCCTCACCCAATCTGCTCTTTTCTTATCCCTTAACGTTACACCTATCATTCTTCTTTCCATAGCTCGTTGCGTCGTCCTCAATTTGAGTAGAACGCTTTTCGTAAGCCTCCAGGTTTCTGCCCCGTACGTGAGTACTGGTAAGACACAGCTGTTATAAACTTTTCTCTTGAGGGAAAATGGCAACCTGCTGTTCATGATCTGAGAATGCCTGCCAAACGCACCCCAGCCCATTTTTATTCTTCTGATTATTTCCGTCTCATGATCCGGATCCGCAGTCACTACCTCTCCTAAGTAGATGTATTCCCTTAACACTTCCAGTGCCTCACTACCTATTGTAAACTGCTGTTCCCTTCCGAGACTGTTAAACATTACTTTAGTTTTCTGCAGATTAATTTTTAGACCCACCCTTCGGCTTTGCCTTTCCAGGTCAGTGAGCATGCATTGCAGTTGGTCCCCTGAGTTACTAAGCAAGGCAATATCATCAGCGAATCGCAAGTTACTAAGGTATTCACCATTAACTCTTATCCCAAATTCTTCCCAATCCAGGTCTCTGAATACCTCCTGTAAACACGCTGTGAATAGCATCGGAGAGATCGTATCTCCCTGCCTGACGCCTTTCTTTATAGGGATTTTGTTGCTTTCTTTATGGAAGACTACGGTGGCTGTGGAGCCGCTATAGATATCTTTCAGTATCTTTACCTTCGGCTCGTCTACAGCTTGATTCCGCAATGCCTCCACGACTGCTGAGGTTTCGACTGAATCAAACGCTTTCTCGTAATCAATGAAAGCTATATATAAAGGTTGGTTATATTCCGCACATTTTGCTATCACCTGATTGATGGTGTGAATATGGTCTATTGTTGAGTAGCCTTTACGGAATCCTGCCAGGTCCTTTGGTTGACGGAAGTCTAAGGTGTTCCTGATTCTATTTGCAATTACCTTAGTAAATACTTTGTAGGCAACGGACAGTAAACTGATCGGTCTATAATTTTTCAAGTCTTTGGCGTCCCCTTTCTTATGGATTAGGATTATGTTAGCGTTTTTCCAAGATTCCGGTACGCTCGAAGTCCTGAGGCATCGCGTATACAGGGTCGCCAATTTCTCTAGAACAATCTGCCCACCATCCTTCAACAAATCTGCTGTTACCTGATCCTCCCCAGCTGCCTTCCCCTTTGCATAGCTCCCAAGGCTTTCTTTACTTCTTCCGGTTTTACCTGTGGGATTTCGAATTCCTCTAGACTATTCTCTCTTCCATTATCGTCGTGGGTACCACTGGTTCTGTATAAATCTCTATAGAACTCCTCAGCCACTTGAACTATCTCATCGATATTAGTAATGATATTGCCGGCTTTGTCTCTTAACGCATACATCTGATTCTTGCCAATTCCTAGTTTCTTCACTGATTTTAGGCTTCCTCCGTTCCTGAGAGCCTGTTCAATTCTATCCATATTATACTTCCTTATGTCAGCTGTCTTACGCTTGTTGATTAACTTCGAAAGTTCTGCCAGTTCTATTCTAGCTGTAGGGTTAGAGGCTCTCATAGATTGGCGTTTCTTGATCAGATCTTTCGTCTCCGGCGATAGCTTACTGGTATCCAGTCTAACGGAGTTACCACCCTCTTCTATTGCACACTCCTTAATGATGCCCACAAGATTGTCGTTCATTGCTTGAACACTAAGGTCCTCTTCCTGAGTTAAAGCCGTATACCTGTTCTGTAGCTTGATCTGGAATTCCTCTATTTTCCCTCTTACCGCTAATTCACTGATCGGCTTCTTATGCACCAGTTTCTTCCGTTCCCTCCTCAGGTCTAGGCTAATTCGAGTTCTTACCATCCTATGGTCACTGCAGCGCACCTTGCTGAGCACGTGCACATCTTGTATGATGTCAGGGTTAGCGCAGAGTATGAAGTCTATTTCATTTCTAGTCTCGCCGTTCGTGCTCCTCCACGTCCACTTTCGGCTATCTCGCTTGCGGAAGAAGGTATTCATTATCCGCATATTATTCTGTTCCGCAAACTCTACTAATAACTCTCCCCTGCTATTCCTAGTGCCTATGCCATATTCCCCCACTGCCTTGTCTCCAGCCTGCTTCTTGCCTACCTTGGCATTGAAGTCGCCCATCAGTATGCTGTATTTTGTTTTGACTTTACCCATCGCCGATTCCACGTCTTCATAGAAGCTTTCGACTTCCTGGTCATCATGACTGGATGTAGGGGCGTAGACCTGTATAACCTTCATTTTGTACCTCTTATTAAGTTTCACAACAAGACCTGCCAACCTCTCGTTAATGCTATAGAATTCCTGTATGTTACCAGCTATATTCTTATTAATCAGGAATCCGACTCCTAGTTCTCGTCTCTCCGCTAAGCCCCGGTAGCACAGGACGTGCCCGCTTTTTAGCACTGTATATGCTTCTTTTGGCCTCCTAACTTCACTGAGCCCTATTATATCCCATTTACTGCCCTCTAATTCCTTCAATAGCACTGCTAGACTCGCCTCACTAGATAACGTTCCAGCGTTAAACGTTGCCAGGTTCATATTCCAATGGCGGCCTGTCCGGAGCCAGGGATTCTTTGCACCCTCTGCAGGTTCGCAGGTCTGACCGCCGCCGTGGTCAGTTGCTTCGCAGCTGCTGGGGACTGAGGGGCCTGGGTTTGATTGTGGCGTTCATATAGGAGGTTGTGGCCAAGTACTGCACCAGGGTGGCCAATCCTGCTCTGGTGAGGGAGTGTGTTACCGGTTCTGGTCACCGGGATCAGGCCACACTCCAGGCCTGTTTATGCAATTTAATGAACAAGCGGATTTTTTTTTTTAATCCGGTGGAAAATTGCGCGGCACCGGGATTCGATCCACGGACCTCTTGCACGCGAGGCGGGTGTTCTATCTCTACGCCACCGCTGACTGGTTATGGATAACGCAGATCACTGCAGTAGGCTTTATCGCAAGTTTTATGTTTGCTCCAAGGTTCAGGTGTGTACTTACGTTTGGCTGTCCCGTCCAGATGTTCTTTTTTATATTTTATGGTATGAACGTTTCAATGAAACATGGTTTCAATGCTCCTACGCGAAATAAAACCTTCGGTATATGTGTATGTGCTAGTTCCTTCAACTCCGCTTTCTGCAGGCACCAATTCTCGGGCGCTGTTCGCTCAGAAAAAGTTGCCAAGTATGACGACATGAAGTTTTCAAGCCTTTAATAGCATTGACGTTTGCTTTTTTGCGAACAAGTACTTGATTTTTCTTCAGGTCACGTGAGCAGGAACTCGCATGAACTGCGACCTCTAATAACCTTTGGCCCCTGAAAACATTCATAGAAGTGATAACCCTCGAGGTATCGTCGTTAGGAGATCCAAAGTATTGTAATACGAGATGGTTGCTCGGTAAATAGCTCAATTGAGAAATCGTGTTAGTTAAACGAACTCACAATATAAACGTGATTGGCTTCGCAAGTTCTGACAATCAATATCCGGAGAGTTAGTCGCGAAGAAGTAATTGCCAGTTTTGTTATATCGGAATGGAATAGAGTTGATGTTATCGTTAAATTTGTAAATAAAACTGGAGGAGCTATTAGATTGTCTGTAGCGTATATCATAAATTGAGTTCGATTGGTGCGATGGTATGCAAACCAAAAGAATTTCAAGACTCGAAGACGTAGGCACAAGAAGCAACGTGATAGTCTTTTTTTATGGCCAGTAATACCCAACCTCCTCTTCTGTCGTCCATATCTCTGCGATAGATCCTGTAATCATCAGAATCGGATAGGATTTTGTCATCCATAATTTTCGAGCTGAGCAAAGTTTCCTTAAGGGCCAATATGTCGCATTTACAGTCATCTCAGTATCACAAAATTACAATGGGTTTAGAAAGAACGCTACGAAGGCTAATGAATGCTAGGGCTAGCGAGGGGAAAATATTGGGTTTTCATTGGTATAGCAGGTATACGGATATTCAAGGCTGATTCTTTTTGTCAGCGTCGCCGTAAAATTCCCTATAAAGTCCAACAGTGGTGACACCGTCGCCGCGCGCCCTGCGCTGTATGTGCGGATGACAGCGTGCGAGGGGTGTGGACGATCGCGGTTCAAATTCGCCCTTGCGAAAGTCAAGAAAGTGGGAGGAAGCGCGCCGTCTTCCGTCGCACGCGAGGCAACCAATGTTGTGAGGCGCAGGGGAGAGGGGGGTTGCTTTCTCCTCCGGCTTCAACTGCGCATGTGGCGGCTGCGCGCAGTCGCGTGGTCATATCTTGAAAGCGATCTGTGGTGGGGGCACAGTCTAGGTGCGTCGGCGGGTCGTAGCTTTGTGCGTGGTATGTGTTGTCGGCGCTCAGTTTAGGTTAAAGCGACAGACAGCACGAAGGTCTCTTCGCTCGCTGCTGCTGCCACGCTTTTTAATGCCGCGTTCTGACTGCGTTCATCGAGTACGATGTGCTCATATCTTCTGTGCACGCTGACACCAAGCTGCTTAATTTACTTAGCAAGCAAATGTTTACAAATTTGCATGGCCGATAAAAGTACTATCCTTACATCATATGGCTGCCTGCTAATTTGTTATACCAATCAATGTTTCGCCTTTCCATCGAAACTATGACTTTTTTCTTAGATACACGTGTTCCCAAGCTAGGTCTACGCCATCAGTATGAGGGAACTACAGAGGCGGACGCTGTGTCGTATGTGTGGACAATTTCATCAACTATAAGTCTATCGAACGTTAGCTTACATTGGGCATTTATGGTTTATGCGAAATCAATGTGTTTGCTTTGAGCGATACGCGTTTGCAAAGAAAATTCTTCACGAACAGTAAAATTTGTCTTTTTGAACTTGTAGCCTTTATCTAATACAGGCTGCTTGCAGTTGAAAAAAAGAGAATTTATTTGCGCATTCTCCTCACTGCTGTACTGTCGGAAGCGATGCGTGCTATCTATTTCAGCTAGATCGATAGTTATGCCAAAGTGACGATTACATATGTCAATGACGTTGAGTCTGAGGTTGACATTCATTATCTTTTTTCGTTGGGGATTTCAAAAAGCAGCAAGTTGCAGCATGGAAATCTAGTTTCTGCGTCTTCACAGATCAATTTTATTGGCTTCACTTGTGTGGAAAATCAGTTAGAGATGTTCAGTGATTCGGGCGATGTATTTGTGACGAAACGTTTCACTGACAAGATATCGACATCAGCTGTGCGAAGCATACGCGACAACTGCTTTTGCTCGACGTGAGCTGACGCATGCAAACTCTTTATTGCATGCAAGTCATTACGAATGTCCTCCAGGCTGGATTCAATACGTCGCAAAGTTGGAAGCACGTTATTCTGTACATGTGGCCTTGGGTTAGACTCAACAACACTGCATAGAAATCGGCATAGCCTACATACGAATAAAGAAAACAAGTTCTTGCCGCGCATCCTTATAATAATTATGGGGTTTTACGTGCCAAAACCACTTTCTGATTATGAGGCACGCCGTAGTGGAGGACTCCGGAAATTTCGACCACCTGGGGTTCTTTAACGTGCACCTAAATCTAAGTACACGGGTGTTTTCGCATTTCGCCCCCATCGAAATGCGGCCGCCGTGGCCGGGATTCGATCCCGCGACCTCGTGCTCAGCAGCCTAACACCATAGCCACTGAGCAACCACGGCGGGTAGCCGCCGCGCATCCTTAACGGCAGCAGGTAGCTGGGGCACGGCGCCGCAAAAAGGAATTTATATCACCCAACAGTATAAACGTGTGCTATAAAGCTCGGTTCAAAATTTAACCAGAATATACGCTTACCCTCTATAATATTTTCTGGAAACATGTCGATGTAGTCGTCCCTGTCCTGACGTGAGTGCTCGTGGTAGAAGCCCAACGCGTGCTCACTGCTGCGTGCTCACCCAGCTCGTGCGTCACTGTGCCGTGGCAGAGACAACCGCGGCCCAAGGACAACTCTTGCTCACCGCAATTGCGGCCCAGGTACTAGTAGCACCTGCGCATGATGCACCACATTTCTAGAGAGGTAGGTGGCGACCCCAAGGAGGGCCTTAAATTTAACACTTAGAACGGTTAATGCGACATGCATCGCGTCTCGTCTAACAGCCAAGGTGGAGTAATTGCACCATTTTAACGGTGCAAGAGATCCGTGCAGGCAGGTGCGCTAATACGAAAATAAGCAAACACACGGGCAGTGCTTCTGCTTACTGAGATCGATGTGCCTTGAACCTAACATTCGTGTTCGTAAAACAAAGCACGAAGTGACGAGTCGAAGTGACGAGTTTGAACACGCATAAACATTGTGTCCCGATGTCTTCTACGCTTGGCCTACGCTGGACTGCGGCAATGTCAAGGCGCACAATTAGGAATTTTAAGGCGTAAGCTTCCGCTATAGTTACGTGCGCTTGCGTCTACCCCATCAATCAAATAAAATTTTACGAGAGAAAATATTTAAGAATATCGAGTCAAATATTTCTGATTTTCTCACTTCTAAATAAAAAGAAATAGAAACATTTTGTGGAGCTTGTTTGCAGCGAAACAACACCTACTTTACATCTGTACTTTGCACAACATAGAAGTGTATGTTTGCAAAGGAGATGTTCTTTGTTTCTCATCATGACTGCACGCACAATCCACTGCGAATCCACTGCAATCCACTACTTACGAGCGCTGACGTCTCCTCATGGTATCGAAATACACATTGCAGGATGCCAAATATTCCTTAAGAAGCTGGGCAATACTGCGACACGAAAGTTGTATAAAAAGACGTTCAAATATTCCTAGCTAAACGCTCGTGGCTCTTTACATTGTATTCATATTGTAGCTAAACATATCTTTTTCAGATCTCAGCAGCCTAACGAGTAAAAATGTTCATTCATCTATGATAGACAATCATTTATTTCATGAAAAGCAACGTGTGCCCAACTCGCGAACTCGCGCTTCCCCTTGTTGGTACGGCAGGGTAGGCTGATATCACACTGAGTCGTAGCAGTGTACCACGCGACACGTAGATTCATATGCACGACAATTCATGACATGCCGCCGAAGAATAGTTAATTATCAGAAGCCCATTCCCTTTCCCGATGATTCAGGCATTCCACTGCACAGAGGAGACTTGGTATGGCGTCGCAAGCAATACTGCCATCTAGTTCGCGCTCCGCGCTTCTACTTTTCTTTTTCTACTTTCTCTTTCTACTTTTCTCTTTCCTCCTAGTTCGCGCTCCGCGCTTCTACTTTTCTCTTTCTACTTTCTCTTTCTACTTTTCTCTCTCCTGCTAGTTCGCGCTCCGCGCTTCTACTTTTCTTTTTCTACTTTCTCTTTCTACTTTTCTCTTTCCTCCTAGTTCGCGATCCGCGCTGTGAGCGCTGTTCACGGTCTGCAGTGAAGCAAGTTTTCGTTTCCACAACGGTGACCACATGTAACCTAGCCGCGAAAAGCGGAAACATACTTAAAAGTACATTACGAATGCACTCTGCCGTGCAGGTCTTTGTCATCCGGCTTACAACAAGATATTTTGCATGCGAGAAGCAGAGCACTCTTCCAAAATTGCTGAACCTTATTTGTCATCATACCACGAGAAGCCTGAGCTTTGCACTCTCTGTTTCCCAATCCTAAGTGCGTGGGAAAGCTTTATGCAGGGATACGGAACTAAGATTCCGCGGTTTTCTTTCGTAGCATTCGTTTTTGGCGTCCGCGCTTTTCTTGGCACCGGGCCCGACTGGAGATTTGGCTCCATAGATTGTGCGTGCTTCTAATTTGAGCGTCGGCTGTAAGGAACAAAATGTGTCTCCTTACGCGATCAGATTGAGATTGTGTATATGCACATGTCTATTACTAGACAGGAAAGCGAACTGGCTCAGCCCGGTCATTGCGTCACCGCGGAGAGCGACGTTGTACAAAGGCATGCTGTTGGCCTACGCCTAAATCTGACAAGAAAAAAAAGCGGCTCGCCTGGAAGTTTCTGCGCCTGTACTCGAGAGTTTAGAAGCCTGCATGTGCGCGGATCGCCGTTTAGAGATAGCGGAACACAGGAATAGGGAGCTCACCGTGCAACGCTGGTGGCGATACCTATTGGCGCGTTTATAAACTGCAATATGTAAGAAACATTTTTTTCTTTTGCATGGCCGCTCCCCTCAGATAGAAACCTACCTGTTGCATAATTGATTATGTTGCCATCTACGTCTAAGTACCAGCGGCTATGTATAACATTCCTTATTGCAATAACAGTTTGCGATAACACCTTGTTCCCTGCGTCACAAGATGGCCAACGAGCGCTGGTGATCAACGTTACGCTTGCAGTAGTATGTTACACCATAAACTGTAATGTTTCTATAGGGAGGTTAACTTTCTCTACTGGGCAGTTAATCAAAACACCTTCTTTATCTCAGCCATTGCTGCAGATAATTTCATTGATTGTTCTTTTGTCGTCCATGTTACGCCTAAAGCTGGCTTCTTGGTGTGTCTTGCAAATTAAATAATATGTTTGAAGGGAACTATGTTTTTAATGTATTGTACAAAGTGCCTGTTCCATCAATAACGCGACGTGTCGTCAGAGCAGCAGAGTTTAAGTTGTTAAAATATAAGTGGTAGTTAAGAAAGTTCCCAACCAACTGCAGAGCAACTCTAAGTGTACATAAATTACCCGAGGTCATCAAACAGAAATTCTGACAAACAAATGCAGTGAATTGTCTTCAAATTATGAAAACAAGATTGCAAATTTACAAATGCGGCAAAAAAGAAGTCACGAGAAAACATCGGCACGATAACACAAAGGGCAGTGCCTCGCTATTTTAGGCTCGAGCTCGAAAAAGACGTACCGCCGAAAATATTCTTTACAGGGTCAGGCATGCATATGCTGCAGCAAAATTAAAGAAACAATCAAGCACATCGCAACGGATTGCCGTGATATTCAACCAGCAAGGACCTTAGAGAACGTCATTAGCCGAATCACCTACGCTATCTCGTACTTTAAGACAACTAAAGCAGAGAGAGACAAGGTAGACATACTGATTAGGAAAGGTGTCAAAACAGTCCTAGGTTTACCACCGTGCACATCAACCGAGACGATCCTCAACCTAGGAGTATCAAACACCCTAGAGGAAATGTGCGAGGCGAAACCTACGGCACAATATGTCAGAATAACTGGGAGCAAAGCGCGCTGATCCATCCTTAGAAAACTCGGCTACCAGAGCCCAGAATCGCGGGAGGGGATAACCGCCATCCCTAAAGAAATTACCAACAGGTTAAGAACCCCCCCCCCCCCCCCGCCATACCAAGAAACATGCACCCCGTACACAATGAGGAACGCAGGAGAAGAAGAATCCATACTCCAAAGCCCCCTCCTTCAAAAACAAGGGGTAGTGTACACTGATGCGGCAGGGTACCCAGAAGGGCACTACACTGCAGTAGTAGTGAGCGACAAAGGCGAGCTAATCTCGAGCTGTCACGTGAAACACTATTCACCAGAGCAGGCAGAGATGGCGGCGATTGCCCTGACAATCACCAACCCATCAACCAGAATAATTATGACCGATTATAATATTGCAATCAAAGCCTATGACACTGGCAAGGTGTCCAAATAGGCCGGCAAAATTCTGCAGGCAGGCAAGGAGAACGTACCCAATGACCTAATTAGAATAATATGGGCGGCCGCCCATAGTGGACTCACAGGGAACGAGATCACCAACGAGGTCGCCCAAGCAATTATACACCGGGCCCCAGCGCAGGCAGACCCTCTCCCAAAAGCGAGACTTAACCATATATAGAGAAATTCTAGAAGATTATAGAATGGGCAGGAGAACCCTCCCTCCCCCCCCCCCCCCCCATATATCTCTCACATAGAAGGAAGAAGTAATTTGGCGAAAGCTGCACATGGGTACCTTCCCAAACCCGTATATCCTACACAAATGGCATCCTAAGGTGCGCTCTTTGAAGTGGAAAAATTGTGAAGGCATAGCGAACCTAAATCACATGCTCTGGGTTTGCCCAGTGCTAAACGGTCTACATGGGAACAAAGAGTCATGGGAAGCCTCCCTCCGTAGCCAAGAAGAACAAGCCCAAAACAAGTCATCGGTCAAGCCCAAGCCACCGCCGGAAGCTAATTCCGGCCGACGTGAAGGGGGGAAGTAGATGGTGACAGGGCGAGCTGCGTCTCACCCCGATCACCCATACTCTTTGACGGGTGCAAATAAAGTGTTTTCTCTCTTTCTCTCGCTTAGAGAACATCCACTTTTTAGAAGCGCTGGGATTCAAAGCACACAGAAGCGTTTACTCGTTAGCAGTCTAGTCTAGATAACAATGGTTTACAGTACCGGCGGGGGGGGGGGGGGGTTGTAGGGGAGAGATTGATAAAAACGGAGTCATTACAGGCATAGGGTATGGAAATAGAGGTTGTAATTAGGAGAGAAATACCAAAGCGAGATATGTAGAATGCTAGACTGCTTTGCATATATGCAATACATGATCGTCACTTAAATGGGCTAGCGACTATTTGTCACCGCCCCATTCAGAATAGAAATATTGAGCATCCTCAATATAGTTATCAACAATATCATCATCATGATCCCCTCTCCTCGTTTCTTCTTGTTTTCCTTGCATTAACACCACCTTTTTACTTGTCCGCGTAGTTATATCCGCACGTTCAAACGATCGTTATGCACAGCAATGTAAATGGCGTACACGACTCCAAACCGAGAAGTTTCAAGCAGTATACATGCTTCTTTGTGCGCCATGTCGCTGTTGAGAAATCCAAACCTGTATGGGCAACCAGCGCTAAAGTTCCGCCTTTCCTGCAGCAACACCATACAACACACATCATAGCAAGCGCAGGAACCAGTTTTCGGCAGCATATGCTGCCATTTGGCATCGGCAAATCAACCGCTTATATTGAGGCACTTGTTTGGAATATCTAACTTGACTGGCAACGGCCTACTACCGCATACCATCATGGCTGTGGGTGGCAAGATGAACAAGTCTGCATTATACAAAGCAATGCGGTTTCCTCATCACTCCGCGGTGGTCGATGAGTATAGGCGAATCACTAGTAAATTTTGTCTTCTTATAGTTGAAGTTTTGGATATAGCAAAAAGTCACGGCAAAACGTCTTTTGTTCGATTTATTTCCTGACGAATTGATTCAAACAGCAATGGTTAACAACAACGATTAAACAACACGCAATATCGGCGCTTACCCTTCTTTGGATACAAAGCGTACATAGTCTTTCTGGCGGTCCCGTTTAACAAAACGTAGACAGGTCTGCTTCCCGATCGAATCCATGGCACTCCTGATTATGTCCATACTGCCGCGTGTGCCTGTGAGAGAGGAGACAGTTTGCTTGTGCCAGTTAGAACTAAGAATTTGTTTCGCGCGGCTCAACATTGTTTTGTTTGGAACAGGTAGGGATGTGCGGACCCACGCAGGGCGAAAAAAGGATTGCCCTGGCAAGCCCCCCCCCCCCCCCCCCCATGTCACTGTTCTATTAGAATTAATTTGTGTAGGTACATCGATAAACATTAACAGACCTTTGCTATACAGCGCAGAAAAACGAGGGTCAATGAGCATTCATGCGAGAGTTATTCGTTGGCATTCGTTTAGACCTTTTCGCCTATTTTGCGCGTTCCCGTTTTGCGCGAAGCGATAACCGCTGACTAAAGGTATGAAGTGAATGTTCGCGCTGTCTTTATTCGGAGCATGTCGGACATGTCGAACGACCATATGCCATCTACTCCCGGTTCTGGAAAGGGCGGTCTCTGCGTAGGGCCACGAGTGTGGCCTTGCGGCCCGTGAAATGGCAGGTAAGGTACATGTGTTACGGATACTATGGCAGACTTGTAAAATACCATGTCGATGCACGCGCTTCGCTCGGTGGAAACGAACCACCCACAGTGCTTGGCAAGACGAAGGCCCACGCCTTCAACAACCTCTTGAGTGAACTTGCGGTGCTTCTTTATGTCCTGGTTGAACGGCGGCTGCACGTCTTAATGACATAGGCTGGGTATCTCTCGGTCAGTGCTCTTGTATAACATCATTCGTACTACTCCTAGAAAGCACGGCGCCCATCTTTACTTTTAACTATACAGCACATAAAACCTAATCGCAGCCAGTAACGCGCCTGTAGGAACGCGCGACACGTTTCTTGACCTGCTCGCGAGCGAAGCGCATACTCCCAGTTGCAGCGTGTACCAGGAAGCTAGCGTCTATATTGTAAGCTTTTAAGAGGAAGCTTTAGCGCGGACCTAACTCCGGCGCGGCCTATTCAAACACATGTAAAACGCAATAACGTTTTTCTGAGGTAATCAGAGGACGGATTTGAATGAAATTTGTTTCATTTTATACATAAGGTAAATTCTAGTGACTGTTGGAAGCAGAATTTTTATTTCGGACTTGAATTTTGTTAAAAAGATTTCCAAAATTCGGAAGTTTCAAAACATAGAAGGAATAACTTTACAAATCAATAACGCTGCACTAAGAACAGATATTGCGGTTCTGTAAGCGGCATCTATTTGATGATTGAAAGCGGACAAATTCTATATGTCATTTTTTGTCTTACGTGAATTCGTTACGTTGGTTACAAGGGTTCTACAAAAGCTGTATTTCCATATTACAATTTTTTTTTAGATTCATGTGTAACATATCAATTTTGTCTGCTTTAGATGTGCCATTAGATCCAATTCACAGAATTGTATTATAATTTTTCATTGCTCAGTTACAGAGCGGTAAATCTAATAGTTTAGTTTCCTGAAAGTTCAAAATTTTGCTAATCTTCAATAAAGAATTAACGGCATAAATAGAAAATTAGAAACCAACAGTCACTAGATTTAAAGTTTTTCTTTTAAATGGGAAGAACCGTGCCAAATTTGGTGCTATGGCTGTCGAGAAAAACGAAGTTTCCTTTTGCACACATTTATACGGGAGCACCCGAGCTAGTTTCCTCTTAAGGCGAAAGCCTTTCTAGGGTCATGGTGAAGTTTGTATCAGCAGACCTGACAGCCGGAGTCTCCACCGAAGCGTCATCACGCCATATGAAGAGAGATTAAAGATAGATTGAGGAATGAAAAACGATTAAAAGTGACAGTTAGTGAATGATAACGTTATATTAGAGATTGATAGAGGTAATAACGACTAATAATGACTACTAAGACTTTTAATGAGTTATAATGACTCCAAAATTACCAATATGTCTAACGACGAATTCTAACGACTATGATTGATTAGAAACGACTAAAGATGCTTAGTAATGACCAGTAATGACTAATAACGGCTGAAACGCCTTGTAATGACTACTAATAACTACGAAATAATTAGTATGTCTAACGATGAATTGTAATGAATATGATTGATTCGAAACGACTAAACATGCTTAGTAATGACCAATAATGACTGAAATCACTTGTAATGACTGCGGATGACTATAATATGGCTAACACGTCTCACGACGGCGTATAATGGCCCCATTTAATTACAAATGACTGAATATGCTTAATAGTGAGCAATAGTGACTAATAATGACAGAAATTACTTGTATTTACTAGTAATGACCACGAAATGACCAACACGTCTGACGACAACTTGTAACGCCTTCAATTCATTAAATTCAATAAATAAGCTTAGTAATGACCAGCAATGACTAATAATGACTGAAATGACTTGCAATGAATACTAATGACTATCATATGACCAGCATGTCTAACAACGGCCTGTACTGACCATAATTCACTACAAAAGACTAAAAGTCGTTAGTAGTGAGCAGTAATGACTAAAAGAAAGAAAATAAAGAGAAGAGTCAAAGAGAAAGAGGCGAATGATAAGAGGAGGAAGAGGAGGCTTTCGCCTTTCCCCTCTTAAGAAAGATCTTAAGAGACCCTGTAATTTTTCGTGCGGTGGACTACCTAACCGCTGCGCAAGCAGCAGCATTCATGAAGACACGCACCGATATTCCCTTCGGCAGCATTGAAGCAGTTCTATCCGGATACGCCTACAATGCAGATCACATCTCGCACCGCTGTAAATCTCTACTTCACTGTTTTCGAACGCTTCAAAATTACAAATTGCTCTTCTAATCACCATACTCCGTTCCATACATAGCAATCAATACTGCAGAGGATACGCAAGAAATTCGGTCAAGAAAAGCGATCGCTCGCGCGAGCATGCCCCTGCGAACGCTAGGGACGGGTTTCAAATAAAAAAAAGCAAAAGAACAGCAAAAAATAAAAATAATCTGAAACAATGCAATAGCAGCCGTATACCACAATAAGTTTGTCTCTAATTATGAAGACTTGTTCCATTCAATATTGAGTCTATGTAAAAACAGTTGGGAAAAAAATTCGGGCAGGAAATGTACAACTATATTCTAGTCTAAACTAAGCCCGTGCAAGAGCGCATCTGCAGCCTCCACAACGTTGATTGCTACGTATGGAACGGAGAATAGCTTAAGGATGGCTTTCTCCTAATATCTGGCACTTTCTTCACGAATACTAGCGACCATCTAGCGACATTAATGTTCCATGAAATGTCATGGACAACTCTGAAATTAATTAAATGCGATAAACCCATAGTGCACAGTATAACACCACGAACTTTAGCACAGTTTAGCGTAATAAGTGCTGAGGCAGACTAGTAATATGTTTAGGCGAATATTGCTGCTGAGAATGCCTACAGTTGGCTTTTTTAACGTGCTGAAAGACCTGTTATCAAGTGCTTCATGTCCGTACAAAACTGCGTGCAAGAAAAAATAAAGCAGGTACATATGAATGAGTAAGGAAAGGCTTCGCAAAAATCAGGAAAATAAATTGCCTCTTCAAAAAGTTTATTGCTGCCAACGATACTAGCACAGGACACGAGTCCAAATTTGTGAACAAGCTTCAGAACTAACTGAAGAATAAAATAGCGAATACATTAACCTCTTCACTTAGTGTGAGCGGCAAACTAATTGTGTGTAGAATATTATCAACCAGTTTCTAAATCGAGTAGATGATGTGCGATTACTTGCAGATTATTCCAGAGCATCGAATAGCGAGGTCACACCGATATTCTGCTAGCGAAAATTTTATCAATACATATATATATATATATATATATATATATATATTAACTGGCAATACGTCAAGAAGCACATTGATTGCACTAATATTCTTTACCCTGTTACCAAATATGAAGTGATAGATGTGCTCAGCAACTTAAAGAATAGTTAAGCATGCTGTGAGGACAATGTACAAACGGCCAGTAAAACACGCTCTCATGTTTATTGCGCCTGCTCTAACGTGTATATATAATTTTTTCCAAGAGGAAGCAGCTTTTCCTTGTCGCAAGAGGGTTGCCGACGTTCTTCCTATATTCAAAAAAGGAGATAAAAATGTGCTTGGCCATTAGCGCTCTTTTTCCAGACTTGTGTTTTGGGTAAGGAATTTGAAAAATAAATTCTGTCCAGACTATACGCCTTAACTGTTAAGCATGGAATTTTCACTAACTCACACCTCACATAAAAGTAGCACTGATAAAGGGAATATAATTCATTTTACAGACAATGGAAAAGAAACATTGTTTTGAGTTTGTTCATCGACATCACAGGAGCCTCCTATTCTCTTTGCGCACAAAATGATTTTCCTAAACATAAAGTATTTCGGCTTGCGAGAGCACACGCACACAACTATTAGATGTATCGTTTCAGGGGCCCCTCGGCGGACTAGTCTTGGGTAGTTTCTTTTTACAATGTACACAAACGACATCGCACATATTGCACTGTACACTAAATTCATCCCTTACGCTGGCGACACATTATTTCTTTTTAACTCAAATGAAGCCCACCTAGCAATTTAGCCAGAAGAGCACTAATGGAACTTAAAAATGCTCTAAGGCAAAAAGATTATAAATAATATATATGGGGTTTTACGTGCCAAAACCACTTTCTGATTATGAGGCACGCCGTAGTGGGGGACTCCGGAAATTTTGACCACCTGGGGTTCTTTAACGTGCACCTAAATCTAAGTACACGGGTGTTTTCGCATTTCGCCCCCATCGAAATGCGTCCGCCGTGGCCGGGATTCGATCCCGCGACCTCGTGCTCAGCAGCCTAACACCATAGCCACTGAGCAACCACGGCGGGTCCGGGAAAAAAAAAAGATTAACATTTACCATCTCTAATACGAAAGTGATGCTTTTTCATGATAACAACAAACCACTTGGCGCCAGCACTGGTAGACTGTGTGATTCCAAATCAATTCAGGTACTGAATAAGTTCATGCCATGAGATGACATATTAAAACGTGTAAATGCTGACCTTTTCCGGGTGAGCGCATTTCACCGTCTAACAAATTTTATCGCTCAGGACGCGCCTGCAAGTAATAAAATTTCTCGAATGTTGCCGATGGTTCTGTTGTCACCAAAGCTTTTGTAATCTGATTGTATGTGTAACGCCAACTGTGTAGAACTTCCTGGAAGACATGCGGGCACCACCGATTACTCTGGAGCCTTCGATGACTCGTGAATAAAACCGCTTGACCGGTAGACCAGATTTTCAGCCGTCGCCGACTGTGTCCGCCGCTGTCGTTGTGCTAAGTGTGTAGCGTGTTTTTAAGGGTACAGGCTCCGCAAATAAAACACCAATTTGGCCATGCAGAGGTTCGCTCTTCACCGTCACTTCCGCGTGACAATATTTTCTAGCGTATCGTCTTAGACCGTCACATTCAGTACATAGCTGCAAAACTCTCATCTGAGGTTGGAACTTCCCCATATTTGGTACACCACTCTACCTCGCGTAAAGCTATGTATATTTAATTCCTTATTCATATCTCCTGTGAACGATCGTCTCCGAGTCTGGGGAACAACTATGCACACTGAAACGAAACTAATATATAGGCCGCAAGAAAAGAGCTATGATGGCTATGATCTGGCCCCACAAATAAACATAGTCGTCCTCATTCACGTGCAGGCATTGTACGCATAAATAATGTTTGTGAACTGACATTGTTTCTCGCATACCGAAAGAGATTGCGGGGAAGCCGCTCAACACTATTCCGTCTTTCGGTAGCAAAAAGAACAATAATTCGCGCAATGTAGAACCTCGGACAATGGCACGTGCAATACTCGCGGATAAACTACAGCATGCAAAGATTGTCCTACTCTGCAAACGGTACTAAAATTCTGACCTCAAACGCACAACCACAAGAATTAATGGACAGTTCATTACTTTATTCAGGCTTTCTCGGTATCATGAAGAAAATATATCCAAGTTCTCATTTAGTGCTTCACTACTTAATTTATTAACCACTCTTTTGGATTATTATTGGTGCGTTGATCATATTGACACGTGGACTTGTTTAAATTTTGCGTTTGAGCGCTTTTCACCGCCTAATAAATCTTATCGCTCAGCGCGGCACGCGCCCGCATATATCGGAAGTATCTCGAATGTTATTGATGGTTCTGTTGTCACCGAAGATTGTGCTTTCTGATTGCGTGTGCGATGCGAATTGTGTAGAACTTTCTGGAAGACACGTGGGCACCACCGATTACTCTGGAGCCTTCGATGACACGTCTATAAAAGACAACGCGCTTAACCGGCAGATCAGATTTCGACAATCACGACCGTATTTGTAGCTATTTCTGAGCTTTGAGTGTAACTCGCTTTTGTGGGCACAAGTTCACCCAAAAGAAGATTTGTTTTGTCATTCCCAGTTTTATAGCTGTAGTCGTCGTCAATACCACGTGACATCTGGTGGAGGTGCTAGTGCGTTCATGTGCCGCACGCCAACGCAAAGCCCTAATCCAAGCCGAGCCTCAAAGACAACAAGAACGTCGCCAAGGGCCAGCGAGCTAGTCACAGGCTTCAAGAGCTACGCCACGAACACACACGGACTTTTGCCTGACAAGACCAGGAAGTGAAGGGCTACGACAACAGTTCGAATGACAACCCCAGTGTCGCGAACCCCAATCGTACTGCAGCAGCCCAGGGAGCCCTCAACGGTCCGCGTTTCAACATTCGAGGACCCGCAAAGCTGGCTGGAGACGTATGAAAGGGTCGCTACGTTTAACAGCGGCAACAGCGACGACAAGTGGCGACATATCTGTTTCGCATTGGAAGACACCGCCAGGGCATGGTTCGATAATCGAGAAGCCACCTTAACGACGTGGGACATGTTCTGAAGCGGCTTCTGCAGACTAGAAACCTCAGTGCAGCTCTCCAAAGAGACCATAGCTGTCCTCCTGGAGAACATGGCCCATCTTTTCAGGCACGTCGACCCGTGAATGTCTCAGGAAAACAAAGTACGCTTCCTGATGCACAGGCTCAAGCATCAACTTCTCGCCAGGCTGATCCACAACCCGCCGATGACCATAGCTGAGATTTCTACAGAGGCTTCGACGATTGCCAAAGGTCTGGAAATACGCACAAGGCAATAAACCTGCCAAGAGCCCAGACCCCTGTTCGTCATCCAAGGACTGGGTTTCGACGACAATTGAAATAGTATCAGGGCCATTGAGGTCGAAGAACTACGCAAGACCTTGCCTCCGTCGCAAGCCCCTCGGTTGCTGACATGTTCAAGGATGAACAACATCGATCACTTGGAATTCTTCAGGTGCAGCCCCAATCGCGCCAGCCCAGCCAGAACCAATGACATAGGCTGCCGTCGTCCACCGGCCCTGTCCACCTTCGTGCCCGCGCCAGGGCACAGCAGCGCCGAAATTCTGTCGTCCACCACCGCCGCTGCCAGCACGCCCGACCGTCCCCCAGAGTAGCGTTCCAAGAAAGACAGACGTGTGCCGCGCTGCCGACCATAGTTCCCTGTGTTATCACTGCGGAGAAGCGGGCCACGTCTACCGCCTGTGCCCATATCGCGAAATGGGACTACGAGGGTTCATCGTCAACGCTACGCGCCCGCAGCAAGGTGAACGCCCTCGCGATATTGCTGACTACCTCGCCACCATTCAGTGTAGCCCTCAACAACCGTCCCTCTCATCGTCACCAGGCCGCTAGCTCTCGCCGCAGCGCCAACCATACACTGGCACAGCCCGGGGCCAATCCGTCAGCCCAATCCGGAAAACCAAAAGCAGCAACTGATGGAGGTGCGGTTGCTGTTCGTCGAATTGACGAAGCTCCTCCGCCGCCAACGAAGACACCAAAGAAACTATTTTGGCGACATTACAACGACACTCCGCCGTCCCGAGGAAGCCTGCAAGCAAAGAATCCACCAACCGAATACCTTACAACAGGACGTATCCGCCACACGTCAACGCGATAGAGCGGTGATCGGACGCAAAGGCCTAACTGCAACAAAAATCGAAGAACCACAGATCTCTATGTGCTAGTAACCGCCTTAGTAGACACAGCTGCCGCCTACTCCGTGATGACTGTACCCATTGCCGCTTAGTTGAATAAAGTTAAGACTACATAGGAAGGCGCTGAAATCCGGACAGCTGGAGGACACCTAATAACGGCAACTGGAATCTGCGCAGCAAGAATCACGGTTCATGACTGGACCTATCCTGGCACCTTCGTTATCTTCCAGCAGTGTTCACGAGACGTCATTCTCGGCATGGACTTCCTGAACCAACACGGCGCAATCATCGGCCTGAAGTCGAAGTCGATTACACTGTTGGAAGATGAAACGATACCGTCGGAGAGCTCTTTGGGGTCTCCACGCCTTGAGTGTGCTCGAAGATCGAGTTAACATCCCCCCTCGCTGCAGCAATGTTGTTTCCTTCGGCACTGAAACAACCAACAACCGCAGACGTAGAAGGTGTCATCGAGGGCGACCAACGTCTACTGCTCAACCGTGAAATTTGCGCCACAATAGGGGTCATTTGACTGCACGGAGTAAAAGCCAAAGTGATGCTGAGAAATGTCCGCCAGTAGATCAAGCACGTCAACGAGGGCGCGATGATCGCATACATCGAGCAAATTCACGAAAAGAGCGATGCGTTTGTCCTCTCGCATTCTGCCGTATCTACCACCACGACCATAGTTTGCGAGCCAAACTTCCAGATAAATCCAAGTGTCCCAATGATTAAGCACCAACTGCTCAAAAGCCTGCTCCAACGATACAAAGACTACTTTTCGACGTGATCAAGGTTTCGACAAACGGCAGGTACAAAGGGTCGCATATGAACCGAAGAGTGCGCTCAACTATTCCGCCAGAGCCCTTACCGAGTTTCGACGCGAGAACATGAAGCTATTAGGCCACAAGTCGACGAAATGCTGCGCGATGACATAATCCAGCCGTCGAAAAGCGCGTGGGCATCCCCTGTTGTCATGGTGAAGAAAAAGGACGGAAACCTACGCTTCTGCGTCGATGATCGTTAACTGAACAAGATCACGAAGAAGGACGTATACCCCATCCCACGGATAGAAAACGCATTGCATCGGCTCTGCAGCGCTAAATACTTCTCGTTGATGGATCTCAACACCGGACATTGGCAAATAGAAGTCGACGAGATGGATCGCGAGAAAACCACCTTCACGGCGCCAGACGGCCTCTACGATTTCAAGGTCATGCCCTTCGGACTGTGCTCGGCGCTTGCAACGTTCGAGTTACATGGACACGGTCTTAGTAGGATTGAAGTGGCAGACCTGTCTTGTTTACTTGGATGACGTCGTCGTCTTCGCTGAAAATTTCGAGGATCATCTTAGGCGGCTAGCGACAGTACTACAGGCCATCGAATCAACAGGGCTCACTCTGACGCCGGAAATGTGTCGCTTCCCTTACGACAAGCTGCTGCTGTTGGGCCAGGTTATCAGGAAATCGGGAGTCCACCCCGACCCACAGAAGACAGCTCCTATCGCAAAGTTCCAGCAGCCCATCGACAAGAAGGCTGTGCGTAGATTCCTTGGCATGTGTGCCTACTACAGACGCTTTGTCAAGGACTTTTCACGCATCGCTGAACCAATGACACATATAACTAAATATAATGTGGAGTTCGAGTGAGAAGCGCCAAAGGCCGACGCATTTCAAGAACTCAAACGGCGCATGGAGTCGCCACCAGTACTTGTGCACTTCAACGAGGACGCCGATACCGAAATCAACACTGACGCCAGTAGCCTCGGGCTCGGTGCCATCCCATTTCAGAGGAAAGGCGGACTTGTGCGGGTGATAGCTGACACAAGCCGCTCACTGTCACAAGTAAAAGGCAATTTTTCTACGACTCCCCATCATTTGGGCTACAACGAAATTCCTCCCTTTCTTATATGGCAGGCCGTTCAAAGTCTTTAGCGCGACCATTGCGCGTAGTGTTGGCTAGCGAATTTAAGGCACCCTTTAAGACGCCTGGTGCGGCGGAGCCCCAGACTGGAAGAATACGACATCACTGTAACATACATGTGCCGGAGAAAACACCCAGATGCCGGTTGCCTATGACGCCCCCCCCCCCCCCCACTGACCTGCCGCCGCAAGATGACGAGGGTGACAACGCCATCCTTGCAATAATAGGCGCGGAAGACTTCACTAAACCGCAACGAGCAGACCCTGAGCTAAAAGGCCTCGTCGAGTATTTGGAAGGCAAGACTGACGTTGTCCCTAGGTTATTTGAGCGAAAATTGTCTTCACTCTTGCTTCAAAACATTGTATTTGTAAAGAAGAACTTCTCACCAGTCCGCACCAACTACTTTCTTATTGTTCCCTCATTGTCTTTTATTGTTTGTCTCAAGTAATGCACTCGCTCACTACTGTCTACTGACTTGGAAGAATGGAAAATTGAAGGCCATTCAAGCTGACAAGTTCATCTTTTTCGTTTAGTTCGTGCACTTTGAGTACACACGATTTCAGATAAATTTTAATTTCATTTATGGTCCACGTAGCAAGATTGGCTCAGACTTTGAGAGGTTGCATCGAGTAATTGCAAATAGAGGAGTCATAAATATGCTTGTGCTTTCTAAATTATTCGTACGTTATCAGTTAAATTTGGGCTTTCTATACAGCTAAAATAGTTAAAAATCGTATGGCAGGTTCCCTAGAATTTCTAACAATATTACCATTTTTTTCTGGACCCTTACTCACAGAGCTTCCGTACTTTGCAAGAAGAACAATGGTATATTACACGTAGAGCTGTATAACTATATAGTTACCTAAAAACAAAGGAAAACATCTTTCTTACGTAGTCCTTCCGCCACTGTGTCAAGCTTTTAATTTGGTAACACAAATGCCATTAGCTTCCAAAAAATCAGTTCCCCAAATGTGCGAGGCCCTAGCTAAATTGTTGACAGAATTTAGTCACGTACAGCCTAGAGCAAACTTTTTTTAAGCGCAGATATGCAGTGAAATCGCATTCTCGGAATAAATAGAAAAAAAGTGTGGTAAGCTGCTCGATTTATCGAGACATCCCAGGATTAGTTTTGTCATGACTAAAAGTACTGTATATCTTTTCTCACTCTTTTTGCGACCCTACCTTTGCTGCTTTAGCTATGTGTTTCATTAGAAGTAGCTTTATTTACCTACCGCGAGCCATTCGATAGCGTCTCCATGGAAACACACATAGGCCAATCTGTGGTGCTTTCGCACGCTTGCACTGGAGCGGTTTCCGTAAGACTTTCGTTATTTGTCCGGCTCCTTGCATTCTCATCATTAAAATTACTGAAAAAGGCGCGAAATAGGGTTCTGACAGACACTAGGTTCTTTCTGGAGAGCGCGCGCCACCCTCAAGATAACATAGCACACGATAGCGACAGAGACTACGTTACTAACTGTAAGATGCACTACTTGGAAATAGAGAGTCCTAAAGCCAAAATCAAACTTCAGTAGAGAACAAGTGCATTTTTGTGATGAAAGCTTCATTCGAAATCTGGACTCAACGACAGGGCCTCACCAATTTCCAGTTGACGTGACAACTAAAACGACTCAGGTAATTATTTTTGAAGTCGTGCATACCCAAGTGTTAAATCTTTTTTGGAAGGCGAAAGAAATGCGCTATCAAATAAATGCAAAATCAGCAATAAGATATTTTCAACCAAACAAAGTCTCACTGCACCTTATAACCATTCCTGAAACTTCCATCTGAATGAAGAGAAAATCAGACATCCACCCGTTCGTAGCAATTGCTACAAAGGAAACCCATACGGGTTCCTCGAAAGAAAGGCCTCAAAGTTGAAGAAAAATTCTTCCAGGTCCGGGACTCGAACCCGGGACCGCCGCCTTTCCGGGGCAGCCACTCTACCATCTGAGCTAATAAGGCGGCCAGCAGATGGCAGGGCGGAGTCGAATTTGTCGACAACACGAAGCAACAGTGTAACAGTGTTGTAACAGTGCTACGGCAAGGCCACATGTAGTGAGGACTCCTAAAGAAGAGGGTGCATACGAAACATGGCGAATTTCTTGTCTCTCTGGTCCACTTTTAGTGGCTGCACGAAGTAGAGGGGCAAGCCAAGTCGCAGGCCGGCAAAACGTCTTAAGGTATCATCATCATCCTCCTCCTCCTCCTCCTCATCATCATCATCAGCCTGGTTACGCCCACTGCAAGGCAAAGGCCTCTCCCACACTTCTCCAACTACCCCGGTCATGTAATAATTGTGGCCATGTTGTCCCTGCAAACTTCTTAATCTCATCCGCCCACCTAACTTTCTGCAGCCCCCTGCTAAGCTTTCCTTCCCTTGGAATCCAGTGCATTACCCTTAATGACCATCGGTTATCTGCCCTCCACATTACATATCCTGCCTATGCCCATTTCTTTTTATTGATTTCAACTAAGATGTCAATAACTCGCGTTTGTTCCCTCACACAATTTACTCTTTTCTCAGCCTTTAACGTTACATCCATCATTCTTCTTCCCATAGCTCATTGCGTGGCCCTCAATTTAAGTAGAACACTTTTCGTAAGCCTCCAGGTTTCTGCCCCGTAGATGAGTACTGGTAAGATACAGCTATTATGCAGTTATGCAGGAGGGCGTCTAAGGATATTCATTAGGTAAATCGCCACGTGAATATTTTCAGCCCATGTCCCAATTGGTAATCGTTCTACTTGTCGTTTACAGCTTCGCTGCCCAACCACGTTCATAGCTTGAGTTGGAGACCATTATATGCGTAAAAGATATACATGTTTATTTGATGTCTCGCTATTAAATAAATTTGGACTAGCCAAGACGTTGAAAGAACATTTAACGCACACGAAATAATGAAGGCGAACGTTCTGGTACGGCTTCTTATTCATTGTTCTAATAAATAGGCTCACGCCAGTCTCGTGGAGCTTTTTCACAATCATGTCTCCTTCAAAGTACCCAGCCTGCAACGCACGAACTCCTGCGTGTAGAAATCATGTCAATATAAAATCGTGTTATGGCAACAGATTCACTATAGATTAAAAAATATAATTCGCAAATAAGAGGCAACTTTTTACCAGTGCGAAAATTTCTTCACGTTGGACAAAGAAATTTTCGGCGACAGACAGGCGCATCTTGTCTGGTGATAAGGCACGTTCGTAGGATGCGAAGCACGTAGCGTTATCCGCTTGCGTTTCGTAGTAAAGGTTACGGTTCGAAGATCTGCACTTGCCGGTAAGCGGCAACTGATCTCAGTGAGCAACATCGCTACACTTGCACGTTTCAACGAAGAACACGCCTAACTGTGATTTCCTATATGTTGCAATAGCGCTATAGCAAGGCACGCATAGACAGGACTGCCGAACAGCACTGTGAACACGATCAGCGGCGTCGGGAACAGGAACGTCAGCTATGCGAGAAGGCGTTGTGCTAACGCTAGGAAGGATGCAGCGGTTCCTGCTCAAAGCAAGCCATGCACACTTAGGACGCCTTTAACTCTATGGACCAAAGAATGAAATGTTCCTTTCCTTCGACCGCTTCCTAACCTTACGTGGGGCCTCCTTACAGCAAAGAACCGATGGAGGAAGCAAGCGTACTCTGAAAGCTCCCTTCGCCCGTCCTTACGTAAGAAACGGTTGCCGCATGCCTGGGTTCGAGATGATCTCTTAAGAGCTTTACGCGAACACCATTATTCAATAAAAAGATGTTGTATCGTCGCATAATTCTTAAATTGAAGTGCTGATGTAGAGACGCGTGCACGCGTTCTTCTACTTTTGTTTAATAAACGTAAGAAAAGTACCACATTATACGCGGCGTGCACGCCGATGGCCGCGCCACTGGTGGCGGCCTTGCGCAGAACGCACGGGAGAGGAGCAAGCCGCGCGCCGTAGCACGCCGTAGTTTGTTGCGTCGCTGATAGTGCTTCTCCGTCTTATGCGTGTTTTCAGAGCAAAATAGGCAACACCCTTCGCATGTGTGGGATGGCCAAAGCTTCCGAAGAATGTCGAAGAAGAATTGTTGCAGGGTGGGGGGCTCAAATACCGGCGAAAACGTGCCGGCGATACGGTTCTAATTATTCCCCGCAAAGCCTCATCTGCAGGAGCAACGGTGGCAATGGATCATTGCTTCGGCGCGAAATTTCTTGTTCTCATCCTTTCCTTTGTCGTTTCGGTGTTTTTTCTTTTTTATTGTTATTCATTTACTCGATTGTAGTTAGACGCGTAAGCGACGAAGTTCGTCTGCAGTGCAACATGCGGTTTAAAGGCATTTCGCTAAAGTTCGGAATGCCGTTTGCCGCTTATATTGTTTTCCGCTTCTTTACTGCGTTCGGCTAGCTAGGCAGCACGACTGCATGAGCGCATTGTGTTGTATGTTAAAGCTACAGAAGTTTGCAAGAACTGAAATTGTTAGTTTTATGTGGCCCGGTAAATCCTCGCACCAGCTGTCGCGCACTTCATGTTTTTACATCTATTTTATGTGTGGTTTCGCACATGTTTAACTGTTGCTAGTTGCTTCACGCATAACTCTTGATTCTTTTGAGCTGCGAGGTTTTCACCCTGCCTCGTTTGTAAAGGGTATAAATCACGCTGTGTCTTATCGGAATGACACCAAGCAAGTGCTTCTTTAACAGCTTTATTCATTTCTCCCGAGGGCATCTTAGATATTGTGGTTTTTTGAGAAATGTGTTTAGAAAATAGGTAGCTCAGGGCAAGAATTGCTAATAGTTGCTGCATATGGTATTTTTGTTCCATTTTTCGCTTATCCATTTATCGCTGAATAGTTCGCGTCACGTTTGGTAAGTCATCACAGCTTGATGCTGTCTGAGCAGACTTAACACGCCGAGTGGTTTGTTTGTTTCACAACGTAGTCGCTTCTTGCAAGTGAATTTTGTACTCACTGAATTATTTCTTATTATGCTTACGCCGCATAGGACTAAACCCGGCCTTGCCGCCAGCGCTGGATCTAATTTGACTGGCGCTGCTCTGCCTTTAAATATATCATGTGGCACCTCTCTCTAGTAACATTTTAAAAAAGTACTGCAAAGTTAGTCAGACTATAGCTTTGTACGTTTCCAAGCAGCTCCCCTAGGGAATTTAATATTGCAAAAACTGCAGCGCGAACGGCAGTTCATCGGCGGTATACAGCGCTAACACGCGCTTTTATTAACCCGTGCGTTTGGTGGCTTCGTTGACTATAGTGTACGCGTTTCTATCAATAAATTCGCAATTATTCTTCAGGCGACTTTCACTACACTTATTCGGCGGCGTCACATGTATTCATCGGCAGAAAAATTACACCGCGGCATATGCAGACATCGCTTCGTGCGAATTTGTTATCTAAGTATGCACTAACGACGGGTGCTTATTATTGAGGTGCAGAAGCAGCATTACGGCAAGGGTAGAATTAACACGGTCGAGACATCGCATTAGTCAACAAAATTTGTCTGCTAGTTTACACGAGCTCCACTTCGTGTAAATGGTCTTCATGGCGTTTGTCTGCGGGACGCACCTGGCGCGTATGTGGACCATGTTGCCCCAAACACCGGTAACATCTTGTTCATACCCGCTCCCACAGAGGTCTGCGTCTTCGCTACAGCTCTCACCGCAGAAGAAGCAGTCTGGCGCCCGAACAAAGGACAAATCGCAGCCGCGAACTTCAGTCACCCTTGCTGCAAAGCGTTGTCGTCTGCTACTGCTCCCGCGCGTATTTTTGGAAGCGCCCGCTAGGTGGCCATCAGTGGCGCCTCTATAGGCGGTGCACGCGGCCTATAGCGCAGAACTTGTAGGCTCCAGCAACGCTGGCACCGCCGGCGTCATGCAACACCTAGCAACGATCTAGCTACGCCTACGAACGCTACTCATGCCGAACGTGCGACTGAAACGAACATGCCTGGCAAGACGTACCGTGCTCGCGCTTCTCCGCAGGCGGGCGACAGTGCGCATGCGCAAGCAAAGATCATGTGGCTAAGCACTGAGGTGAAGCGTTCTTCAGAGCCAGGAGCTGCGTAAGGACGCATGAAGGTAGCTTCTCAGCCACCTTACGCTGAGGAAGCACCAAGGAAGCCTTCGCTGAGCGTGCCTCAGTAAGCAAGCTTTCAGAGTGGCATAAGGTGGTTTCACCGCCATGAAGGCTTCCTTACTGAGGTAAGGAGGGTTTCATTGTTTGGCCCTATGCCTTTTAGTTATGTACAGTACATTGAATTCTCTTGCTGTCCATTATTTTGTGTAATGCATTTCTCCATCCTTCAAGGCTACGTCACATCGAATTCAGAGTTGCATGTTGCTGGGCTAGTCGGTTCATATTGCTGATTAGACCATAAATATGATCGCTTTGGCACCATATAAGGAAGGATGCGAGGGAACAAGGAGAGCGCTCGCCTTGGTTCCCTTCAGTCCTTTCTTCTTTTCGCCAAAGCGATTGTATTTATGGTCTACTAAGCCGTACGTCACATTGTCCTATCGGAACAGGGGATACCAAAGCTTCGCTGGCCGACAACCTTCGTAGCCTGGATTGGAGCACAACTGTTTCAATCTAAAAAGGTTGGTTACCATAAGACAGAATAAATAGCGCAGCAGCAGCCACCGAATTCGCACAGGGGAGAGAATTGCTGATCCGGTGCGCCGAGTGAAAGCGATGTGGCCGAGAAGCACTAAACCACCTCACGAGTAACAGGTGCGCAGCATCCTTTGGTAGTGCTTAATGGGGTGGAGTCAAACCAGCTCACGCGTCCGGGACCTGATTTGTCTGATCGCGTTCGCCCTTTAAATACGCTTTCACCAGACTTAGATTTTGCGCCCCATCAGCGCCACAACTCACGTTTATATTCTTCTTCTTTGGAATCAATTCTCCCCGGATAATTTTTATTGCGCTAGCAGTTACATGGACAACTCCAGGAGCATTTCCCTCGCCGGCGTCCCCTTGATGTTTCGTAGAAAGCCCAAGTGCGATAACATCGTGGCGTCGCGCCTTATATTGTGGGTGCGAGTGAAAGCGTGCGAGGGTGAGCCGAGGTTCGTGGCTCGACCTCGCGCGCAAGGGAGGAAGGCGGTTAGGAAGCTCGGCGCTCCGTCTTCCATCTGGCGTAAGACTTCGTGTGGGGGGGGGGGGGGGGGAGGGGTGGGCTTCTACTGCGGAGTGGCGGAGCCCCACCGCGCTAGTCTATCTGACCGCTTACTTATCTTTGGAGCGAGAGGCAGCACGAAGGTCAATTCGTTCGCTGCTGCTGCCTATCTTCTTCACGCCAGCGTTCAGGTTTGAGATGAGATGCGTTCATGTTTGCCTGTGCGCACGTGACACCATGCTTCTTAACTGTTTAGTAAGCGAATGTTTATTGTTTATGCGCCCGATGAAACTACCATCGTTACTTGGCACAGCTATCTAACAATTTGCTATCGCAATTGATGTTACGCCTTTAGGGCGGGACTGTGACGTTATTTATCGTTACGACAACTATACGTCAGAGGTTTCTACAAAAGGCTCGCGTTAATAAAGGCTAACTTTGTCGTAATGGTTGCGAGTCGGACAAGAAATTTGAAAGAAAATAATTAGATGGGGCCATGAGGGTTGAACTAGCATTAAGCATGCAGCCGTCAATGGAACCGGGTTGAACAAGAGCAGGTCGAGTAGTTCGCGTTTAATTGGCTGGTCCTGACGATGCGCCGAGCTGGTGTGATGAACGCATTTATGGAAGGCGGAGACTTGTGTAGAAGGTAAAGAAAGGTAATTTTAATGCGCGAGGCAACTATGCACCGTAAGCCCCCTTTTTGCATATATATATATATATATATATATATACATGTATATATATATGTATATATATATATATATATATATATATATATATATATATATATATATATATATATATATATTGCTACGGAATAGTATTACCGATGACGAAGGGGCGAGCAGTAAGAAGACGACGACGACGATTGGAGGCTAGCGCGGGCTGTAGCCTCTTGGCCAAGTGCGGCGTATTACGTTGTAAATATACTTGTATATAGCCTTTCATCTGCGTCTTCATACGTAACATACCTGGTGGAGGTGGACGTTCCCTGTACCTCGTCACGGAGCTTCGCAGTGGACGGTACGTCGAGCCTAGCTTCATGGCTCCCGGCGATGACAACTCGACTCAGCCGCCTCCGACACCTGCTGCCACTTCGACGACCTACATCACTCTTCCTGCTCCTCGTGATCCTGGCGTATTCTCGGGCAAAAATGGGGAAGACGTCGACGACTGGATCAGCCTGTACGAACACGTCAGCCGCAATAACCGGTGGGACCCTACTATCATGCTCGCCAACGTAGTCTTTTACCTCGGTGGCACACCTCGAGTTTGGTATCGCACGTACGAAGATGAGCTCACCAGTTGGGATTCACTTAACACACAGCTTCGAGACTTGTTCGGCAACCCCTACGGTCACAAACAAGCCGCGCAGAAGGCGCTTTCCGGCCGTGTGCAGACGTCAACAGAGCCCTATGTCACGTACATTCAGGAAATCGTGGCTCTGTGCCGCAAAGTTGATGTACACGTGACTGAGTCAGACAAGGTATCCCACATCCTCAAAGGCATTGCCGATGACGCCTTCAACTTGCTCGTATTCAACAACGTCGCGACGGTGGATGCTGTTATAAAATAGTGCCGCCGCCTGGAACTCGCTAAAAGCCGACGTATCGATCAGCAGTTTGCCCGTTTGCCCAACACCCCAGCGACACCTTCCTGTGCCGACGCTCCTCGTCCCAACAACACTGGCGATATTACCAAGATCGTCCGGCGTGAGATTGAGGCCGCCTATCGGGCTGCCTTCGACTACAGCCTCACCAACGCCACCTGCAGTCACGGTTTCCCTGATCCAGGCAGTTGTCCGCCAGGAGTTCGAAAACATGGGCCTTCACACCATCTGCTCGGCCCATCGCCCTGATACCCATCCGGCTTCTTCGATTCCGCCCCGTCCCGCATCATCTTACCCACCACGTTTCCGCAACCCAGCTGAATGGCGCACTGCTGACGACAAGCCCATTTGTTTTCACTGCCGTCGCATCGGGCACATTTCTCGGCACTGTCGAAGTCGCTGGTCTTCCCCGACCCGGTCTGCTTATACTGCCTACTCTCGCCCCTCAGGTGGCCCTTCTCGTCCCTATGCCGCACGCTCCGATAATGCCGCCACTGACTCTCCTGCGCCGAACCGCCCCTATTCTCGTTCACCTTCGCCCCAACGACGACAATCTCGCTCTCCCCAGCCCCGTCGCTCCTTTTCGCCAACTCCCTTCGGACGCCGCTCCCAGCCAGAAAACTGGATGATGCAGCGCCTCGAGGTGACGCTGCATTGCTCCCTACGCCGCCAAATCTTCCACTGACGTTGCCCACTCATCTGAACCTTCTTGACGTGCAAGTCGACGGTGTTCCTGCATCTGCTCTTATAGACACGGGCGCATTTGTCGGTAATCAGCGCGGACTTTCGTGCCCGCCTGAAAAAAATAATCACGCCCGCCACGACGCATGTTGTCCGTGTCGCCGATGGCGGAACTGCCCCCGTAATTGGTATGTGTGCCGCCCGTGTCTCCTTCGCCGACCACTCCACAATTTTGCTATTCACAGTCATTGCCCACTGTCCCCACGACATCATCCTCGGCTAAGACTTCATCTCCGCACATTCTGCTCTCATTGATTGTTCCGCCAGTACTCTCCGCCTTGACCTGCCTGTTCTGGATCCCGCTGAACCACACCCCAGTCGCCTCAGTTCCGTCGACTTCGTTCGCTTCCCACCTACGGCACTGACTTACGTTGACCTAGTGTCATCCCTACCAGTGCCCGACGGTCACTATATCGCGGCTCATATACAAGACGTCCTCCTTACACACGGGATTACGGTACCTCATACCGTTTTATCTGTTACGGCTAATTGCGTCTGCCTGCCAGTGGTCAATTTCGGCTTGACGACACAAGTGCTGCCACGCGGGATGTCTCTGGCCCAGCTTTGCTCATTCGAGGATCACTCAATAGCATCTATTGAGGTAGACGGCAATTCAGCAGATCCTCCTCTATCACTGTAAACGAAAATAAACCCAGCTGGGAGTTTTTAACAGGTGATGTGCCCTAAAACCTCCCCTCCTCAAATATTTACTCCGATGTATGGGAGCAAAACAGCGCCATTCCCTCGTTTCACTCCGCTGGCTAGCTGCGGGAGTATTAAGGCGACATGACGCGATTTTACTCCGCTTCAAAATCTTGTTCTCCCGTAAAACTCCGACAGGGAGTTTTAGAAAACTCCCCTCCGCCGACACAGGTTGGTCACGTGGCGCTTCCCATGAGGCTGTGCGCCTCGCCAGCGACCGGGCGCGTTCGGTGGAGCCGGCAGTGCTCATGGCTGACGGTTTGTTTACATTTGTGAAGTGTCGTTCCGTGACAGCGTTTCGTCAATTTGTTTCCCATATTTCCTTGCAGAAAGTGTTATAGGCATGCCTGAAGCTCACTGTACCCCAGCTTCAAGTACGTTAGCTCTGATCACTTTGTTGACAACGATGAATGCAAGAGCAACGTTTTCAAGTGCGGAAAAAGGCTTAGGTATACCTCGAAGCTGCTCACTGGCTCGTGATGTAGGCTCAGGTTCTGACTGTGTTTTCGTGCTGCGTGACCCTGGCTTGTGTTCTTCAGTACGTGAAATGCGACTTTTATGTCCTTTTGGGTACATGCTGACAACGTCCGGTGTAACGTTTGAAAGGACCGCGTAGCAATGGCAACAGCAGCCACTGTTCGAGCGACGACATCCGTGCTAGTCGCGCATGAATGGCGTAACCCAAGTTCGTTGCGGTGCTGTGTTGCAAGTGAGAAAGACCGGAGTGCAAGCAACAGTTTTTATGCATCTGTGAACGGATATCCTCCCCCGAAGAAAAACGGTAGGACATAAGTATGCGCCCTGTAAATAAAGCTTGTTATTGAGCGATGTGAATCGAATTGTTATCGCGCATATAGGTTTTGGTCACGTCGTTGCTTCCGATATTGCATTAACATTACGCTCTATCCGAGACACTGATTTAGACGCATGCCTATTGGCTCCGAGTTTAAGGATTCACTCGACAGATCAGCGATGTAGCTCCTTTTCACAACCGAGAGAGATTGCTTGGACGCAGAGCAAGTAGTGCGGTGTATAAAATGTATGACTGCGCATTTTTCGGTGTTACGTCGGCTGCTGCGGGTCATGCCCACACGTAATAATTTCTTGCTACGCTACCACTATATCGCAAAAATTTATTTTTGCTATGAAGCACACGCACTTAAATTTTTCTTGCTTACTGTAACTAGCGCACTACTTTTTGGCCGCGAATGCCGGCAGTGTGCGAAGTCGCTTCAGCACTCACAGAATGGCATGATAATTTTGAAAAATTACGCCATTAACTTTTTTGTCCCACTATTCTGAATAAACAGTTTTGTGTTGATTAAGGTATTCTGTTAATTTCAGAGAGGCAGATCTTGTATGAACGAGCATGTGAGTCGTAATTCTGAAAACAGCACAGCTGCTCCCTAGGCGGTTTCGAGGCACACATTATCGTGCCTATATATACTGGCACCGGTGCTTCTTGAGTATCGCGTGTACGTGGGATGTGTTCCAAATTTCTGCATTGGGCGTTTCAGAAATGTTTATGTATGTCATGATATATGTGCTTTCATTGACTTGTTTCGTCGAATGTGACGCGGTGTCGTGTACATATTTCGAAATTTGACCAGCAGCCTCTGCAGTAAAGATGTTCGCGCAAACTCACGCGATGCCTCTTTTTATACTCCCGTTACACCTCGAAAAAACTCCGTCCATTGCAAAGCAAAAAATAAAGAAAAAAGAACTCCCATAATTCCACGCAAAAATTCCGCTCGCACGGAGTAAAAATTCTACTCCGATCATACGGAGCATAATAAACTCCGAACCGGGGGGTCGCTATAGGACAAGCATTATACTCCCACCTCGGAGTTATTTCCGTTTACAGTGTATACCATCTCAGTCGACAACTTGTACCATCGCCGACTTACAGAAAATGATTGCGCCCGACATGCCGTCCGAGCACGCTCGTGAGCTCTACCGCGTTCTGTTTTCCTACAACGATATCTTTTACTTTAACGATCGTCCTTTGGCCCAAACTACAACTGTTAAACATCGCATTAATACCGGCGAAGACCCTCCTATTCATCGCCGCCCGTATCGAGTGTCACCGGCGGAGCGTCAAGTTATTCACGCAGAAGTTCGCAAAATGCTTGCCAAGAACATCATAGAACCGTCACGTAGTCCATGGGCGTCACCTGTTGTACTGGTAAAAAAGAAGGATGGCTCATGGCGCTTTTGCGTGGATTATCGGCACCTTAACAGGGTTACCAAAAAGGACGTGTATCGCCTACCTCGGATCGATGACGCCCTTGACTGCCTCCATGGTGCTCGCTACTTCTCTTCTATTGACCTCCGCTCCGGCTACTGGCAGATTGCCGTGGACGATCTCGACCGCGAGAAGACTGCTTTTGTAACTCCGGACGGTCTTTATCAATTCAAAGTGATGCCGTTCGGTCTATGTAACGTTCCTGCCACTTTCGAACGCATGATCGACTCCCTTCCTCACGGTTTCAAATGGTCCACATGCCTGTGCTACTTGGACGACGTCATAGTATTCTCCCCAACGTTCGCTACGCACCTCGAGCGCCTCTTGGCAGTCTTGGACGTTTTTCGTCGCGCCGGTCTCCAACTGAACGCATCGAAGTGCCAATTCGGCCGTCGCCAGATTACCGTCCTTGGGCATCTCGTTGACGCGAACGGAGCGCAACCGGACCCAGGCAAGATTCATGCTGTTACGCACTTCCCTGTTCCAAAGTGTGTCAAGGATGTGCGCAGCTTCATCGCCCTTTGTTCCTAATTCCGCCGTTTCGTGAAAAATTTCGCGGCCATAGCACGACCACTAACCGAGCCTTTGAAGAAAGACGCCCCTTTCCAGTGGGGCAATAACGAGGCCTCTGCATGCTCGCATCTAATCGACGTTCTCACAACGCCTCCCGTTCTGGCCCATTTCGATCCTTCTGCGCCTACCGAAGTCCGTACTGATGCCAGCGGTCACGGAATTGGCGCAGTACTGGCACAACCAACGTTACTAGACTAGCTTCAG
Source organism: Dermacentor andersoni (assembly GCF_023375885.2). Taxonomy (NCBI): domain Eukaryota; kingdom Metazoa; phylum Arthropoda; class Arachnida; order Ixodida; family Ixodidae; genus Dermacentor; species Dermacentor andersoni. The sequence goes on along the minus strand of NC_092819.1, from coordinate 153,732,920 downwards.
TTGTAAAACTCCCCGCCCGCGCGCTTACAGCCGCTGTCGCCACTTCTGTGACAGCCGCCAGATGGCAGCGCCGTTCCATCGACCTCCACTGCAGACGCCTCGCCGCAGCCTTGAGCTCGTGCGGACGGGCAGTTTGCGCGTGTTTCACGCTCGCTGTCGTTCTCCCTAGCCCGAATTAGTGATACCACGAGAAAGCAGTATCCACCTACAGCAATAAGATTTATCGGGCTAGTTGGTTCATGCTAAAACAAGGGTACGCTGCACGAAAGGAAGAAACACATACAGCAAAGCGCTGAAGCTGCGTTTTTAAATGTCGTGTGTTTCTTCCTATTGTCTTAACGTTTCGCGCAGTTTAGGCTCTGCAGCCTGAAGATCTGGCCAAAGTGCATGATTGTAGGATGATCTCCATCTCCACCGAAGCTTCTCACCACACCAAAAAAGCACTACAATAAGAAAGGTGAGGTCAGTCTTTGAACACACAAGCCACACAAAAAAAAGAAAGAAAAGAAAAAAAAATCGTCGACTCTTCCACTCCGTGAGATGGTTTACCAGCGAAGCTGAAACGTGCGGCCCCTGTGTTTATCACTGGGTTAATCCCGAGGGTTCATTAAAGTATTTCTAAATTATAAGGTTATACACACAATCGGCTGCGACGGAGAGAACGGCGTCACTGACGGTATGCCCGCAGTCCGCCGTTGTCGCTTGCGTTCGATGTCTCGAGTTTGCTCGGTGGCGTGGTTAGCAGCCTTCGCCCGCCATTTGCCACTCGTGATTCTTAGAAATTAAATTTCTTCAAAATTAAATCTGTCCTTTACGTAAGACAATGAGTGGCTCATACCCCCGTAAACGCGGCCTCCCCATTAAGACGACCGAAGAGAAGTGAAATTCTACACTGGAATGATGAACGGCAACGCAGCCAGCTGTGGAAGACGACGACGAACGCGGGAGCAAATGGCACGAGCGCGTGCCGTGGATTTCGCAGAGAGTTCCCGGTCGGCACGAGGAATCGATCTGTTCCACGCTGAGCGAAGCGTCGCATTGCTGGAAGCACAGGAAAAATGACACTGTCGACATCGTTCCGATAGCCGCCTATGCAGCCAGGTACGCAGCACGTCGGCATCGCCTGCTGATATTCTTAACCAACTCGGCGAAGGCTACAGTTTCGCAGGTGACATGCTTGCTGAAATTCGCCGTCAACAACGAACCACAGAATACACCAACGCTGCACCGCGTGCTTAATCCGGCCCGCACGCATAGCCGGCTAGTGAGGAAGTGAAGCTGGGCGCGACTGCAGCGCCATGAAGGCACGGGAGGGTGGCGGTTCCGCGCAACGGCGCCGAGTTTTGAAACTGAAGCTAGTCTAGTAACGTTGGGCACAACGCCAGCGCGGCAACGACCGTGTTATCGCTTACGCCAGCAGGCCTCTCTCATCCGCGGAGCGCAACTATTCCATCACTGAGCGTGAGTGTCTGGCCCTAGTTTGGGCGGTTGCGAAGTTCCGCCCATACTTATATGGCCGACCCTTTTCCGTTGTCACAGACCATCACGCGCTTTGCTGGTTATGCTCACTGAAAGATCCTACAGGAAGACTTGGTCGCTGGGCATTACTCCTCCAAGAAAATTCATATACTGTAACCTACAAATCTGGCCGACTACACAAGGACGCTCACTGCCTGTCTCGTTACCCGGTAGACGAGCCTGACGACGCCGACAGTAGTACCGCCAACGGCATTTTCTCTGTGTCTGCCTTCGCTAACATCGCCGATGACAGTACCGAGACCTACCGCTGCGAGCACTCATCGAGCGTCTGCGCTCTACACCTACCGACGCGTCCGTTCGCCGCTATGTTCTCCAGGGCGGCATTCTGAACCGAAGGAACTTCCTCCCTGGCGGATCTGATCTTCTTCTTGTCGTGCCAAAACATCTACGACAGACTGTGCTCTTTGAGATGCATGACGCACCTACTGCAGGACATCTTGGCGCAACCCGCACGTACGACCGCGTCCGCCGCCGCTTCTATTGGCCTGTCCTCGCTCGCTCCGTCCGACGCTATGTTGCTGCCTGTGATACCTGCCAGCGTCGGAAAACACCTCAGGTTCTACCTGCCGGTCATCTCCAGCCGATCACTGTCCCTGTGGAACCGTTTTTTCGTGTTGGATTAGACCTCCTCGGTCCCTTTCCCACGTCATCCTCTGGGAACAAATGGGTAGCCGTCGCAACTGATTACGCCACCCGATACGCTATCACGCGCGCTCTCCCTACCAGTTGCGCCACTGACGTCGCGGACTTTCTCTTGCGGGACATTATCTTACTTCATGGCGCCCTGCGACAGCTGCTCACTGACCGTGATCGTAACTTCCTCTCGAAAGTTATCGCCGACATTGTACGTTCCTGCTCCACTCAACAAAAGCTGACTACCTCATACCATCCTCAAACCAATGGCCTGACAGAGCGGTTAAACCGTACTCTTACCGATATGCCTTCCGAGTACGTTTCCAAGGACCACCACGACTGGGACATTGCCCTTCCTTAAGTCACATTTGCTTATAATTCTTCCCGGCACGACACCGCCGGATTTTCTCCTTTTTATCTACTCTACGGTCGCGAACCGACCTTGCCCCTTGACACGGCACTTCCTCCTGCTTCGATCTTAACAAGCGAGTATGCGCGCGACGCCATCGCCCTCGCCGACCATGCACGCCAGCTTGCCCGTGCTCGACTGACGGACTCGCAAACCACTCAGCAGCGTCAGTACAACGCCCGCCACCGTGACGTACAGTTTTCGCCTGGTGCGCTCGTGCTCTAGTAGTCGCCCTCTCGTCACGTCGGACTTTCACAAAAGCTCCTTTCGCGATACACAGGGCCCTACCGCGTGCTGCGCCAGGTGACGCCTGTGACGTACGAAATTGCCCCTGTGAGCTCAACCTCGTCATCTACTGTGGCATCTAGTGATGTCGTGCACGTCAGTAGGCTCAAGGCCTACTACACTGCTTCCGAGTCCCGCCTTTAGTCGCTCCGGGACGGCGCTTTTGCCGCCCGGGGTAGTGTTAGGGAATAGTATTACCGGTGACGAAGAGGCGAGCAGTAAGAAGACGACGACGACGATTGGAGGCTAGCGCGGGCTGTTGCCTCTTGGCCAAGTGCGGCGTATTACGTTGTAAATATACTTGTATATAGCTTTTCATCTGCGTCTTCTTACGTAAGAATATATAGCGTGTCAAAGGTGACGTTAGCCCAGCTGTTAAAACAACAGGTACAAGGATTACATTGGAAGCTACGATGTTACCGGTGTTCGGTCGTCCGACCTGTGAAAACCGCACACCGCAGGTCTTGTAATGGTAACTTGCATGGCGATATTTCAATCTTCCTTTTTATTTGAACAGATTGGCTTACGTTAGCTGGGAGACGGTATATTGGCCACTTGCCTCCAAAAATTTTCGAACCGTTCGTCTAATGCTACGCTGGGGCAGAAGGTGGACCAGAACGACGGTGTATGGTGTCAATGCCTGAATCAGTACCGCCCTGCCACGGAACTGCCTGTGATTGGCTCAACGATAGCTGATAAGAAAAAGAAAAAAGAATATTTTCCAAATATTTCTTTTACCATGACGAAGACACTTGAAAAGGCCATATAGTGCACGATGACGGTCAACTGGGGTCACTCGTTATTCTCCATTCGCTCTCAAATAGAATTCAGCAGGCATGTCAGGACCCACCGCAGTGGCTGTGGAGTTCTAATGCAGCCCGCTTCGTGGTGGTTGCATCCCCAAGGGAGTAGAATGGAAAACCTCACTGTTCGCGTGTGCCTAAAGTGTGTGCAGAGCTTCGGATGCCCTCTATACTGTACAGCGTTTCTCATTGCCCACGTACTTTGCCACGATAAACCCGGTGACGTGCGCAATGATGTTGAGACAGTCAACGGATTTCTGTCTCAAAATACTTTCTCGGGACTTCGATTCAACTCTATTTTCTCGCATTCTCTGAGCATTACGCCAAAACAGGCCACTTTTCTTGTTGGAGGGTACGTGCAAAGCCTCGTAAAAGTAATTTTTTTTTAATTTCTGAACGATTGTCAGTGTACAGCAAATAAACACTTAACACACTGCATCAAACACGTGGAGAGTATTGCTTCAACAAGAAAATATGACGAAAGCCGACTGTATTACTGTGCCACAGTTTCACCTTCGTGTATCTCGGAAAGGGGCACTTCGGGAGTGGGAGCAGATTCTGCCTTCGATGCCGCGGTAGCCAGTAGCACCAGAGCGACGATTTCCACCCCTGACAGGCTCATGGGGCTGGTGGTATTCCACATAAGATCTTGTGCACTGCCTATAATGAAGTTTACGGAATGGCACCTTGCTTGCAGAGACAGATGAATATATGACATTTACAAAGTACTCTCACTTATGACGAACGAACAGGGTCTTTGCGACGTGCTAGCCTGTCTAACATCAGCATTGGCTGCAGCTGCATGAGCGAGCAGTTTAATACCTCTCGGAAGCCAGTGAGAGGGAAAGGTGACGTATACCGTAGAAAGCGTGTTCCAGGGGTTGAGAGTGCGTCCGCAATTTTGGAAACTTCTCGCGTCAGTCATGAGCGTTATTCATTGCGAGCATTGTTTTCCTGTAGCAGATTTCCTACTGAAATATTTAGGCTGCAGATTTTGTTTTAATAAATATTACAGGAAACATTATATTTCTACGCACTTAGGCCACATTTCACAAAGCGTTTTGTGGGAAAATATCCGCCAATCGTGAAGAAGATGGAGAGGGCGTTCGACCAGGAACTCCTCTCACATTGTTGCCGCTGCTTTGGCACGACTAAAACACAAAGATGCCGCTTTCTTTTACCCGTGGCTTTTTGGATGCTGTTTATGATGGTGAGATAACATTTCAAATGTACTGGAAGAGCTTTCCCACTAATAAGAATATAATTATGATAATAATGATGATATTATATTATCATGGTCATGTGTTGTGTACTAAGTGTATATTGTTTCCTTCTAGCGTTTCCGATGCGAGCGAGAAAGCAATGTCGTGTTCCATCGACCGAGCAGGACATTGCTCTAATCAGCAATTCACCTCAAGCGCATGACATGCTGTTTTAAGAGCTATACATTTCTGAATCCCAGCTGGCCGTATACTCATCCCACAGTCAGAGACCTTTGCTCTGCGGCAAGGCTGTTGTTGACCGTTATGCTGTTCACCTCAGTGTATTTCCTCTCGCTTCCATCCGCTCTGCGGGCCGTTGTGTAACTGACTATCTATTTTGTGTTCGAAGGGGACAAATCGCAACTGGCGCACCACAATTGGCGGTCTCACTTTCTCTCTCTCTTTCTTTTTTCAATGAAACATCTGTTATTACAGCCCGCTTTATCGACGAACATTCCAGTCCACGCGGCCAACCATGATGCCAAGTACTATCGCTTGATTATAGCGAAGGTCGCTACAGGTCGCTTAGGCGTCTTGAAGTATGCAAGCATCTCGAAGTATATTGGCAGTTATATGATCGTCGTCACGAGAAAACTACTGTGTCTGAGCTACAAGGCGAAGCAATAACGATGCCCCGAAATAGCAAGCATTAACTAAAACGGCAAACTTCGTATTCTGTCTTACTTTATCCTGCGGATGCCGGTTATGCATGCCTACTTGGTTCATTTTCATACAGTTTTGACCTCTAAACTACAGGTCCAGAGAGGTGGCTGCCGGCTCCGGGTGTTTTTGGCCCTGTTGCGGCAGTTCATCACGCCACAATGCAGGGCCCCTTGGCTATCCGGCTGCCTAACCATCGCGAAACGACGGCAAGGAAATGAGGAGTTTTGAAAACATCACGCTCAGCACGTGCATCTCGCAGAGTCGGTGACCTGATACGTGGAGACGCCACCCTCCGCCAGGAGAAGGATTGGCGCTGGCGTCTTTCTCGCAAACTTGATGTTGGGAGCTCTGAAGCTTTGATCGAGGCCGTGAGATTTATCCCGACAACGGCAGACGCAATCCGATCGGGGGGAATCCGCAAACGCTCGGGCACTTAGATTTAGGTAACACGCTAAAGAAGGCCAAGTTGTCGGAATTATTCTCGTGTCCCCCACTACGGTAAGCCTGATAATAGGATTGTGGTTTTGTCACGTAAATCACCATAATTTAAATGAAGTTTAACACTTCTGCCATGATCCGATGCGCCGTGTGAGGCAATGACAGTATATACTAAGCTTCACAGGTTGTCAACAATCGTGCACAACGCTTTAATCAATTTCGTATCGCTGTGTGTACTGTGTCCTGCGTCAACAAACACAAGTAGTGTTCGTAAGGCAACGTTTGACATCAACTCACCGCCCTCGTATTGCGTTAAGCGCCGACGAACTGTATCAATCGTTGTATACATCACCGCCAATTACCGTCAATCAACGCAAACAGCAAATTAAACTTTGCTTGCATAGATATCCTTAGTGCATGGGATCTGCATAACTTTTCAATTCTCACTTTCTCTTTTTGATTGTCGCTGAGAAGCACATAACCACTGTCACATACGTAGTAACCCATGTTAATGCAACAGTTGCTTTCGAATCGCCTCAGTACAGCAACCCAATGCTCAACTCATTTGATCATCGATTACCCAGTAAGCCAAGTTCGCGGCAAAATGGTAAGAGACATCGTTTATCTTCAGCTGCTCAAGAGCGCTCTCGCGAAGCGCGTTGTATATGACTGGTCGAAAGAGACAGCGAGCCTTGCGTTGGGATGGTTCTTTTCAATCGCTCTCCTGATGCATCGCGCGCTCTAGGGCGCTCCAAGCCCGCTCGAAGGGGAAGTCGTCGAGGTTCAAAGCATTTCCACGCGTCACCACACTAATGCATGGCCGCAATGCATCGCCGCTGTAAGTGACGGTCCACCATTAGACAAGGCACTGCATGCCGGCGGCGCAGTGAACGTTCGTCCCACTGGTGCTTCAGTCGTTTTTCCCGGTGGCGCCGCAATCTTCATTTGTGCGAAATCAGACGTTTGCTGTAGCGACGTGGTTTCACCTCTGTCATTTTCTCCCCCGAGAACGAGTCGCATGTTCTGCTTGTGTGCTTTTCCTCTACCTCTGAGATCGCGGAACGCCGGATCGGCTTGACCTTGATTGGAGGATTGAGGCTACCAGTCAAAGATATCAGAGAAACGCCCAATGAAGTAATCCAAAACAACGCCACTCGTTTATTCTTTGGAATTACTACCGGGGTGCGAGAGTTTCTTCAATGAAATCGAATCTGGGTCTTGAACTGCTGGCAACACGTCGAAGAACTTCCCGCCTTTAATTTTTCATCAGCTGTATCACTACCCTACACTACATCCAAAATTCATGTCGCTACCATTTTACTTATCTCACCATACTGATCATCATTACAAAGTTAGAATTGGTGCATGTAACACGACACACTTTTTGCACTCATTTTTGCCACGTACGCCGAAAGACTAGAATGAACTTCCTTCTGACATTATTTCCATTAATCACTATAATAATTTCCGAAAAGCACTAGCTAACAATGATTATAGCAAACATTTGTACGAACTGCTCTTGGTGTTTCCCTTTTTCTTGTTTAATGTTACTTTTATATGTCATGTTCTATTACTGCATTTATCATACTTTCAGCTAAAATTGTATAATTAGCAGATATTGTGTATAAGCTCATGATTTAGTTCCTTCTTGTTTGTTGTATAACCCACTCCCATCTCTAATGCCGAAAGGCCCTGAGCGTAAATAAATAAATAAAATAAATATTCCGGCCGGTGAATCTTGCGGCCACCATTCCGTCCATTGACATTGACTCCATTGCTTCTGAGCTGGTGAAGAGCCCATGTATTGCCTTCCTTTTGGACTTGCACACTTAGAGCCGACACAATCGAGAACTCGCACGTTGCGTCATCAAGCGCACCACATCGTTATTCGTGATGACCTATTGCATCGAAACAATTATTACTCAGACGCCCACCACTCGTCAACAGTAATACCTCAAAGTCGGCGTTCCTAAAGACGCTCATACTTCAACAGTGATCTGCAGTGTGCATACCCAGGACTTTTCCAAACTTTACAACCTTTTTGAGAGCGGTAGCACTGGCGAGGGATGTACATCTACGTCCGAAAGTAGTTTCGCTCTTGCTCCAATTGCCAACGCCGCAAATCTTCAACCCACCAGTCGCCTAGAGTCGCCAGCGCTGTACGCAGCTGCCGCCTGAGTATGGCTGATCACGGTTGACAATGGTTCGCATCGAGAGGAGGCAACGTCATCGACCACGTCTACGTACAAGTTCTACCAAACGTAACAGCGCTCAATTACGTCACGTACTACAGTACGCATCAGCCAGTGCTCGTCTTCCACGAAGTGGTGGTACCATCCAAACGCACCATCATCCAATTTGAAGATAAACAAGGAACGCAACAAGAACAGCCGAGCAACAGACAGTTGCAGACAGCAAAATCTGTCTCGTCACTTTATGCCACGTCCACATACTCCTCGAGTTATTTGTAACGTGAGTTAACATTGCTGCTACTCGCTTCCTCTTCGTCGTCACATGCTGGTCTGAGTTAACATTTGGGTGTTGCAACCGCGCTTCTTAGTTTAGCAATTATTTCGCATTGTTTGTCGCAATTATACCAAACACAGTAGCATGTGACATGGGCATGGAACCGCAACTGATTAGTATGAAATGTCTATGCATCATTTCGATAGCTGGCACATGAGATTCTGCCTGCATTTTTTGTCGCGGGTCACGGACCACCCCAGAAACTGCTCAGCGATCACTGGCGTCTCATCTTCTCCAAAGTCATGCAGGCCAGCCTCGATCAGTGTCACGTTGTTCATCAGACAACTACTGTTCATCGCCCTCAAACCAAAGGGTTGGAGAACGCTTCAACCGTATGCTTGGGGACATGCTCGCTATTGGAATGCATCATGTAACCGCGCAAACAACAAAGGACAAAGAAGGAAACACACAGGACAGGCGCGGACTGATTGGACAGGTGCAGGCTGGCGTGTGTTTCCTTGTTTGTCCTTTGTTGTTTGCGCGGTTACATGATGCATTCCAATCGCGACCACCAACTAGCCCGCCTGTCCCTGTTAGACATGCTCGCAATGTATGTCGCCTCTGAACACACTCATCGAGACCTCATTCTGCCCCTTTCACCTACGCAAACAACACTGCTTGTCAAAGCACTACTGTTTTTTCACCCTTTTTGTTATTGCAGCACGTGCTTGCGCCCATGTATCGTCGCCCTCCTATCGCGAAACTATCATCCACGTATTAACATGTCAATGGCATGAACGCGCAGACGCATGAGCAACGACAACACTAACAGCATAAGAGTGTTCAAAGATGAATGTTTTGGGGCGGTCCAAAGATTAAGCAGTTGGCTAGCGATATATAATGAGTCTTTCCTACAATGTTTAAAAAAATACATAATACCTACGTTCCTATCTTTCATTGGCGCGGCAAGGAAAAATCTACCGCAACTTGTGATACCCACGAGCGATTATGCAGAAAATAAACAATCAGATAGTAACCGCCCCGACAAAGGTTGTACTGAGTCAGAAATCTGACAAGCAGCAGCTTCAAAGGGATTGCCAAATAAAATGCTAACAAGAATATAGAATACAGCTCCTGATGTAGTTAACAAGCGAGACATTTGGACAGCTTGAAACACATTCCAAGCGTAGCCTCTGGTAAGCCAACAAGGTATGGAAAACCTGTGAAGTAGGGCGTTGCTATTCGCTTTGAAAGCAAACAAAGCTTACCTGCTGTAAACAAAAAAGAGTGCTTAACTGGCGTGTTCAGAAAACGCTGGAAATCACCACCCGATGCTAGAGCCGCCCCTTACGTAAATTTCGCGTGGGAAGATTAGAATAAGAACAGATCGGAATAACTTTACGTTATGGGGTCCCTCATGTGTCATTTCATTTTCATGCGAAGCATTCGATGGCTCCTAGCAGGCATGTTGCGGTAGGTAGGTAGGTTCCTGCCTCACCTCAGCTAATATAAAAAATAATAATGCAAGAGTATGCTATGGTGGAATCGTACTTCAGAATCAGACACACACTTGCCCCACTGTAAAAGCGGGAGCGTGCCAGTTTGTTAAATTTTTCCCTCCTGACTGCTAACGCTTTCAGTCTGTTTGTCAGAGTCCGCCGCAACGGGATCGGCCCTCCCACATTTTTTCCCCTGTCAAAGATGGCTATGAAGACGCTGCTGGTTTTTGTAGCGCCTTCTGGATCGGCCCACTTTATAACAGAGGCAATTGTCCCATTTCTTCCCCGAAAAAAAGATTATCATATTGTGCCTTAGTCGTCGCATACAGGCTCGCTTCAATCACAAATGCTTTCTTTATTTAAATATTTTGGTCTTTTGGCAACTTTACAAAGACCCCCCAACAATGGCGGGTATTCTGTTATCTGTAGAATCTTTTGTATACCACTAATACCGGCAACACAAACTGCTACGCTTGCCATTGTTGGGCTCTACTTCATGACGACAATAGAGGTACCGTGCAATTCTCAGAGTGTTTTCACAGAACAGAGACCACGACATCAAAGTTCAAGATGCAAACGTTGGCTCCCTGCAAGATCGCTACCTAATGCTGCCATGCTCGCATCAAACAGCGGAAACCTGATGGCACTCGCAGCTTCAAGCAGTATTCTCGAAGTTCATTCGTGGCATAGGTAAGCCTCGCCATTCCCTTTATGAGGATGCCCTCGCGTCAGTTGCAGCGCGTTCTGTTGCAGGCATTTGTGAGCGAGCCGCGTTATTGCGACGTGACCAACAACACATTCGGTAATATAGCTGGTAGCGATTCTCGAACCACGCAAAGCTTGCTGTCTTCGCACAATGCAAGCGATACATTAAGCCCTGTACTCCAACGAGTTGAATACGGAGACATGCGAGCTCTCGCGAAGAAAATAGTATCACCGGAAGTGACGGCTCCACCATATTGTCCCTGGATTAAACTTCGCATCACCACGTCAGGTGACTTAAATTTACTGTCATTGGCAGATGCGCACATGTTAACATGACACAAGCCGTTCTTGTAGCTTGAGCAATGAACTCAGAGACAACCAATGAAGATGACCACGCCGACGGTACGTCAAATCGCGGACTTGTTCACTAACTATGTTTCGCTCTATAATCGTTTGTTAAGTGCACGTACTTTTACTTTTCATCCAGGAGTGACTATTACTTTGATGTTCGTATCCCAGAATGCAGAAATGATCAGCTTAATAAATAACTCGACGCTAAGAGTACTCTGGAAAGGAAGCACGTGCCCGCCTTAGTGAAACACTGTAATCGCACTGTATTCCCGCTGTTGTGTAGAGCCTCTTATCGATCAGGTATCCGCCCTCGAGTAATATTACAAGTACCGCAGTTTTTTCTACCGATAGCCACTTTCTTCTCTATACATATTCCCGCTGTACATGTGGCGTCGTTTTGAAGGCACGTTCGAAACAATTCTTGGCTCCTTTGACAATATATACTATTGGTTAAACGACATCAGGCACTCAAGATTACGTTATCTCTGCGTGCGATTGTACAGGGCTTTATCGTGAATAATATCCAGCCTGCTGAGCCCGGCTTTCTCGCAGATATCAATGAACCTACTGCCATCCTTTGCTAGCATGTAGGGGAGCCCGCGACGACGGGAAAATGAATCCGAGCCATACATCATAACCGTGTCGTAGTAGAATCGTGTGAGCAAGCGCATCTCACTAGGCTTCAACTTCCTGAAGTTTGGCAGGGACCCTGCGAGGCAAAGGAAAAGCGGAAATTCATTGGACACAGAAGGAAAGCGTCGTTCACTTACCTGACAGGCTCCCGAAGGAGCCGTGCCCTAGAGCAAGATACACGGGAATCAGCTAAATGAAAGTAATAATAAACGCAAGGTAATTATAAAATGTTAGCAGGTAGCGGGGAAAGAACAAGTCTTGAAGTAACTCAATGAAGGAAAGACGAGAGGAGAAAACAAAGCAAGGACAGGAAAGGCAGGGAGGTCAACCAGAAGCGCTCCCAATTTGCTACCCTACACTGGGGGTGGCGGAAATTGGAATAGAAAGAGGAAAAAGGGGGAGAGTAAGCACTGAGAATCTGTGTGACGGACATTATACACAGGGACACCATAAACGGTCTCATAAACCGCTGCACTTCAAGTATTGCACTATTGCACAAATCGATCCTCGTGCCAGTGACAGATGTGGCCACGGTCCGAGTATCTTTCACTCGGGGAACGGCCTTAAGTCCAGTAGTTGTAAAGTTGCCCGCAGAGAGAGGCGTTGCACATCCTAGCGAGGGCAGGTACACAATAGGTGCTCGATGTTTCACTCGCACCCGCAGGAGTCGCACATAGGGCTCTCGGCCATTCCCAAACGATAGGAGTACTCGTTCGTGAATGCCACTCCCCGCCCCTAGCGGCACAGCAAGGTTGTTACGCAGTGGGAAAGGCTAGATGGCAGTTGTAGCCGTAGCGTGGGGTCCAGTTCATATAAGCGGCAATTGGAGGCACTTGAAGTTCTGAGATCTTGTGACTTCTTGCGTGCAAGTAGGCGAAGTTCCCTGACAGCGTCCGACCTCGCCAAAGGTATTGAACGCGTCTGTGTATCTTAGTGAGCAGACCGGGCAGCCTTGTCAGTTAGGTTGTTGCCGACAATGCCACAGCGAGCAGGAATTCATTGAAAGATAATGTTGAGCCCTCTTTCCAGAGCACGGTGGTGCACTTCCCTGATGTCACATATCATCTGCTCGTATGTTCTGTGACGTAATGCAGACTTGATGCTGTGAAGGGCTGCCTTAGAGTCACAAAATACGACCCATTTCTCTGTTGGCTCTTCGGTGACGTATATCATAGCGGCATAGAGAGCTGCAAGTTCTGCCGATGTCGATGTAGTCGCATGCGACAATTTGAATTTAACTGTAACCTTCTTGGCTGAAACGACGAATGCGGCAGTTGAGCTGGCACGTGAGGTCGAACCATAGGTATATATATATGTATGCGGTCATGATACGTCTGGTGCAGTAATAGGAGCGTGAGTTGCTTCAGAGCCGGCGGTGCATGATTGGACTTTTTTATAATTCCAGGAATAGAAAAATTCACTTAAGACTGTCGCCGGCACCACAGGGGAGATTAACACTTTGTCGCCGGTGTAAAAGATGACAAGATGCACTCTTGATGAGCGCTAATCACTCTTGAATAGGTCGATTGAGGTCTCTCGGCTGGTAGGGTGGCCAAATGATGGTCGGGAATTCTTTAGAGATGGCGAATGTGCGCTTTCAGAGAGTAGACAGTTACGTGTGTCTGAATCATATGGTCTCCTGTGATGGATTGGATTGGATTGGAGACAACTTTATTTGTGCCTGCAGTTGGGCGCGCGCGCGCCCCGACGAGGGCCTACGTCATCCTCGAAGTCGCCGTTACTCCTGTGATGGCAATTGTTGCTCCTGTCGACGTGCACCGAGGCAGCCCTAAACACGTGCGTAGGGCTTGTATGCCTTGTATGCCTTGCTCTCCACAGCGCGAAAATTTGTCTTGCATGCATTTGACAACACTGGTAGACTGTAACGTAGGAGGCCGAGAAACAGTACCCTGTACAGCTGCATCATAGAATGGACTGGGTGTAGCCCAGTTATTCCCGCAGAGAAATTTAAAGACCTGAGCAACGGGAACTAATTTATTCTTCAGATAGACGCAGTGAGGGCTCCACGAAAGGTTGGGGTCAATGATGACACCGAGAAAGCAATGCGTCTTAGCATAGGATACAGATTTACCATTGATTGAAACAGGATACGATGACATTCGTTTGCGCGTAAAGCCAACCAATGCGCAATTTGCAGTAGACACGCTGAGGCCTTGTTTGCGGAGATAAGACACCGGCATGGTTGCCGCCCGCTGAAACCTGGCTCGTACCGCAGAGGCCCAGATTCAAATGTCGTCGGCGTATATTGAGACGTGAACTGTCCGCGGTAGGCACTAGGCTAGTCGCACCAAGACGAGGTTGAACAAAATGGGGCACAACACCCCACCCTGCAGCACACCACGCAAGATGTAATGTTCCGAAGTTCGGTCTAAGAAAAAGCACCTCCCAGTCAAGTAGTTCCGAATCCATTGATACATCCGGCCACCAACTCCAACAGCATCAAGAGCATCAAGAGCCAATTACGCAGTGATAATTACCTCGAACCAAAGTTTTGCTTGTACCAATGTGTCCGTGAAGGCGAACGGCATCGACCGATACCAGCCTACCCCAGAGGTGCGTTTTTCTTTGCCACATTTCGTGACTACTTCTACTGCCGCCGAGCGAAGGATTGCTAGGCTTAGGCGTGTGCCGCGGACACTCGGCCCAACACCGTCGCACCGACAGCGGCCTGCCGTACATCCCGGCGGCTGCCGCTCGTCAGCTCCGAGATGGAGGCGCCCTCTCAAACAACAATGATCGTGGACAACCACATGTGCGTTCAAGTTCAAGGAAAAGAGATATCACTCGAGGAATACCACAGCGACGCCGGATGGATGCTCTCGGGGGAACTAATGTCGAGGCTGCGCCAGCGGACCCCCGCCAGCGGCAAGCCCGACGGTCCCAGCGGGAGTCAAACAAGCACGAGGTCGAAATTCTACAAGAACGTCAGAGCCTCGGCCATCAAGGCAGCACGCATGCCAGCCATGCCACTAGAAGAAAGCAAGATAGTTGTTAGACCCAGAGGGGGACTGGACATTGTCAAGACTGGCGCCACCACCGTCGCTGCGGCCATAGTCGCTGCGGCCAAGATTACGAGCGAGGAAAGCGCCGCGGACACCATCTGCCCCAACACACAACAAAACATCATGGTCGTAAGTACACCGAACGAAGACAACGCGGCAAAGTACGCTAAAATCTAGGAAATATCTATTCAAGGCAAACCCTACGAGGTCAGCGCATATCGCACGGCACCTCACGACACCGTAAAGGTCGTCATCAGAGGCATCCCCATCGACGCGAGCGCCGAAGAGCTCAATAGAAACATCGTCAACGAGAGGAACCCGCTAGCAATGGCCGCAAAAAGGATTGGAAGCACGACCACTGTGATTGTGGTGCTCCAGGGGCCCAAGGTACTGAACTTCGTCAGATACGGAGTCACCCTGATACCGTGCCGCCTCTACAAGAAACAGATTGACGTCTGCCAGCAGTGCGGCCGAGTGGGACACCGCAAGGGTGTGTGCCCGACCCCCACAATCAAGACGTGCCTGGCCTGCGGACTCGCGAACCCTACAGAAGACCATCGCTGTACCCCAAAATGTCAGTTGTGCGGAGACGTGCAAGGCGAAATACAAGATCCCCTACGTAGTGCGCAAGCAACGATGGGAGCGCCGACAGGCCGAACACCAGCTGCTGTCGGAAAGCGATTTCCCGCCACTCGACAAGCTGGCAGATGCGCGAAAGGCAAGGACCCCATCGGAAAACCACGCACCCAAATCCAGGGACAGCAGCTGCTGCAAGAGAAGCCTCAGCAGGAAAACATCACCATCACGTGAGCGAGTGAGCTGGGTCGACGCAGCGAAAGGAAACAATATAAGGAATGCGGAGAAAATCACCGAAACCACGAAGAAAGAAGATATGAATAAGATGCGGGAGGCAAATGAGATCCTAAGACAAGAAAACGTGGCGTTGCGAGCGACCATCAACAACATCACGAAAGAGATCGCAGAGATCCGTCAGTTGCTGCTATGCAATAACGAGCCTCTACAGAGACCCACGCCAAGCACAGGCAAGACCGAGGAAACGACAACGAACATCCAGGAGAAAGCCATAGAGGAACCAGCACCGAAGAAGCGAGCCGTCGAGGCCACGCGCACGCAAACAGAAAACGACCGCATCGACAGCCTCGAGGCGAAATTCGAAGCGACATTTTAGCAAGCTCGAACAGCTAATCACGACAAACATCGCAGCAGTGACAGCACTGAAACAAACAATGGAGACCTATCAAGCCGAGAACAGGAACAGAGTCGCCTGCATTGAAAGGACCCTACAGCCGATGGTAAGCCACCCGACGTTTGCGCCCCTCTTCACGCAACATCCACCCAACCAGGGAGCCCCGTACACGCCAACGCAATCATGGCCGCCAACGCAACACCAGCAGCAGCAGGTGTAACCGCGTGGCAGTGGAACTGTCGCGGCTTCGGAAGGAAGAAGGCAGTCATCCAACAGCACATCGTACATGCCGTGCGCAAGCCAGACGTTATACTACTACAAGAAACACTAACTGACGCACCGTCCCTCCCCGGCTACAGAGTGCACAAGGGACCGCCCGACGGCAGAGGCCTGTGCACTCTGGTCAGGAAGGGACTCACGTTCGTCGAACATCAGCCGCAAAGCAATATCAAGATCGAGCACACACTCACCGAAATCATCCCGGGCAAGAAGAGAAAAGGAAGCATATTTCTGCTCAACGTCTACAGCAACCCATCTCAGAGAAAACAGAGATTCAAGACATTACTGCACAGAGCCAGCACCGCAGCGGGCCGCAACACGCTGATCGCGTGCGGAGACTTCAACGCGATGAACCCTGCCTGGGGTTACAACAAGTACAATGCAAGGGCCGCGAACTGTACCAAGACGCCACGGAACTCGACTTCACCCTCATCACGGACCCGACACATCCGACGAGAATTGTTAACTCCATGTCCCGGGACACCACTCCGGACCTCACGTTCGTCAAGAACGACATCTGAGGCGCGATCACCTGGAGAAACACGGGGATCGACCTAGGCAGCGACCACACCATCGTGGAAATCGGCATACAGGAACACAACGACACCATCATCAAAACACACAGATGGATAGACTGGGATGCCTTTCGAGACGCCAGAAGCCAGAAGAGCGACGGTGACGACGAGATCGAAGACATCGACTCGTGGACGGCCGAAATTACCAAGAGCGTACGCGACGCGACCAAAGAGATTGAAACGGGCGCGGAGACCGACAAAGTAGACAGCCGGCTTGCGCATCTCACCGAGGCCAAACAGTCGGTACTCAATCGCTGGGAGAAACAACGGCTTAACCGCAGACTGAGAAAGAAGGTGGCGGAGCTGGACCGAGTGATCGAGGATCACTGCCGCGCTCTCTGCACGCAACAGTGGAACGAGAACTGCAACGCGGCAGACGGGCAGATGCATAGCGGGAAGACGTGGAACCTACTGCGGCACCTGTTCAACGAAACCAAGACCAAGTCGCACCAAAGGGACAAACTCGCCAGGCTCATAAATCGGGCGGTCTCAGCACACGGCGTCGACGAAGTCACCAGGCGCATTAACGACAAATACCTGCCGACTACACCTACCGAACAACACGCGCCGTACAGCGGCCTGCCTAACGTGAAGCTCGATCGTGACATCGACGTCGAGGAGGTACGCGCGGCCCTGCACGACCTCAACAGCCGGTCGGCAGCCGGCCCGGACCTCGTCACGAACAAGGCGCTCAAGAACATCGATGACGGCTCGATTGAAAAGCTCGCGAAATACCACAACAAGTTCTCGAGAGCGGGCGCGCTGCCAAAGCTGTGGACGACAGCCAACACCATCCTGATCCCCAAGCCGGGGAAGCCGCCGGACACGGATAACCTCCGGCCCATCTCGCTCACGTCCTGCGTGGGCAAGGTGCTGGAGCACGTCCTGCTCAACAGGTGGCAAGACTACCTGGAACGAGAAGGGCTGTACCCGGCCACTTTGATCGGCTTCAGACAGCACCTCAGCACGCAGGATGCGATGCTGCAGCTCAAACACCAAATCATCGATGATGGCGGCAGCGTCCGCGACAACAAAGCCTTCCTAGGGCTCGACCTGCAGAGCGCCTTCGATAAGGTGAAACACTCGGCGATTCTGTCCCAAGTCTCCAAGCTCAACATGGGAGAAAGATCCTACAACTACATCAAGGACTTCCTCACGGACAGGACCGCCGAGCTACCAGCAGGCGACCTACAGACGCAAGAGGAGAAGCTCGGGAGCACTGGCACACCCCAGGGATCGGTCATTTCGCCGATGCTGTTCAACCTGGTAATGATTGGAGTGACCGAAAAGCTCGGGCGCATCAAAGACGTCAGGCACACCATCTACGCGGACGATATCACGATATGGGTGACCTGTGGCAGCGACGCCCACATCCAGGGCGCGCTGCAAGCCGTCGTCAACGCAATAGAAGACCAGCTGAAAGGCACCGGATTGAGATGTTCGCCGAGCAAATCGGAGCTTCTCATACTCCCACCTACCAAAAACAGCAGAGGCAAGACCAGACAACGAGAAAACGAAAAAATCAGAATCGTCACCAAATCCGGCAACGTGATCCCCGAGGCCGGCAAAATTAGAATCCTAGGCATGGTCATCGAAAAGCACGAAAGAAACGGCGAAACCATCACCCGTCTCAAGGCAAAAGCAGCCAACGCGATTCGACTCCTCAAACGAGTCACTTCCCGAAAGGCTGGCGTGAGAGAGGAGAGCCTAATTAGGCTCGTCCAATCCTTCGTCATCAGCCACGTCGCGTACATTGCAGCCTACTTCAGATGGCTGCAACACGAACGAAACAAAATCAACGTGCTCATCAGAAGAGCGTACAAGACGGCGCTGGGCCTGTTCGGGTCCACAAGCACGACCCTCTTGTTACAACTCGGGCTACACAATACGCTCGAAGAAATAGCCGAAGCGCAACGAACCTCTCAACTGGAGCGGCTGTCCATGACCGAAGCCGGGAGGAAGATACTGGACGATCTGGGAATTAGACGCTCGAACCAGGTGGAGATGAAGCTCCCTGTCCCCGAAGAGGTCCGACGCCAGACCAGAATCAACCCCATAACGAAGAACATGAATGCCGAGTTCAACAAGGGAAGAAGAGCGGCGAGGGCCAAAGCTCTCATCGACCAGCATGCCAACGACGAACACGCGCGGTACGTGGACACGGCCGAATACCAACGGAACGCCTTCGCAGCGGTCGTCATAGAGGCGTCAAGCGGCGCCACAAGGACGGCAGCGGGCGTGAGAAGCACGGGAGCGGAACAAGCGGAGGAGGTAGCCATCGCCCTGGCCATCGCCGACGCAGACTGCCACACGGTGCTGAGTGACTCAAGACAGGCGGTGCGAAACTTTGCCAAAGGGCAAATCTGCAGGGAGGCTGAGCGCGTACTGCGAGTGGTAAAACTAGAAGAACGAAAAGTACGACTCAAGTGGTTCCCGGCGCACGCGGGCGACGCGTCGGAACGCAATCAGAACCATAATGAGACGGCACATGCAGCGGCGCGAGCGCTAACCAACCGCGCCCCGGCGACAGACCGTCCGACGTGGTTCGCAACCAAGGACCGCATGACGGACTACAATGAAATCACGAATGCCTACCTCCTGGCTCGCAGGACTATCCCACCCCCGCACCCGAGACTGAGTCGAGCGGAGGCGGTAGTACTGAGACAGCTCCAGACCGGATCGCTACCGAGGCCGAAACTGATGAATCGCATGTACCCCGAGACATATCTGACAGATATGTGCAGAGTCTGCCGGAGGGAGACCGCAGACTACACGCACATATTGTGGGACTGCAATAAATATGCAGAAGACGCTAAATCAAGAACACTCCCACCGCGGCTCGAGGCAGGCGCGAAGAGCTACGACCGAGACGATCAGCTCTGGGCCGCCCAGCAGGTCCTCGAGGCGCTCGAAAGGCATGGACCCAGCGAGCCGGCAACGGCGAGCGGAGACCCGCGCCGAGTAACGGCAACTTCGAGGATGACGTAGGCCCTCGTCGGGGCGCGCGAGCGCCCAACTGCAGGTATAAATAAAGTTTCTTCAATCCAATCCAATATCTATAAAAAGTGCCACTGATAGGCGCTTGAGGCTTCTCTGATTTCGGACCCAGGTTAGCATGTCAATCACGTTGTCGATGGACGAGCGACCTCGACTAAAGTCCGTCATGGCGTCCGGTTAGATGTTGAATCGCTCGATGCCATTCCAAGCGAGGAAGAATCAATATTTCCATTACTTTGCCGACGCATCTTGGAAGCGCGATCGGATGATATGATGAGAGCTGAAGTGGAGACTTTCCAGGTTTCAGAATGGGGATCAAGCGGATCGATTTCTATTGTTTAGGAAGTGCACCGTTTTGTCAAGACTCATTGTAGTAATTGAGCAGCTCATCACGTGCGTCATGCCCAAGGTAGCATATGGCAGCATACGTGATGCCATCAGGTCCTGGCGACGAAGAACGCCTGCGAGTCGCCAAAGCAGCATTGAGCCCTTTGAATGAAAATAGCATGTTCGTTTGTGGTACACGTGCCTCAGGGATGTCATTAAATGTGGCGGCAGTTATGATGGCGACGGACCCAGCAACCCGTGCACAGAACTCTTCGGCCACTTGAAGTTCCGGGCGGAGTTGGTAGAGGGCCAGAGCAGTAAAGGGCTTGCTTTGATGTGGAGATGAGCGAAGGCCCGTAACCGTTTTCCACATGTGAGAGAACGATTTTCTTAAATCAAGCGACTGACAGACAGTTTTCTATTGCTTGTCTTCCAATTTATCCATGCGTCGTGAATTTATCTATGCGTCGTGAAGCCCTCACATCTAAGACGCCCTTCGTGCGCCGATACCTCCTCTCCGCCTGTGGGCGTGCCCCACGCAGCCTCTCCAGTTCCATATCCAAGTCTGTTCGCCTTGCTGACCTTGTAAGCGAGCAGATAGATGTTTTCAATGCCTCTGCGATTGCATCATCGATGGTGTGTGAAAGGCCTTACCGACATGCGTCATCCATATCCTTCTTAAACTTTGTCCAATCCACTGTACGCAAGACAGTAGAGGAGCGTTGCTCAACTCCTCTAATCTATATGTCTGTCGGAATATGGTCGATTCCGTGTGTTGCGATGTCCGTAAGCCATTGGACGCTCGAGGCAAAGCGCCGTGAAACCAAAGTTAAGTGCAAGCAGCTATTATAGGTCGTGCCTTGCATAAATGTAGGACTGCCGTCATTCACAAAGCGCAAATCAAGGTCGGAGCAAAAAAGGCAAGACTCCTGCCTTTGGAGTCAATTTTAGTGCTTCCCCGTAGCTGGTGATGCGCGTTGAAGCCGCCTGTGATAACTCGGGGGCTATTGTTCATTAGTAATATTTTCTTGAGGCGTTCGCCGTCAAAGTGACCCGCTGGGGTCACTTTGACGGCTCCAATTAGTGCAAATGACACATCCTTCTTTTAGATATTTAGGCAGACATATTGGTTGCTGTCATGAGGCTATACCGCGTTAGCGACATATGTAAAGCCCGTGCGGATGTAGATGAATAATTTCGGGCTCGCAGCGCATGTGGACGAAACGAAAGATTCGTAACCGCACAGTTTGAGTTGAGTTGATGTATTTGATTCGCAAATGACCAGTATGAGAAAGCGATTTGTAAAAATGAATTGGAGAAAGTCTGCTTTATGGGGACGAAGATGAAGAAGCACCGAAGAACATGGAGAAAGATAGGCTCCCGCTTTCAACATCCGCTTTGACCCGTGAATCAGAGTGTACCCTTGGTTCGGTTACATAAATCGACGCTTAGCATCGAGAGGATCACGGCGACACCAGGATTTCTACCGTGGGTCGACTGTTTGCATCTTAAGAGACATTTTCAAGCCGACATTGCCGCCGCCGCGCTAGGCCAAGTGCCGCCTGAGTGTGGCGATTGGAGGCGAGTCAGACAAGCAGGTCATGATGGAAGGGGAGGAGCTACCTTTCGACGAGTGCACCGAACAGTACGGATGGCAGGCAGCAGTTTCTAGGCGAATTTTGACCAGATCCGCTGTTAGCGGGAATTCAGCAGGAGCTAGGCCTCATATGCCTACGTGGCCTAGAACATTCGAGAACGGCAGTTGAGTCAAGAACAGTGTCGCCAGGGCGTCCCAAATGTCATACTTGCCGAAAGATCACTTTAAAACCATACTACGACCACGCGGCGGACTCAATATTAGCAAGATTGGTTCCACCAAGATAGGTAAAAGCATCGTTGAAGCAGCTGGTCTGACCTCGGACCACATTGCATCAGACATCATATGCCCGAATGTCAACCAAAACTTATTTGTGGCGAGTACGCCGGAGTGAAAGAATTCTGAGAAATATGTGAAAATAAGGTCAATTAATCTGAATGGATGCAGCTTCGCAATAAATGCATATCAGGCTGCACCTCACAACACGTGCAAGGGAGTGATAAAGAACATTGATGTAGAAGATGGTCCGGCGGGGCCGGAGAACATAGTCAATCCAAGAAACCCCTTGGCTTTCGCCGTTAAGGGAATCAAGAATACTGGTACGGTGATCAACGCCTTTGATGGACACAAAGTTCCGAATTTCGTCAGATACGGCCCGGTCGTTGTAAGGTGCTCACTATACAAGAAACAAGTCGACGTATGCTACGCTTGGGGTCGGCTCGTTCACAGAGCTGACGTGTACTCGTCTCCGCAAGAGAGAATGTGCGGAGGCTGCGGTGCAGTGAATCCGACTGACGAACATAAGTGCCAACCCAAGTGTGAACTCTGTGGTGGCCCACACCCAACGGCGGACAAAATGTGTAAGCAGCGCCATACAACTCCATACGTGGTCAGAAAACGCAGAAACGAAAGAGCACTAGCAACTAACGTCAACAGACAATAACAACCCGCCGCCAAGATCAAGGTCCCGCTGCAGGTCAAGTCCCGCAGTCGCTCACGCTCCCGTGGAAGAAGCGTGTCCAGATCTGGACCCAGATCCAGGTCCCAATCCAGGGCGCGATGCCGATCAAGAGATCGCAGTCACCAGGCTGCATCGAAACCCGGGGAAGGAAGCAACGGTTCCACGTGGGCCGACAAAGTCAAGGGAACGGCCATAGCGGACAAGACGCCGCCTCACCGGGACACCAATAAAAAAATACTTATCTGGGCCGATGACGCGCGTACCGATCCGGTAAGTGCCATGCTTTGTGACCCAACCCCAGAGCAAAGTAGGGATCGTGAAATAGAAAGACTTAAGAAAGAGAATCCAGAACTAAAAGAAATGAATCAGAACATGATTAGAGAGATGACGGCAATAAGGAAGCTCTTAAGCGAGGCTAAACAAGCAGAAAACAAAGATACTAATACACGCAAAGAAGCCCCCGTCCCCGCACCTGCTGGTGAGGGACCTATGTCAGCCAAGCGTAGGGCTGTTGGAAGTAAGCTCAAGAAACTGAAACACAACTGGAGGAAGTCAAACAAGCGCTGGCGTCTTTCAAAGACAACATGAAGATGCTTATGGACTGTGTCTAACAGTTGAAAATTAATGTAGGCCAAATACAGACGGCACTGAATGACCCTAAGGAGGGACTGAAGACTTTTGGCGAAAGCATCAAAGCCCTGAAAATGATGACTACGTCAATGGACGTAAGGAAACAATGCGGGTCGCCATTCGTCAGAGCTACAGTAACTCTGCAGGCGGGTGAGATGAATATGCAATATGGCTCACACTAACAGGGAATTTCGAATATGGCAGTGGAATTGCGGGGGGTACAATAACAAACGTACCATCATCCAGCAATAGCTTAGGTCACTTCAGCCTAAACCGGATATTATCGCTCTTCAAGAGACAGGATACGGATGTGTCACGCTCACTGAATAGAGAGCCATAGAGTGTCCAACGTTCGGTAGGGGCCTGTACGTACTTGTAAATAAGCAGCTTACACATATTTCACATGACTTAGGCATCATAGACAAAATCTTAGAGTACCTCATGGTTGAGGTTGTAGTACCAAGTTCAAAAAAATCAAAGAAACAATAGTTTATTCGTGCTCAACGTCTACAGCAACCCGAAACACCAGAAGCAACACTTCAAGAGATTATTCGAAAAGGCTACTAATCTAGCTGGAAGTAGACCTCTGATTATATTAGGAGACTTCAATGCAGCCCACGAGCTATGGGGCTATGCTACGACGAATGTCAAGGGCAGCAGTCTGTGCAACCACGCGGATGAGCTAGACCTGGTCTTAATCACGATTAAGACACATCCTACAAGGATCGGCAATTCTGTCTGCAGACACACCACACCTGAACTTACGTTCGTTAAGAACGCAGAGCATGTTTCATGGATTAACACAAACATGAATTTTGGCAGCAATTATTACGTAATAGAAGTCAAACTGGAAGTTGAGAAAGGCCGAACTCGAGAATTCAAGGTCGTAGATTGGGACCTTTTTCGTAAGTTAAAAGGCCAAAGCGGAGAAGAAACCACCAAACTCAATCTCAGAGGGTGGTGTGAGGGCATCAGAAGGGACATCAAAACAGCGTCCAAAAGGATTGTTACAGACACTAATGTAGAGACAATGGACTCGAAACTTGCCCACTTAATAGAAGCCAAGGAAGTCATAACCCGAAGGTGGCGGGCCCAAAGGCTAAATCATAGGCTGAGAGAAAGAATCGCAGAATGTAACAAACAAATCGAACAACACTGTAATACCCTCTACTACCAACAGTAGGACGAGTTTCGTGAGTCAATCGATGGGCAAATAAGGAATGGCAAGGCATGGAAATTGATCTAGCATCTGCTGAATGAAGGCACTAAAGCCAACCAGAGACACAGCCTTGCCCGAGCTATATACGTAGTCCTTAAGGATCAGCCCATCGAAACAGTTACCAAATAAATAATTGACAAATACCTACCAGTTAGAAATGAGCAGGACCAACCACTTCCATCAGAATACTGGGGAGCCACTCAGCATGAACTCGACCAACCCTTCACCACATACGAAATCCGAAGGGTGTTAAGTGAACTAAATCGAAAGTCAGCCCCCGGTCCTGATGGAGTAACAAACAAATCACTTAGCAATCTCGATCGTCAATTCAATCGCTGACAGACTTCATCAAAGAAGCGTGGATTTCAGGCGAGGTCCCAGAAAAATGGAAAACTTCACAAGTGATACTGATGCCGAAACCGGGTAAACCTCCAAGCTTAGACAACTTAAGGCCAATATCACTTACATCATGCGTGGCAAAAGGTCGCTGAACACGCAATCCTTAATAGGCTAAAAGACCACTTAGAGGACAATATTATATACACTCACAACATGCTGGGTTTTAGGTCCGCACTCTCCTCGCAGGATGCCATGAAGCAACTTAAACACCAAATACTCGACGGATATTCTAGAACTACTATGGCCATACTCTGATTAGACTTGAAAAAAGCGTTCGACAGCATCAAGCATGAATATATCCTCAAAACGATAGAAGACATTGGACTGGGGTTGAGGATGTTTAAATACATCAAGCCCTTTCTCGAAGCACGCAACGCGAAG
The DNA here is from genome assembly GCF_023375885.2 of Dermacentor andersoni. Classification (NCBI taxonomy): domain Eukaryota; kingdom Metazoa; phylum Arthropoda; class Arachnida; order Ixodida; family Ixodidae; genus Dermacentor; species Dermacentor andersoni. The sequence continues at coordinate 153,707,639 of NC_092819.1, read as the reverse complement.
GTAAAAGTTGGCGACACAAACTCAGAAGTGGTTCAGCTCGGAGATCGAGGAACACCCCAAGAATTGGTAATCTCTCCGTCCTTATCAACCTGTGCATGATTCGCCTGTCCAGAAAGCTGGGTAACATTAAGGGCACTGACCATACCATATATGCTGATGATCTCACTGTATGGTGTGCTGGTGGCAGTGAAGGGCAGATACAGGACGCACTGACTGGAGCGATGAAGACGGTGGAGGAATACCTGAGACCCACTGGACTCAGGCGCTCCCCATATAAATTGGAGTTGCTACTTTATAGACGGTAAAAGGGGGGCAGGCCTAAGGGCTGGAAACCTCTATCGGAAAGCTATATACACCTAAATACAGAAAATGGTGTCAATATACCCAGAGTCAACGGGTCAATGTACTAGGCTTTTTCATTGATGCAAACGGTGGAAACCACACGGAAGTCAAGAAAATCACCCTTAAAACGGATAACGCGTGCAGGATGATCAGACGCCAGGCAAAAAGACACAAGGGCATGAAAGAAGATAACCTCATCAGCTTAATCAACTCTCTCGTACTCTGTCATATTTCATACGCCGCTACCATGTACAACTGGACGCAGGTTCAATTCAAGAAACTTGATGCAGCGATCAAGAAGGTTGTTAAAAGCGCACTGGGGCTCCCAATTCGAACCACCACTGAAACATTGCTCAAGTTAGGATTACACAACACGACCATGGAGATCGCGGAGGCTCAAGCAACATCACAAATAGCAAGACTATCTACAACCAGCACGGGAAGATCAATCCTGGACACGATCATGATCAACCCCATTACGGATCCAGCAAAGTACACAAGATCCAAAGCTGAGCAAAGTTCATCAAGAGTTCGCAGACAACATAATTGTCGCACCGCTACCCAGGAATATGCACCCAAAACATAACATCAACAGGAGATTTGCACGAGCCAGGGCGTTAATCAAGAAAATGGATAAAGGGGGCAGAAGAGCCTGCTTTGTTGGTTCGGCTGCCTACAAGGATCGAACTAAGTTCGCGGCGGCGGTAGTGGATCATCAGGACAAATGCACCAAATGCGCCACAGTCTACACTAGCAAACCTGAAGTCGCTGAACAAGTTGCCATTGTAATGGCAGTAACAGACGATAGATTCACAGAAATGTATTGTGACTCTAAAACAGCTATTAGAGCTTTCAATAGGGGAAAGATTGCCCCACAGGCTGCGAGAATAATTAACCAAATGCAAACAAATGTTACACGTTACATTTATTGGTTCCCGGCACACCTTGGATCACTTGATGACTTTCGTGTCGATCCAAATGAACTGGCCAACAGCGTCGCCCGCGACCTTACAGACCGGGCCGATTTTACGTATGGTTTTAATTCTGCTGGATTGGAGAAACTACAGTGAGAGATGCTCATTACATACAACGAAATTAAAAAAAACATTACTACATGAAAAGGAGGGAGTTTCCACCCCTTCACTATAGGCTAAACAGAGCACAAGCAGTTACACTTAGGCAATTACAAACACAGTCTTATTATTCACCTGCACAAATAAAGGAATAGTATGACATTGCAGACATGAATATTATATGCAAAGCATGCGAAAAGGAGATATCCAAGCTTGAACATCTGCTCTGGGAGTGTGGGTCGCTCGGCCCTGTCATTCCCCGGAACCAATTTTTATGAATGATCAGATCTTCAGATCATATCCCTGAAGTCCTGGCTGTCCAGTACGCCCGTGATAGGGCTAGGAGGCTTGACCTCCCGGTCCCGTCATGAAACTAGCCAGGCCAGAATAAAGTTTTTTCCTCCTCCTCCTCTGCTATATGGGTCCTTAGACCCCTGGCATTCCACTGAAAGATCGATGCACTCTTCAATGTGAAAGAGGACTGCTAGCAAGCACTGGATTTAGTGCATCCATTATTTGCAGAGCACTTCAAGCTGTTGTGGTTTGCAGCTTGTTTAGTGTGATGCGCATTGTATTAATTAGCGATTGCAGCATATCAGCCACTTGCCTCTCTTGGTCGCGCAAATCACCGACAGCAGACGTCGAGGTTTGTCCAGCAAAATTTTGCTGATTCTGTTGGTGAATGCTGTCGTTGAGGTAGAGCCGGCCAACATTCTGCAGATGTGGTCTTCTCAGTGGATTTTTTTTCGCGGTCCTTTCCACAGTGTCTGGCCTGGGCGGCAGCGGAGGAGGTGGTGTTGTAGGAAGTGGCATGCGCGTCGCAGGGGCAACACCCTTCCTTGAGGAGGGCCGGGGACGGGAACGTCGCACCCCCAAGAACTGTGACTCGTGCTGTACGAGATCAGCTGTCCGTCGAGGGATATCACGTACAGAGAGATTGATTTCCTGGTAAGCGCCATCGCTGCACGCTTTTCATATGACATATGAAGTCCTTGTTCTCGAAGGTCGAGTGATGTTAAAGTGGCTGCCTTCTGAAGCCGCGTGCGAAGCTGCAGTCGCGTCACACCCGACGTCTAAATGCAAATGTCGTCGACGTAGATGGAGAGCCTAACGGTGCATGGCAGGATGTCGGCGGCCCCAATGAGTGTTAGACTGAAGAGCGTCGGGCTCAGTACACTGCCCTGAGGCACCCCACGGTTACTGTAATGCTGGGAGGTCGGGCCATCCTCAGTATGTACGAAAAAGGATCTCTTATGTAGATAGCTACTTATCGAGAAATAGACCTTGCCGCCAAGTCCTATTACCTCTAAAGCATTGAAAATAGCTTCGTGCGTTACGTTATCGTACGCTCCTTCCAGAAACAGGGCAGCAGATAATTTTTTGCAGGACTTCTGGTGCTCGACATACGTCACCAAGTCGATAACATTTTCTACGGAAGAATGACCACGCCTGAAACCGGCCACTGCTTTGTATATACATGGTAATGTTCGAGGTACCATTCCAGCCGTGCTAGAACCATACTTTCCATTAGTTTTCCGATGCAACTGGCAAGCCAATTGATCGGTATGATGTAATGTCTACAGGCTACTTGCCAGGCTTGAGTAGTGGAATTAGGCAACTGGTCTTCCATTCCTGGTGAACCGTACCTGTCGGCGAAGAGCTATTAAGTTTCAAGTTTTATTGCTTCATTCATTAGTAGTACATATATGCAGTAGAAGTTATACAGAAAGAGGTCCCACAGTTATAAACTGCAGCGGGACCTCTTGTTCTTAGTTACATAATAATATATAAATAAAAAGGCGTCAGTTGCGGTTATAAACAAAGAATGGATTACACAATTTATACAGTGTTAAAGGAATAAAACTTATGGCAACACATCACAACATAAAAGAAATTAAATAATAAGCAACATAAACATACTTCAAAGAATAGATGCAGTTTACAGGGTATTAATATAAGCTCTCAGTGAACGTTGGTATGACGATAATGTAGGCGAGGATTTCACGTGAGTAGGTAAATTATTCCACATTTTCACACTAGCAAAACCAACAGTTAGTTTGCCATAGTTGCTGCGTGATTTTGGAAGTAAAAGGTTATTTTGTAAAGAGAACCTGGTAGTGTTAGGATTAGCAAGACTATTCCTGCCAATGACATAATGTAATTGTGGGTTTTGAAGAAGGCGGTAAATAACGATGCTGTGGTTGTACCAGATAATTTTATTTATAGTGAGGATACTTAACTCAGTGAAGATGGGGGTAACATGAGCGTTATAAGGAGCTGAAGCGATGATACGGACAGCGTTATTTTGGATGTGCTGCAAGGGAGCTATATGACAGCGATAGGTAAGACCCCAAGAACTGATACAGTAATTTAAATGGCTATAAATAAAGGCATAATACAATGTTAGGAGAGTGTGCTTTTCAAAGTACTGTCTGGCCTTTAAAAGCACCCTGATTCCATAGGCAGCTTTCTTTTTTATGAAGCTGACATGCAAATTAAACTTTAGAAAGGGGTCTAATTGAACACCTAAAAATGAGCACTCATTAGATGGTAATATTGGGTGAGAAGCTAGGTACAGTGGTAGAAGGTTATGTCGAGGTTTACTGTGTGAACTAAAAACCACAAACTTTGTTTTCTGAGGGTTAATTAGCAAGTTATTTTTTTTGCACCAACTACTGACATTATTTAGTTCATCATTTAAAAGCTCGGTTAGCGTAAAGATGTAGTTATGTGAGGCGTAAATAGTGGTGTCGTCCGCGTACAAAAGACATTCTGTAGAAGTTAGGCAGTTGGGGAAATCATTAATGAAGATTAGGAATAAGAGGGGACCGAGTATGGACCCCTGTGGAACGCCAGTATTAATTATTTCTGTGTCAGACAGCACTCCTGAAATGCAAACCTGTTGCTGTCTGTCGTATAAATAGCTCCGCAGTAGTTCCAAAGATGGACCTGTTATGCCATATGCGCTGAGTTTAGTAAAGAGAATGTTGTGATTAATGGAATCGAATGCCTTCGAGTAATCGATAAATACAGATCCTACGAATCTGCCCCCATCAATTTCCGCTTTTATCTTGTCAGTGAGGGTGATTAAAGCTAGGTTAGTAGAACATCCAGCACGAAAACCAAACTGTCTTGGTGTTAATAATTGGAACTTGTCCAAGTAATTAGATAGGCGCTGTGCTAATAGTTTTTCTATCACTTTACTGAAACACGGCAAGATAGATATGGGCCTGTAGTTTGCTAGTAAGGTGATGTCTCCTTTTTTGTGCACAGGAATTATTTTTGACTTTTTCAAGTCCCTAGGAAAAACGGCAGTTTTAAAGATTAAATTGACAACGTGACTGCAAGCTTCACATATGCAGTCAACAATTTCTTTGATATGATACGAGCATATGGAATCTAAACCAGGACTGCAATTTTTAAGATTCATAATTGTTGCTCGAACTTCACTGGGTGTTTTCTGAAGTGAAGGCGCTAAAAAGACGGAGGACAAAGAAGAAACACACACACAGGGCGCCCTGTGTGTGTGTGTTTCTTCTTTGTCCTCCGTCTTTTTAGCGCCTTCACTTCAGAAATCATGCTTAACCAACAAGCCCAACTATCCATCCTCACTGGGTGTAGTTGGGAACAGATAAAATGATTGTTGTGTCAAGCGTGGCATGTGAGTGTCATTGCCCCCAGGGATATCAGGCACAGTACCAAAAAAGTTGCTGAATGCGCATGCAATATCTTCAGGGTTTGTAAGTGTGCAGTCTTTTTCTTGAATTTTCGTTATTCTATTCCTAGTAGGATTCTTATTCAGAAACGCATTAAGTATCTGCCATTGTTTTCGGGAATCGTTCCCGGTTTCATTTATTACATTTTCATAGCAAGTTTTCTTTGCTTGTTTAAGTAGATATGTCAGTAAGGTGCAAAACTTCTTGTACCGAAGCTTAAGGGATTGGTTAAATGGTCTATGTTTGCATTTACGATACAGGTTTTCTTTCTTGCGCATGCTCTTCAACAATCCTGGTGTAAGCCAAGGGTTTGATGGGGAGGCAAAATGTTTGCGGCACTTAACTAATGTTGTTGCTGAGGATATACAAGCTTTAATTGTGCCAGATAACTCAGTATAAGAGGCTTCAGCGTCATTTAATGATGTTACGCGCGACCAATCTGAACTGTTAACTAGCTCTATGAAATGTTCTTTGTCAAACCTGGGTTTAGTGTACAGAGTTTCCATGGCGTGATTAAGACGTGGAAAACAGAGCACAATTGGAAAGTGGTCGGTTATGTTGCTTCGTACGATAAAAGCTTTAGGGGGATAAAGCAGGTTTGTTAGTGCATGATCGATGAGAGTAGTCGAGTTAGAGACGCACCTAGTGGGTAGTTGTAACAACGACTCGATACCGTATCCATGACAGATGCTAATGTATTCTCTGCTGTAAGCGCAGTTCTCATCCAGAAGATTGATGTTTATGTCTCCCATGATAACCATGTTCTTGTTTTCATTCGAAACAGTGTGCAAGATTTCATCTAGAGCGCAGCAAAACGTGCTTATACTAGAGCTCGGTGATCGGTAGATGCAGCCAAATACAGTGCTTTTTTCACCGGTATTGAAACATAAATTATTGATTTCAATCCATACTGCTTCGCAATCGGGCATACTAAGATTTAAATCTATCCGGCGTTTATACTCTATATCTTGTGAAATAAAGATTGCGGAACCGCCATGGTTGGATGACACGCGATGACAATATTCCGGAGTGTATGATGGAAATGAAAACAAATTCTTATCGCTATCGCTTAACCATGTCTCTGTTACACAAACCAGTGAAAACGAAATATTGATCGATGATAACAGCAGGTGAAACTCATCATAGTGTTTTTTCAGACTTCTTGCATTGAAATGAATAGCTGAGCAGCTGGGATTTGACAACAACGATGCCAGTTCGTTTGATTCAACGTAAGCCATGTTGGAAGAAGCGAAGTGCTATTACGCATGGTTAGTGAAAATCGCGAGATCTGCCTCGTTTCGAATTCGAAAAACCCTGCTGTCAGTGTTCTTCCTTGCCTTGATTAGGCAGTCGTCTAATCAAGAGCAGGAGCGCTTTCCGAGCCTCTTCCTCAAGAGAACATAGGGCACGGTAGGGTATACCGTAGGGTCCTGGTGAAGATGAACGCTTGCACAAGGCAAGTGCTGCTTCGAGTTCGTCCACGGAGAAAGAAATGTCAATGCGGGGGTCGCGTGAAATCGGTCAGTGGTGGAGCGTCGATGTTCCAGTGCAACTAGTTTCACCAGCAGTCTTCCTGCAGAAATCTTCAGCGACGTCAATCTCGCTGCATTGTTAGTGAAGGGCCAAAGACATAAAAGGGCGGCGCTGCTGAGGGTTTCCACAGAGAACACGGATAGTTCTTCATATGTGAGAGCAAGGTTTTCGTGGATCCAAAGACTCGCGAAACGACATGCATCTTCGCGATGCAAGTTTGTCCAGGCGAGGCTGAATTTTCTTTTGAGTTCGTCTGGCCAACCTTAAGTCATGTACAGACTTCGTGCGCCTGTACCCTCGCTCTGCATGGCGACGGATTGCACGAAGCTTCTCCAGCTGAATGTCGTATTTGGCGTGTGTATACGTTCGCGAAAGCGAATGTGTGGCCCCCTCTAGGGCACCCTTTATGATGTTCTCTAGGCTAGAAAACAAGTCATCACGACAGCCGTCTTCGACAATTGATTTGCACATTCGCCAGTCAATACAGTGCGTGGCGCTGGTTAACTTGGAGGCCGTGAACCCTTCAATCATAAGTGGGTAGGTGGTCACTTCCCCGCGTTTCAATATCTGGAAACTGCCTGACCTTTCTAGTGAAGGAGCGTGAAACAAAGCTGACAAACTTACCTGCTCTAAACGAAAAGAGTGCTTCACTGGCCTGTTCAGAAAACGCTGCAAATCACCACCACGTTCTTGCGCCGGCGGTTACGTAACTTTCACGTCAGGAGATTGGAATAGGAACAGATTCGAAAAGTGTTACGTTGTACGGTCCCTGATGTGTCAAATTATTTTCACGCGAAGCAATCGTTCGCTCTTACCAGGCAGGTTGCCGTAGGTAGGTAAGTTTCCCTCATGCACTAGTGTGCTCTGGTGTAATCGAACTTCGGACGCAGGCCCAGACTTGTCCCTGTGTAAAAGTGGGAGAGGAACACAAATTCCTAGGCGTTATACTTGACTCCAGGCTTACATTCATCCCACACATAACATATATTAAAGCAAAATGTCTTAAAACAATGGACTTACTTAAAATCCTATCCCACACAACATGGGGTAGCGACAGAAAGAGTTTATTGAATCTTTTTAGAGGAGCCTAGTTCGATCACGACTGGACTATGGTGCCGTGGTTTATCACTCCGCCGCACCGAGCGCGCTAAAGATGTTAGACCCTGTTCATCATCTGGGTATCCGCCTCGCCACTGGCGCATTTAGAACAAGCCCCGTCGGAAGTCTATATGCAGAGTCAGACGAGTGGTCACTACATTTTCAGACAACATACATCAGCTTCACCTACTTTCTTAAAGTGCGCTCTAACAACGAACATCCGTGTTTCACGACAGTGAACGACTTAACGTGCGAAACACTTTTCCGTAACAGACCCTCCATGAGACTTCCTTTATCGCTGCGTGTAAGAGAACTTAGTGAAGAAATGGATGTCCCAGTACTCGAACATCGCCAAATGGCTCCTGCTAATCTATTAGCGCCCTGGGAGTGGCAGGTGATAGAATGTGACACATGATTTGTAGAGGTCTCGAAGCACGCTCCTGAACTTGAAATTGCCGTGCATTCCCGAGAGCTTCAATCGAAGTACTCCTGCTACGAATTTTACACAGACGCGTCCGAATCCCATGCTGGCGTATCCTACGCTGCTGTTGGTCACTCTCTTTCTGAATCTGACGTGTTGAATCCCCTAAGAAGTATCTTCACTGCAGAAGCCTATGCAGTACTGTCTGCAGTAAAACATATAAAGACACTGAAACTTGACAGAGCAATAATAATCACAGACTCGTTAAGTCTTGTAAAAGCACTCATTTCTTTACAAAAGCATACGAATCCTGTCTTTAATGAACTCTACACACACTTATGTAACATCTACTCATCACACAGACATGTAGTAATATGCTGGGTTCCTGGCCATAGAGAAATCCAGGGAAATGTGCTTGCTGACGAGATGGCCAAATCAATGACATCGCAGGGTACTCGTTCTGCTGCAGTCCCTGCCCCAGACATGAAGCCTTTCCTCAGAAACAAACTGCGAAGCCACTGACAACGCTTGTGGGACGCAGAAACGAGTAATAAGCTTCACGTAATTAAGCCTAAGTTAGGTTTCTGGCACCCAACAACGAAAACACGAAGAACAGACGTCCTGTTCACTAGACTAAGAATAGGACACACGTTCGGCACTCATAACTTTCTCCTGACTGGTAACGAGCCTCCAACCTGTGGTAGATGCGGTGACAGGCTTTCTGTCCTCCACGTCTTCCTCGAGTGCCGGGAAGCCGAAAGAGACAGGAGGAAACACTTTCCTTTTGCATACAGCCATCACGTCCCTCTGCATCCGGCAATGTTTCTTGGTGTAGAATCGCTTTTTAAAACCAAAGAAGTCCTCGGTTACTTGAAAGATGTTGTGCTGCACCTGACAAGCCGAATTATTCCGTAGTGCATCCTCTTTCCAGGGGATACATCTACGATAGTGTTGTTTGTATAGCCCATGCCTCTAGGTCCTTGGCTATCAAGGGCTCTGGTGAGGCAAAAGTGCTCCACACATTTATATATTGTATCATCTTTTCTCAATGCCTTCTAATGTTCATAGTACACGTTAACAGTCATGCCCATAATTTTATTACTCCTACATTTTAAGCAATTTGGATCAACTCTTTTAGGCCCCTTTACAGCCACGACACATTAAGATCACAGAACCCATCTGTCCACTGCGAACTCATTAACATTAGCATGGCGCTCTTTGGCCACACCTGGCCCTTGCGCCATTAAACACCAAACATCATCATCAAAGTAATGTTTAACAGTCTCGGAAGAGAACAGCAAGTTACAATAGGTAGCGAGGCACTGGAAGTGGTAAGGGAATACATCTACTTAGGGCAGGTAGTGACGGCGGATCCGGATCATGAGACGGAAATAATCAGAAGAATAAGAATGGGCTGGGGTGCGTTGGGCAGGCATTCTCAGATCATGAACAGCAGGTTGCGATTATCCCTCAGGAGAAAAGTCTATAATAGCTGTAATAACCTGGAGGCTTACGAAAAGGGTTCTACTTAAAGAAGAATGATGGGTGTAACGTTAAGGGATAAGAAAAGAGCAGATTGGGTGAGGGA